>NC_063045.1:24819660-25419660 GCF_018812025.1 Megalobrama amblycephala
AGAGGGGTGAGGGTGCGGGGAGGAAGAGGAAGAAGAGGCCAAGTACATAGGCAGATCCCTGATGAAATCAGGGCTACAATTGTGGATCATGTTGTCAATCACGGCCTCACAATGGCTGAGGCCGGTCGAAGGGTGCAGCCAAATGTTGGGAGAACCACTGTAAATTCAATTATTCAAACATTTCGTCGGGAGAACAGGTGTGTATAAATGGACAGTAATTCAGCACTAAACAATCTGCACTGCACTACTGTCATCGTATCATACATGAAGCTTGCTGTGGGACTAGAACTTGTCACTGTACATTTTACATTTAGACGTACAGCTTTACTGCATCACACATTTAGTGTATTGTAGTGTACAGTAGTGTTACAGTAAAGATTTGCCATATGTACTGCAATATTGTTTACAGTTGTGCACAGCTCTACCCAAAGGGAGTTTATGTTTGTTGCAAATAAGGGTGTATTTTTTCTTTTGCACAATGCTGTGAACAAATTAGAATTGCAAAGAGCATATGCAGTAAAAATGTGAAACATACATATTCAGTGTCTTGTACTCAGTTACCTCACTAAATACAGTAATGTGTAACTAGGTTTTGCAGTTTGTACTAATTGTTTTGAGAACTGCATTAACTGTTGTGCAAATGTAAATAGTGATGTGAGAAATGCACCAAAGCGACTGAGAAAAACTGTAATATTAGCAGAGGGACCGACAGCAGCACTGGCTGCGAGATACGTGTGGATGTGCCACAGCCTGAGAGACAGCAGGTGAATGTATGGAATGTGTGTCTGACCTCAGTGTGTTTCCCTACCGTCCACCACAGTGACCCTCCGTACGTGTGTGTGTATATATTTGTTTAACCACTGTGGTAACAAATGTTCAGACATGTTCTATTGTGTTTACACTGTTAATTTAACTTTAAGTTATGTTGTAATATTTGATAGCATTATAATATTTGATATTATTTTCTTCTATTATACAGATGTTTTTATTATTGTTTTATGTATGCTTTGGCAATATTGTATTATTTACAGTCATGCCAATAAAGCAATTTTGAATTTGAATTTGAATTTAGATAGACAGACAGACCGATAGATAGATAGATAGATAGATAGATAGATAGATAGATAGACAGACCGACAGACAGACAGACAGACCGATAGATAGACAGATAGATAGACAGACCGACAGACCGATAGACAGACAGACAGACAGACATACAGACAGATAGATAGATAGATAGATAGATAGATAGATAGACAGACAGACCGACAGACCGATAGACAGATAGATAGACAGACCGACAGACCGATAGATAGACAGACAGACAGACAGACAGATAGATAGACAGACAGACCGATAGATAGATAGATAGATAGATAGACAGACAGACTGATAGATAGATAGACAGACAGACCGATAGATAGATAGATAGATAGACAGACAGACTGATAGATAGATAGACAGACAGACAGACAGACCGATAGATAGACAGATAGATAGACAGACAGACCGATAGATAGACAGACAGACAGACAGACAGACAGACAGATAGATAGACAGACAGACAGACAGACAGATAGATAGATAGATGATAGATAGATAGATAGATAGATAGATAGATAGATAGATAGATAGACAGACAGATAGATAGATAGACAGACAGACAGACCGATAGATAGATAGATAGATAGATAGATAGATAGATAGATAGATAGATAGATAGATAGACAGACAGACAGACAGACAGACCGATAGATAGACAGACAGACAGACAGACAGATAGATAGATAGATAGACAGATAGATAGATAGATAGATAGATAGATAGATAGATAGATAGATAGATAGATAGATAGATAGATAATATAAAATTCCTATATACTGTCAGATTCCCAGATAGACAGACGGTTAGAAAGAAAGAAAGAAAGAAAGAAAGAAAGAAAGAAAGAAAGAAAGAAAAAGAAAGAAAGTAGATACATAGACTGACAGATAGTTTGTGCTTGTCAGATTAAATAGGTGGTGGATGACGAATGGTTGACGAGTATTGGAGGCGGGATTTTACTGAGGAAGATGTAGCTGCGGTCATGGCTCCCAGACCGCGTATCCCAGTGCAATAGTAAATAACTTCAATGAAAGGAAATGCATTGCATCTGTTTATAGCAGAGAAACGCATTTTTAAAGATACATATATTGCAATTTTAATTTATAACTGTAGCCTTTTAAATCTCCCTTATATGCGAGCGAGCTATGGATGTGCAGGTTGCAAACCATTGCAGCATCAAGTCTGCAGCGAAACCGAGCAGCCCGCAGAATTCAGCTGAATGCGGGAAAGAAAACGCACCAAAGAAGAAATCCCGAACGAGAAGAGGCAAAAGAGGGAAGCGACGGAGGGGCAAGAAGGCCAACGAGCCTCCGCCGTTTCTACCACCGGAGGTAAGTAGGTATATGTTCGCGGATGCTAACCATTAGCCAGCGGAGATGATACTGTGTATATCAATAAACACAATAGAATTTCGTGTATAACAGTCCCTTTTCTACATTATACTTAATTAGGATATTTATAACAGCAACAATGTGTTATGCTGCTCGCGAAATACTGATATTTTAAATGCACAACTTTCGCCAAAATATCGTACAGTTATGCTACTGTAAAATCATAATAAATTAAGAAGTTTTCAGGGGTTTTTTTTCTTTTACATTTTGTTTTCTTTTTGGTGACAGTTAGGCTAGTGAATACTAATTTACTGCAGTAATACTAACAATTGTATGATTTTAGTTTGTTAGAGAAGGCTAAGACCTTCACAGAGAATTCACAGTCCAAAATGTAACGTTACATTTTTTAAGGCGAGAACAGATATTTACATTATGTTAGATAATAGTTATAAAACGCTTTTTACGTTAATGCAGTGCCAAATAAATACATTTTATGCATTTATTATTCATTTCAGAATTTTGTTTTTAGGACTTATTTTTGCAATAATGTATTTAAAATTTTATTTACTTGAATATTTTTCCCCCCAAAATATCTTCATGTTTTTAGGCTGAAGAGGGAAACATTGAATACAAGGTACACAAACCCTACAGTCACAATCTGATTAAGTGAAATTGAAGTTCAACTTGTAATTGTGTTGATTTATATCATCCCAGTTCATCCAATACAGCATATTCATCCTGTCTTTTTTCACCCAGTTGAAGCTGGTAAACCCCACGCAGTATCGCTTTGAACACTTGGCCACGCAGTTGAAATGGCGACTGCAGGAGGGCCGGGGGGAGGCGGTGTATCAGATTGGGGTGGAGGATAATGGTCTGCTGGTTGGACTTACAGAAGAAGATATGAAAGCATCGCTTAAGACTCTTCGCAGAATGGCCGAAAAGTATGTGTTCAATTTGTCATCCAATTAGTTAAAAATGAGCTATTATGCTTTTTTACAACTTTCTTTAGTGTGTAATGTTGCAGTTTGAGCATGACAGTGGTCTGCAAAGTTACAAAGTCACTCCAAGTGGAGTTATTCTCTATATCAGTGCTCACTGTTTCTGAACTCCCTGAAACGTCTCCATTGAAGTCTTGATTTTTCTTCGGGGAACGAACACGCAATGCTGGGTAGTAACTGATTACATGTAATCTGGATTTTGGTATCAGATTCCAAAAAATGAAGTGTCTTGTAATTAGATTATATTAGGTTAATGGCCTCATGACATGCAGGTAAACAAATAAAATATTACCCTGACGTAATGAAATATTTAATGCACTTTATTGTTGTTGATAACAAAGAATGACAGAGAACACTGCATTTTCAGAAGCAGGGGTTTCATAGAGTGCTGCAACAATGTCAAATATGTGGAAAAGTAATGTGTTGAACATTCAAGCAAGTAAACCTATTCTAGTAGACCCCAAAAACAAAATCAAGACTTTGTTAAAATGCATAATATGGCCTCTTAATTCTTTAATGTCAATGTGTAAGAAAAGGCTTATAAGCGTGTTGTGACTCTGCGCAGGGTTGGAGCTGATATCACACTCCTGAGAGAGAGGGAGGTGGACTGCGACAGAGCTCGACGGAAAATCGCAGAAGTTCTTGTGAGGAAAGTTCCAGATGACCAGCAGGTTAGCTTGTGATGCCTCAAATAGTTTCCATTTAATTTCCATTATGAATTGTGTTTGTTGTAATTTTAGTCATATGACGTTTCAAAAATGTAGCTCGCACATACAATGACCTGAAATTCCTGAATAAAATTTTATGAAATGTTTTAAATTTTAGATAATAAATCAATAGATAAATAACTTATTGGAATAAAATAATCTTTTATTATTTATTATAAAATACTAAAAAAAAAATGTACTAAAGATTTACATTTTTTTCTACTAAAAAATATTAAAATAAAAAATTTATCATTTTCAAACAACATGGTAACACTTTACAATTAAGGTTTCATTTGTTATCATTAGTTAACTACATTACTTAAAGGGTTAGTTCACCCAAAAATGAAAATTCTGTCACTAATTACTCACCCTCATGTCGTTCCACACCTGTAAGATCTTCGTTCATCTTTGGAACACAAATTAAGATATTTTTGATAAAAACTGATTGCTCAGTGAGGCCTCCATTGCCAGCAATAACACTCCCTTTTTCAATGCCCAGAAAGCTACTAAAAACATATTTAAAACAGTTCATGTGACTACAGTGGTTCAACCTTAATATTATAAAGCGACGAGAATATTTTTTGTGCACCAAAAAAACAAAATAACGACTTTATTCAACAATACCTAGTGATGGGCAATTTCAAAATACTCTTCATGAAGCTTCAAAGCTTTACGAATCTTTTGTTTCAAATCAGTGGTTCGGAGCGCGTATCAAACTGCCAAAGTCACGTGAACTATTGAAGTTTCAGAATACTTATGCTGTAACGAAGCCTTGTTTACTGAAATCATGGGATTTTGGCACTCTGAACCACTGATTCGAAACAAATGATCTGTAAAGCCTTGACGCTTCATGAAGCAGTGTTTTGAAATCGCCCATCACTGGCGAATACATTGTGGAATAAAGTCGCTATTTTGTTATTTTTTGGCACACAAAAAGTATTCTCGTTGCTTTATAATATTAAAGTTGAACCACTGTAGTCACATGAACTGTTTTAAATATGTTTTTAGTAGCTTTCTGGGCATTGAAAAAGGGAGTGTTATTGCTGGCGATGCAGGCCTCACTGAGCCATCGGATTTCTTCTTAATTTGTGTTCCGAAGATTAACGAAGGTCTTACGGGTGTGGAACAACTTGAGGGTGAGTAATTAATGACATAAATTTCATTTTTGGGTGAACTAACCCTTTAACATGAACAACACATATAGCAATACTTCTACAGCATTTATTAATTTTTAACTTATGTTAATCTCAACATTTACTTATATAGTTGAATGAATACATGAATGAATGAGGCATTTATATTATAGCACTTTCTTTCATACTACTGTACACCGCAGTGCTTTACAATCATACCAGTGGTTATTTATAAGATGTTAACATTAGTTAATGCACTGTGAACTAACATGAACTTAAACATTTGTATACACTAACATTAGGCTAATAAATGCTATAAAAATATATTGCTCATTGATAGTTCATTTTAGTTAACCCTTTAAACCCGAAGTGTACCACCGGCGGTACACCACCACCCTTGAAAAAATTCATAATCAAATTACTAATCATTTTAAAGCTTAGAAACTCAGCTTTTTTTGATAAACTCTTAACGAGTGCTGAGTAGTTTCTCTAAACCGGAGTGTACCTCTTTCAGGCGCCACCTAGCTACAAAAAAATTTATAATTATATTTTTCAAAACTACTACCTTGATCAACACAAAATAGGTGTCATTTGAAAGTTTAGTGTCTGGACTTTACAATCTAATGTAGCAAATTCGATTAACTCCTAAGTAGTGATGAGTTATTTGCTGATAAAAAAAAAAAAAAAATGTTTTCATAATTTATTAAATACTTTTGTCAAAAACATCATACAGCTCAGATAATCATGTGTCATATGTCATTTGAATTGTCTCATGGAGTAGAATACAACAAGCATAATTGTTTTGGGCTTTGACTAAACGTGAGCGAGTTTTTGTACGTGAAACTATGCATACCCATATGTAAATAACATACAGATGAGGCATTTATGTCACGTTTTTGTTCGTAACTTCATGAAACATGTTGCAATTGTGAAAAATCATTGATTGTGCACATCATTATTTACAGTAGATTCTCACGATTAAAATGAGTCCAAAATCAACATAATCCAATGCGTTGATCACAGGTTGATATTCCTCACGGAGTTGCGACAGATAACACAGAAACACAGGAACTAACTAAAATAAAATGTAGTTTTCATGTGACTGTTTCGCTTATAACTTCATGAAACATGCATAGATCGTAGAAAATGGCACTACTTACAGAGGATGCTCCCGATTGAAATGAGTCCAAAATCAACATAATCCATTGTGTCTTTCACCATTCTCACACGTTTTTGTATTTTACACAGAGACGAAAACTGAATCTTTTTTAAAAACTTGCACCCTGTTTTCAACAGTTTGCATGCTGTTGTCGTTTAAATGAACTGCCAAAATGCATAAAAAGTTTTCAGTTTTTATTTGAAAACGGTGTCGTGTAAACGGCCTCTAATAATGTATTCTGCGTTATCAAATTGTTGTGTGTAGTTCCTGGATCTTCGTGTGGCTGTTCTGGGTAACGTGGACTCAGGGAAGTCAACTCTGCTGGGGGTGTTGACACAAGGCGAGCTGGATAACGGACGTGGTAGGGCAAGACTCAACCTCTTTAGACATCTGCATGAGATTCAAACCGGACGCACGTCCAGCATCAGTTTTGAGATCCTTGGCTTCAACAGCAAAGGAGAGGTGAGACAAATATTTAAAACGCACAAGTATATTTTCATTTCTGGTGCATTTTTTCAATAGAGCTTTAACTGGGATTTAAACCAACAACATCCTACTTGCTAGCGTATATGTACTGTATGTTGGTTTGAGAAATAATTGTAATAATAATCTTTTAGGTCGTAAACTACAGTGACTCCCGTACAGCAGAGGAGATTTGTGAGAGCTCTTCTAAGATGATCACATTTATTGATCTCGCTGGTCATTATAAGTACTTGAAGACCACCATATTTGGCTTGACAAGCTACTGTCCAGACTTTGCCATGCTGGTGGTGGGAGCCAATACTGGCATTGGTTAGTATTTATATACTTATATTGATTTAAAAAAGATTTAATGAATAAGCCATTAAAAGTTAAAAACCATTAAAATTGGGCGAATTATATTTGCAATAAATTCAGTATTATAATTTAATATTTATTATAAAATATAGTTTTTTATTATAAAATATAGTTTTTTATTATAAAATATAGTTTTTAATCAAATATGTACACCACTGTTGAAAAGTTTTTGTAAAGTTCTTTAAAGAAGTTTCTTAAGACTGCATTTACTGTAGCCTATATGATCAAAAATACAGTGTAAAAATTGAAATGTAATATTCCTGTGATGCAAATCTAAATTACTCCAGTCTTCAGTGTCACATGATCCTTCAGAAATCATTCTAAAATGCTGATTTGCTGCTTAAGAAACATTTCTTTTTTTTGTGGAAACTTTGATACTTTTAGATTTTTTTACATCAAATTATAAATCATTAAACCACCCCGAAACCACCCACATCAACCAGCTGTACTTTGAACAAATTTTGTGTCACAACATTATTCTCATTCTTTAAAATTCTCTCAGCTGGCACAACCAGGGAGCACCTGGGTTTGGCGATGGCGCTGAAGGTGCCCATATTCATCGTTGTGAGTAAAGTGGACCTCTGTGGAAAAAGCACAGTGGAGAAAACGGTCCGTCAGCTGGAGAGAGTGCTCAAACAGCCCGGTTGCAACAAGGTCCCCATGGTGGTGGCCAACCCTGATGATGCTGTCACTGCTGCACAGCAGTTCGCACAATCCTCCAGGTATTTTGTGTATGAGAAGAGAGAGGTTATTATATGGCTTTATTGCACTTATAAACGTAGTCTATTTTTTCCTGACCACTTTAACCTTCTTTCTGAGCCTTTCAGTTAAACAGGCTGTTTTTGGTGTTGTACCTTTAAGATTTAAATATGTAAAAATTAGTACCTTACAAACTACCCTACTGCTGACAGTTGTTCAACACACTAGTTTGTATATGTGTGTGTGTAATGGTGTGTCTCTCTCCTCACAGTGTGACGCCCATCTTCACCCTCTCCAGTGTATCTGGGGAGAATCTGGACCTTTTGAAGGTCTTTTTCAACATTCTTCCTCCTCTGAGCAACAGCAAAGAGCAAGAGGAGCTCATGCAGCAGCTCACGGAGTTCCAGGTACACTCACACTCTAACCAACATGCATATGTTGTCTTATTTCTAGATGTCACTTTAATATCAAATTGATGTGTTCTTACAGGTGGATGAGATTTACAGTGTTCCTGACGTAGGGACAGTGGTTGGTGGAACACTGTACAGGTCAGTCCACATCTGTTGTGTCAATCTTGTCTGTCTGTCTTTTTAATTACTGTGGAGCAACCACTTAACAATGCACTAGCAACAACTTATTAAACCCTAGCACCACCCTAGCAACCACTCCAAAGCACCTAGCAAAGCACCCTAAGCACCCTTTGAAGCAACTGTGTTTTAAAATGTGTATTTTAGTAAAAATTCTACTGCGTTCCATCTGTTTGATTCCTATGCGCCCATCGGAGCTCATTCATTGAATTCGCTCGCTTGTTGTCAAAATATGCAAAATGGAAATGAACACCATAGCAACACCCTAGCAACCACTCAAAACAACTACCTAAAGGCCCCGGTATACTTCAAACGAAATAGAAGAATGAACTGATGTGACGTCATTTCGAACAAAATCAGGCCAAAACGAAGTTTGTTTTGTGTTCTTTTTGGAAGTTCGAAACGGCTTGCCAAAGCGAACTTTCAGGAAAAGTTCACTTCAGTTGCAAAACACCTTCGTACTACCATTGGTCCGTGATGATAACGTAATAGCAGGTGTGCTCTGAGGCTTAACTCCGCCTTAACTCGCATGGGACGCGTCTTTGATTCATTTCGTGTGTTTGAGTTTGTTGAGGTAAGACCTCCGTGGGTGAAAACATGAACACATTGGATAGCCGTTTTATAGTACAAAATGTAGTTGTGCTTGTAAAAAAATGAGGCACTATCACTGTTTTTCATGTTTGATACTGTAAAGCTGCTTGATTTTAAGCAATCTATTGAATAAAGTGCTATATGAAGACGTGACGTGACTGGAGTGCTAATTTGCAGAGCTTGTGCTAACATACCCATGTTGTTATGATCAGACGCTTTTCTTATGCTTTCTATAATAAATGCTTACTGTTTTCTCATTTTTGTTGTGTTTATTTTGTTACTGAGAAGAAAATGCACGGCACATATTTACATATTCATCTAACCGTCGCTCTCAGCAGTGTGGGCGGTGTCAGACTTTCGTTTACAGTATATCGCTGGTCATGAATTTCGAACTTCGTTTTACCCCTAAAAGAAGAACGAAAAAGAACTTTGTTTGAAGTATACCGGGGCCTTTACTACTACCTGCTACTTAACAATGTTTTAGTATTGTAGCTATTACTTTTCACCCACTTAACATCACTCAAGTACGGTGGCCCAGTAGTCCACAACACAACGGAAACAAGCCACAACACAACGAAATAAAGCCACAACACAACGGAATAAAGCCACAACACAATGGAAACAAGCTACAACACAACGAAATAAAGCCACAACACAACGGAAACAAGCCACAACACAACGGAAATGCTCCCAACCACTAGGGGGCTCTCAGAGCTCGTTAATATTAGTATTCCTTGCCACTGTTCTATAAAGTCGACAGTCTTACAAAGATATCAATTCCATGATTAGTTTTAAGTATGTAAACGTTGTATATCGACATGAAATATTAATTCAAAATCACTTGAGTGCACAATCGCTTCATATTTATACCTGTGAATGATTTGACGCGCTACCACGGATGAAGAGAACGTCTGACAATTCCACCAAGTGGTTAAATCGTATAATTTGTATTCATTACAATGACTTTGTTTAACATTTAAAAACAGACATGTTCAAATTCCAAAGCTTGTTACTTCCTGTTGGTAAGACTGACAAGCTTTGTAATTTGAACATGTCTGTTTTTAAATGTTAAAAGTAATTTTAATGAATACAAATTATACGTTTTAACCACTAGGTGGAATTGTCAGACGTTCCCTTCATCATTCACAGTGGTAGCGCGTCAAATCATTCACAGGTATAAATATGAAGCTATTGTGCACTCAAGTGATTTTGAATTAATATTTCATGTCGATATACAGTGGTTATATACTGTTGAAACTAATCGTGGTATTCATATCACTGCCGACTCTATAAAACATTGGCAAGGAATACTAACAATACCGAGCTCTGAGAGCCCCCTAGTAGTCGGGAGCATTTCCGTTGTGTTGTGGCTTTATTTTGTTGTGTTGTGGCTAGATTTCGTTGTGTTGTGGCTTTATTCCGTTGTGTTGTGAACTTATGTTTGCTTTTTTTAATTTCGTTGTGTTGTGCACTACTGGGCCACCGTACTCAAGCAATCTTCCAGAACACCCAAGCCACAACAGAGCTTTAAATTTCAAATCTATAATCAGTAAATATTGAATCTCTCTTCCCATAGTATTCAAACTACATAATGGTGTGATCACATTTGCACAGTTTTGCAGCAAAAAAGGTCCATTGCCTATTGTCAATAATGTAGTGATGTGTGAAGCACAGATCACAGATAAGTCACTTTCAAACCAAGCAGCTTTCTGTTGGTCGATGCAGCAAATCCTTGTGACCAACTTAAATATGTTGCATGTAGAAATCTTTCACCCTGAAATCCCAGATCGCATGGATTCCTATTGAAATTACTGGATTTCATTATCAAAAATCTGACAAACCATGGCCAATGTGACTGCAGCTTAAGGTCCATATAACCTTCACACTTCGAGGCTTTTTCAAACCAATCAATATTCAATTTGTTTTGACCAACTTTCCTTTTCTAGTTGATAATTGACTTTCCATTCACACGCAGTGGTGTGTGTCGTGAAGGAGACCGACTGGTTGTGGGTCCCACCGATGATGGGAGGTTCCTGAGGTTGAAGGTGTGCAGTATTCACAGGAATCGCTCTGGCTGCCGCGTGCTGAGAGCCGGACAGGCTGCCACGCTTGCGCTTGGGAACTTCGATCGCTCTTTACTGCGAAAGGTCTCAAATGAGAGCAATAGGAGAAAAGACTTTACATAGCCATATTTTTATAATGTCTTTCTTACTTTCTTTTTTAATGAGTTTTTGTGTTTTTAGGGTATGGTCATGGTGAGTCCTAAAATGAACCCTACAATTTGCTGGCAGTTTGAGGCCGCCATTGTCCTCCTGTTCCACGCCAAGACTTTCCGCCGTGGTTTCCAGGTCACAGTGCATGTGGGGAACGTGAGGCAGACAGCCACTGTGGAGTGCCTCCTTGGGAAGGTGTGGATTTTTGCTTTCTGATATTAAAGCAGGGATGGGCAACTTTGGTCAAGTTTAGCTCCAACCCTGATGAAAAACTCACCTGCCTGTAGCCTTAGCAGAGATGGTGTTATTTTTGGGAGATATGAGGGTCTGTGGCTCTACCATTAGAGAAAGCATAACGGCTGACTTGGATCATGTGTGCCTTGATAACCAATTACATTACAGCCTTGACGTCACTGAATTTCGCGACAGTCAATCACTGTTACCCCTTTTCCACCAAGGCAGTTTGAGTGCTGGTTCGGAGCCAGAGCCTAATTTCAAATCAGTTCTTTGTCTTTCGACACACAAAGCACCAGCTCCGAACCAGGAAAAGTAGTTCGTAAGTAGCACCAAAACATTGCTGGGCTAGAAGTAAGAACCGCTTGCGTCAGGGGCTGGGGGCGGGGTTACCGTGACCAACAAGAAACTTGTGACCGCCATTTTTGAAATAGCAGCTCGATTGTAATCGCCGTCTATATACAAAGGCGAGCCGTGTTTGGATGCCGATGTAGGTTCGCAAAGCCATGAGCAGCAACAGTAGTGAAACATCCGCGATTGTTGATAGAAGGCTTGTTCGAGATGCATCGGAGCAGCGCAGACCGATTCGGTAGATGCCGTGGATCCGCGGGAGTGTTTGAAGAGCATACGACTCTTGCTTTTGGATCGTTCTCGCGGTGCTTTGATGTCATGCGCCGATCGATCTGCGAGAAGCCGACGCATCTCGAACAAGCCTGGTGTGTTTGTGTTTGGCACTGCAGTGCTAGCTTTGCTGTGAAATATGAGACGTATACAGTGATGTAAGACCTGGCTCTGTGCTGGCTCTCTAGCCTGTGGAAAGACAAACCGGTTCTTAGAAGGCTCGTCAGTTGAACCAACTCCGAACTGGCCCTAGCACTAGCTCTGAACTAGCACCCGGTTCGTGCTGGTGGAAAGGGGGTATGTTTGCGGATACAATAGAAAAGAATGAGAAGTTTATTCAGTGTAGTGAAGCCTCTATTGATATCCATTAAAAAAAAACAGGCATTACCTTTTTTTTTGCTAACCTTGCAGGCCACTCCAGGACCGATGTTGCTCATCCCTGAGTTAAAAGAATCATGTCTTTACAATAGTTGACTTTAGTTCTTCTGTGGAACACAAACAGTGTTCTGAAGAGTGTTTGCATATCATCACATGTATATGTGTGTATTTGTCCTCTAGGAGGAGCTGCGGACAGGAGAGAGAGCCGTAGTGTGTTTCAGATTCTTGAAGCACCCCGAATACTTGCGCGTGGGAGCCAAACTGCTCTTTAGAGAGGGGGTGACCAAAGGCATTGGACACGTGACGCACCTCCTACCCTCCACCCAGAACCACGTGCCTGATCAGAACCGCAACCAGAACCATAGTTAGACATGGCGGGAGTGAGACCATAAGTCAAAAGAGGACATTTGATTGCAGATGCAGTCACTTCCTGTCCTTGCCTTGAGTTTGCATCCCCTAGTTTTATCATGCACCTTTCATTTCCACTCAGATTGTAGATTTGCCTATATTAATTGCAGATTTGCCTGTGTGTAAATGCTCTCGGTTCCTGTGACATTTGGAGGGTTGTGGTACAGTGATTTAATGATTAGAGTTTATGTCTGCTGGGTGTAATGGTGCTTGGAACCCTCTCCTATTTTCGCACACCTTACATTAAAGCTGGCTGACCTTGAGTGAAGCATGTGGGATTTCAAGTCACAAGGTTTGGTATCTGGAGCAGATTTCTGCAGGAAAAACTCCTGTCTGCAGACTGCTTTATAGATGGGAGAACAATCGTAACATCGGAAAATTAGTTTTGTCAGCAGTAGTATTACTTCTTCAGGATCCTCTGTAGTATTACATACGTACAGCAAATCTGGTGCACACTTTGAATTGGATTCTTTTTTTTAAACAAAGATTTACACAGAAAGGTTGGAAGCAAGAATCTTAGTGTAGACCTTAAACCCAAAGTATAATTCAGTTTTGATGGGAACGCACTGGCAGAGTGTGCGCTATTTTTTGTTCTGACCAAATAAAAATGTTGTACTTTTTTAAACTAGATTTTGTCAGGTATCTATTAACCCCCTCAAAAAAACCCTAGCTCAAAAATATTTTGATCTGTTGACTGTGCACAGGCCATGGAAGGTGTTCAGCTTCACTTTCATGTTCATTCAAACAATTCTGTCACAAGTCTTGCTGTGTGTTTTGGTGCATTATCATGCTAACACATGCCACCCCCTTCAGGGTACAATGTTCGAACCATTAGGTCCAGTAATCCTCGGCAGTGATGCACCCGTCAAGCACAGTAGGGAATGCCATGATATTGCAGCCCAAACTTCACGGATCCACCCCTGTGCTACACAGAAAAATCAGGCTGTGCGCATACAGTGCACATGATGTAAATTTCATAATAGTTTACGAATAAAACCCAAGTATACTCTGGGCTTTAATCTGAGCTCACACTATGATTTTTATGGTCCTTTATGGTTGTTGCTTGTCAAAGTGTACAATATTGTAGTGCAGAGTTTGGTTCCAGTTGTCCTGTTGCCTGCTTGTAAGAGCTGTTGTAATGATGTGGCAAAATGTTGGACACTGCCAGAACTTTGTTGGAGACTAAAATTTTGTTGGAAAGGCAATTTGTAAACATTGGTGAACATATGTTACATTAAGTGATCAAAGTCTGACAATTTTGCCCAATTAAAATATTGAATGATTCCCAAAAATGGTCTTGAATGAAAGAATTGTGGCCATTATCTTACAGTATGAAGCTAGCTGTAATCAGAGTTTCAAATGAAAACAAGGTTGTAACAAACTTAAAGGGATAGAAATGAAATCCTACAAATGAAAATTATCCCATGATTTACCTAAAGCTGCTGTCCGCGATTTTTCCTCTTTGTCGCCATCTCTTGTTTCAAACCTGTAATTGCAGTCATATGAGGAACAGTTATCTGTACGTGCGTTGTACCTCGGCACAGCTCGTCAGCGTGGATGAATCTAATGTTTGCTGTCAGTCACCGCACCGGTGTGGATACTGTACTTCAGAATCACAGATTCTACGTCTTGAAAGTATGACCAATATAAGAATTTTCACTGGAAAATATCATCTGAACAAGTAACATGTCTGCCACTTTTGTTCTGACCAACTGAGGGGAAAAGTATTAGGCCTACAATAAATCACGCTGCCAATGATGATTAAATCTAACAATCGCTTAACTCGGATCATGCCAAACCGTGCAAATTATTATTACTGTTATACTTTGCTCTCAAATTGTTAATGTTAACAACATCAGCATTGCGTGACTGTGTATTTAGTGTATGTTAGCGTTACCTGTAGATTTCAATTTCTGTAGCCACTCCACAGTCCAGAGTGTTTTGCTTTTTGGCTACGGGTGAATCTCCAGTTGTCATTAATGATTGTCATTTGGACCTTTCTGGATTACAATCCGCCATCAAAATGATAAGTTTAATTATTTCAGCTGCTGTGAGAAAAGGCTATAAATGATCCGCTACCAGCAGCGTCCTCACATGATAAAACTGACTAACCTGGACTCCTTCCTTTCTGTTTACGGACGTGACGTAATGACGCACAGAGGAACTGCTGCATGCTCGAATTTCCCTGGAAATCCACCATGTCGCTCTTATTATAAAACATTATTACAAGCGTACTGTTGTGAATCGAGCTAAGATAATGAGATCGTTTTCAACACTGGCTGGTTATGTACTTGCTCAAAAATTGATTTTGGACAATTTTTAACCAAAAAAAGTTGCGGACTGCAGCTTTAACCTCAAACCATCCTAGGTGTATATGAATATCTTCTTTCAGATGAACACAGTCGTAATTATATTATAAAATATCCTGGCTCTTCCAAGCTTTATAATGGCAGTGAATGGGGTTGAGATTTTGAAGCCCAAAAAAATGCATCCATCCATCATAAAAATAATCCATACAGCTCAAGGTGGTTAATAAAGACCTTTTGAAGCGAAGCGATGGGTTTTTGTAAGAAAAATATTAATATTTTAAACTTTATAAACTAAAATGACTAGCTTCATCAAGCTTAGAAGCCTCTCGTGGTAAACAAATAGGGTTGTGCAACAAACTCAAGCTCGTCTTCTTTTATATCGAAATCCTCTGACATTTCTCTTTAAAATTTCTAATTTTATACTTCTAATTTGTGAGCATTTTTTTTTTTTTTTGCTCTATCCTCTGCATTTGTCATTAAGTCATGTGTCGGGTCAGGGGTTACTCTTCTGCCGCAAATTGATGTGTATGGCCATCTGCCGGAAGCTAGTTATTATAGTTAAAGATTTAAATATGGATTTTTCTTACAAAAACCCATCGCTTCGCTTCAGAAGGCCTTTATTAACCCCTAGAACCATATGGATTATTTTTATGATGGATGGATGCATTTTTTTGGGCCTCAAAATCTCACCCCCCTTTCACTGCCATTATAAAGCTTGGAATAGCCAGGATATTTTATAATATAACTACGACTGTGTTCGTCTGAAAGAAGATAGTCATATACACCTAGAATGGCTTGAGGGTGAATAAATCATGGGATAATTTTGATTTTTGGGTGAACCATCCTTTTAATGTGATAATGAAACAAAATGCACCAATTCCAATTGAATTGAATGACTACAGCCTTGTTTTTGTTCACGTAATTTAGTTTCTTTTCAGTGTGTTTGTAGGTATGATGGAATACCCCCCTCATCTTCAGGACAGAAGTGTTGCTCTAGGGTTGTAGGATCAGTCAGGCATGACTGGGTTTTAATAATCCTGATTACATTGTGCCTAATTATAAATTTATCTTCACTGATATGATTCCCAAAAAATTGTGCATATTGCACGGATGTTTGTAAGCAAATAAAAGCATGGTTTAGGTCATTTCAGATGGCTTACAGGCAGTGCCGTCCTTAGGGTGGTGCAACTGGTGTTACCGCACTGGGCCCCGCAGCGAACACAAGCGCCCAATGCTTGGGACGGTCCTGCTTGCAGGGTTAACTGAAAAATGAAGGCAGCTTTGTGTGTCCGGTATTCGTCTTGAGCATGCACAGGAACCTAGATAACGATTGTGTTGTGTGTCTCATTCACCTGTGCAGTTTTATTTGAGATACTGTGCAATTATTAAAACACTGAATGTATTGATATTAGATATAAATGAGTGACCATTTGAACTAATAATGTGACCGCTAATGTATAAAAGCTCATTTCATTTAAAAGTATTGAATATTTGGCATCGTTCATGAAACTTAAGCAGAATACAAGTACAAATTACCCGTAAAACCATTCTTGCATAGATTTTCAGATGAATGATGTGTCAAGAATGGTTTTACAAACATTTACAAACAAGAAATTCATTCTGCTTGTGTTTCATAAATGAGGCCCAGTTTCTTTCATAAATTCAGCTATTGGTCAACAGTGCATGTTGTGCTTACACAAATAATAATATTGTCTAAAGTGCAGCTGGTTAACCTTATTATGTTTGGGATGTATCTTCATTTCATGTATTTCTGAATTAAGGCTTCAAATGCCTGCACACCTGACGAGATATCTATTGCTTTGCTTTCAGTTCCTATGTAATAAAGAATTAATGGTATATTGTGGAAACCCTTTGTTGTTTGTGATTATTTTATTTTATTAAAGACATGGAATGGTAAATAGTAGTAAAAGCTCTTATCAGCATACCAGTATAGATGATTTTGAATCGTACCACGCTGGGGACAAAATATTTCTAGAGGAACCAAGTGGGGGAAGAATACAAAAAACAGCAAGTCACGAGTTTTGACAAGTTTTATTATGATAAATGAAAGCTGTCTTTGCGCAATAAATTGTTAATTGTTCACAGAACACACTGTTGTAGCGTAGCAGCAAGCACCATAAGGAGGTTTACGTAACATGGCATTATGAATAAAATAAAAAAGAAAAAAATATTATATAAAACTCTTATTTTACCTTCAAAAGATGAATGCTTTTTGTTTTGCACTTTGTGAAACAAATCAGCATTTGTGAATACAGAAAATTCCAGATGAAAAATTACCGCTAAATCTGACATCCTTTATATGAGATATAATACTCAGATGACTATTAATGCATCTGTACCATTCATAAATTCGTCATTCTTCTTTCACTTAACTATACATGCTTGAACCTGCTTGAAATGTGCATCTAAGTCTACCTGTTCTACCAAAGCCTTACAAACATGAAACTATTCTTATTTTTTCACAATGTAAATGTGATGCGGTCATCTTCAGAACGTCATTTTGCTCTGCAGAACTAAGCGACTGTTGAAATGATGCCTCTCTGGAAACGTCAGGCACGTCAGTGCTGATTTGGACTTTTTACGCAAGGCTCCTCTGTCTGGGCTTGATTCTGGGGTATAGCTACAGAAGAAAAACAAATATCAGCAAATGTATCAAGGATGTAAGGATGTCTGAGATACAGAGAAAGCTTTTAAAAAAATCTGGTTCAGAATGTGTTCGTACAAATGTACTCTTTTTATTTATATTGGTATTAATACATTTTTAAAAAACATACCATTTTTCGACAAAATGTTAACTACTGAGTTAAAAAAAAGTGCTGAAATATTCCTTATACCAGCGGTTCTCAAAGTGGTAGAAGAACCCTTGCGGTTCTGTGACCAATAGCCCAGGGGGTCCGCAAAATAATATGCTATACTGTATTTTCCAGACTATATTTTTAACATCTAAAATGTGCTGTGACTTGTATAATGCATTTAACATCAAATAAGCAAAAAATAGACATTTAAAGGTTTTTATAGACATATTTCTCATGTCTGTGCTACAAGGGACCCCCCTACCTTATACAATTATAATTGACTCAAATTTACTTTCTGCATGTTGGGTATACCTTACTGATTTTGTGGTTTGAAGATTTGGCAGACAAGTTTTTCAAATGAGCATCATATCATTGACCCATATGCATGCAGATGCAAAAAACAAAGGCATTTCCTTACCCCGAGAAGATTGCGAGGTATGTAGCCCTCATTGTCGGCACATCTTGCCCACCACCACTCTGTTTCTTCACTGTCCTCGCGTCGTAGGACAGTCAGGCAGTCTCCTTCTTTAAAGGACAACTCATCTGGGCTCTCTGCATCATAGTCCCACAGGGCATAAACGACGCCCCTGTTCATTATGCCCATCTTCTCCTGCACACCTGTGGAAAAACACCTCAATGCTACAGATTTACTGCAAAACCAGCTGAGCTAAAAAAAAAAAAAGTCCTGTGTTTCATAATGGGAGCACTGGTTTCTCACCATAGAGAAACTGAGAGCATTGGGCATATCCTTCTTCCATCTCCTCGCACTTGTCTGCCGCCGTCTGCATGTCGCTGTAGGTTGTGGCATATACGGCAGCTCCCGATTCCACCAGGAACTTACACACTTGCACGTTATTACAAGAAGCAGCGCAGTGCAGTGGAGTCCTAACAGAAAGAGATGTTTCAATTTGTTGCATTAAAACTATGGACAGAATTATCCTGTGCTTATAAATGTTGTTTACTCACCATCCATCGCTGTCTGCGGCATTCGCGTTCACTCCAAACTGCACCAGGAACTTTACAATTTCTGTGTGTCCAGCACACACAGCATTGTGCAGAGCAGTGATGCCCTCATCATTGGGCAAACTGGGATCGTCCACCTGGATATGACATAGAGACTTGAATGCTAACCTGTAATATATATGTCTAATTGTTATATTACTTACTAGTGGACCAAGTATGCAATTGATCTTGGTCTATTCCTCACCTCATATATGATCCTCTGGACGAGGTCGTACTCGCCCTCTAAAGAGGAGTCCAGCAGGAGGGCAAGGGGGTTAAAGCGCACACGCATCCCGTGGTTGATGCGCTCCGAGCCTGTCTTACGCAGATTTGTTCTTTTACCCTGAGAAACACAAGAGGGGGTGGATGGATAGATATTTGGTTATATATACACCTTATGTAGCCCCGCCCCTTTCAGCACTGCGTTCGTTGTGTTCGGTCTTCTGGTTTGTATTTCCACAGCCTGAAGATAAGATCTTATAGATTTATGAATGAACCTCTCACTTTAAAATCTTCCCGGTCTACTGACATCTGTTATGACATCCGCTTCAAACATTACAATGCTCAATGATAACTTTCGTAAACTCTACATTAAGTGGAAGCCACTTCACTAGATAATTACTCTTAGACAGCAATGCCTTTGAAATATACAGAGCTGCCGCAAAAATGGGAGTTCAAAGACAACATTCTAAATATGTCTGTGCACTTGTTTCTCTGCCAAATAAGGTCTATACTAGAAGGAAATTCTGTACTGTATAATTTATGCATTTCTTCATAAAGTAATTGGTAAAGTTCTTGGACATGAAGTAATAACACAAGGTGTTAGCCAGACATGAACTATTCTTTTATTCCACATATTAAAAGCCCATTGAGGGTCACTGGTTGCCACTTCTGCTCCATTTAAATGTTTAATGAGATCTGCGGTGGAGTGCTCAGAATCTTAGTGTGGCTAGTTGCTAAGCAACAGCCCAGAATGGATGGTTTGAATGGAATCTCTACTGACCTGACTTGTCTTTACCCTCTCTCTGTCTCTCCCTCTTTTTGTAAATGTAGCCATACTTGACTCAAATCTGTAAGCTAAAAAGTTAGAGTGCTCTATTATAGAGTTTTCAATAAAGACAAGGAACCTATCCTAAATATTGCCCTCTTTCCTTAAAGGGGGGTGTAATGCTATTTCATGTATTCTGACTTATTTACACCGTTAACGAGTTGGATTCTCATGCTAAACATGGCCAAAGTTTCAAAACATGAGTTGGACGCATGACGGAGTATTTCTGTTCCAAAAATTCTCTTCCAAATCGTCACAGGTTTCGGATTTTTTTTTTTTCAAATATTGATCTGAGTGACGTCATCGGAGGCAGAATTCCTTGTACGGGCACTTCTTCGGGAAGGGCGTGCACGCACACATCAAACAGAGCAAGAGAGCAAAAGCACACCAATCAACACGCGTCCGGGTTTACGGAAGTCGTCGGCAGCGCTGCACAGGTCACAGGACTGCACGAAATCAACAATGTCACCAAAGAAGTGTGTTTTTGGTTTTGAGGGAAAGATAACCTTGCTTCCCAAAGACCCCAGCGTTAAATGGAGCTGAGAGTTTTGTGCTCACGCATTACATTGATGCGCTCTCGATATTTGTTATTAAAACAACCATAGAAACTGATAGTTGCAATCGCGTTTTTATTGGTTAAAATGAATGGAGAATATCTCGTGTTTTTCCGTGGCTGCTCGAGCCATCAGGATCGGCGCTTATGGTTTCATAAACAAGGCACAATTCTACGCTGGATTTACAGATCGTTTGAAACTGAAAGATGGAGCGGTCAGAGCGATACTGATCCCGGTCATGAGTCGGAACAGCAGGTGGTGAATAAAACTGCTTCAAATGTCTATTGTTGGCAATAGGCACCTAAGTGCATATAATGTTAACAACACAAACGCAGTGAATTCATAAATTCATTATTCATCATTCATACGCTATATTCATTATAGTGAATCAAAAGTTATCCATGAATAATGCGATGGTGTATTGTGTTTAAATACAGTTGTTTAGCTGACCATTGATAGCTTGTAGACGATCTCTACACAAAAGCTGCGCGTAGCGCGTACTCGTGACTCTAGCTCGATTTACAGGATACGCCTCCAGGCACTCGGCTGTTTTCGTAATTACTCGGTACAGCATATGTATCTTTTATAAATATGATTAAACTAAAGACTTTTTGGAGATATGAAGGATGCATTACTACTCTATAGGTACTCAAGATTAACATGAGATTGGCAGAAACTGTGTGTGATTCCCCCCCTTTAAGGGTCTTTTTCCGAGTCTACATTTTGGAGCTTGTTGATTCATAAAATGACAAAAGGGACACCCTAGGGTCTCATGCACTTCATGGAAACACAAATAAAGGCCAATAGGGTGTCCTATTTGTCATTTTATAAATCAGCAGGCATCTACTTTTGTGGCCATGATACATCTTCTATGGACACTTTTGTCACTCAGGACTCCCTACATAATACAGGCTCTTTTGCGCAGAGCATTTGACTGTAATGGACTGCTTAGTGTTGAGTCAGTACCTGACTATGCTGAAATGCTTGCACACCTTAGCACAGCAAAAAAGATATTCAATTTTGACCTATCCATCAAGACCAACCTTGCTGCTGGGGTACTCCCAACAGTACACATTTTGGATGTCCACCTTATCTGACACACCCATTTGAGACCTCTGAGTCTTTACTATTGAATTGATGAGTTGAATTAAGTGTGTTTGATTGCTGGGTGTACTCTTGGATCAGAGCTGGGAAACACTGAGGTTCACAATAACGCCCAAATCAGTTAAAGTTTCCTGACTGGTAAAAACATGCCTGTTAAGGTTCACACTGACAGCAAAAAACACTGGAGGTAGCATAATCACTGTAAGGACAGTTACTAGGAGGTCAACTTCCTCAACTTTAATCAGGAGATGAATCCCATTCACTCCCATTGGTAGCTCTCTTGATTTTTATCCCCAAACCAGTATAGTGGAACCCCGCCCCGTAGACGATTCTAAAGATTTAATTGGTCACGTCAATCACTGTGCTGATTGCCTGCATAACACTGAAACAAATACTAAGCCTTAACGTTATCTAACCTCACTATAGCATTAATAGCACATCCTGATAGATAGCATTACTGTTTGTCATGAACAGATCCATCCATGATATTTGTGAACTGAGAACTGAATCAGTGAAATCAGAACTTTTCTTGACGGTATCTGCATGTAGTCAGCTGTGAAATGGGGTTTGAGCTTAAAGGGTTAGTTCACCCAAAAATGGAAATAATGTCATTTATTACTCACCCTCATGTCGTTCCACACCCGTAAGACCTTCGTTAATCTAAAACCGCCAAACTGCTGAAATCACGTGACTTTGGCGATCCGAACCGCTGATTCAAAACGCTCTGAAGCTTCCTGAAGCAGTGTTTTGAAATCTGCGCACCAAAAATATTCTTGTCGCTTTATAATATTAATATTGAGCCACTGTTCTCACATGAACTGATTTAAATATGTTTTTAGTACCTTTATGGATCTTGAGAGAGGAAATTGCTTCCTATGAAGGCCTCACTGAGTCATCGGATTTAAAAAAAAAATCTTAATTTGCGTTCCGAAGATTAACGAAGGTCTTGCGGGTGTGGAACGTTATGAGGGTGAGTAATAAATTACAGAATTTTCATTTTTGGGTGAACTAACCCTTTAACTGGTTTGAAAAAAAAAAAAAAAACTTTGTTGCCTCAACTCATGTTGCCTTAAATCAACAACTCTGAAATTTAAATTAAATCTATGGGCCACTTGGGAAGCTGCAATTCACTGTCAGTGCGAACATCTCTTCAGTACTCTATATGGTTGTGCCTTTAGTTTAGGGAATATAGTGGTACCTACCGGTGGTAGTGTGACCTGTCCTGTGACCTCTGGAGCCTTCATATTGATGCTGTCCTCCCCCGGTCCCTCCTGCTCTGTCATGCTGGGATATGGAGGCGGAGGGTAAGGTGGGTACTCCTCAACATAAGGCTCTGGAGCAGCCGGGCCATAGACTTCCTGTTCTTCCTTCAGCTGTGATTCCTTTGGTCCAGTGCTGGAAATGGTGCTGTCATCCAGGATAGGCGATCGAGGTGGAAGCGGTGGAGGCAACAGATCCTCCTCCTCTCTCTCACACTCGGGTATCGTAGTATCATGGTGTCCTTCCTGAGGTCTAGTGCCCTCATCAGCTACCGGCCTGCATCCATCCTCGCCTTCTGCCTGAAAGAAGGCAGCTGGGGTGATGGTGGTCTCCATGGCCGCCAACGTGGTCTTCTGGTAGAGGAGCTTCTGGATGTTGGGTCCACCGGGCCCCTCGGATTCTGTAATAGAGCCACGCTTTTTAAGAGGCCTGGGCGCATGGTGCAGTCTCTTCCTCAGGGCCTCCAAGTCAGCGTCGCTCTGGAGCCGATGGGAATTTGAGAGAAACGGGAGAAGTTTGGTTGGGCTGAGGGGCCGGGGAACACGTTCTGCCTCCTGGCCCTCAACAGAGGAGGATCCAGGGGCCATATTGTTGCCCTGGTCCACTTGGTCACCATCTAGACCTCCAGTTTTCTCAAGATGACTACTGTCCTGAATAAGGGACTGCTGCCCCCCACTGGATGGGATGACTGGTTTACCGTATACTGTGAGAGGAAAGGAGTGAGGATCAAGTACTTTATAAAAACACACATAATAAACATGCTGGGTGTCAATTGCTATTTATATTCCTGAACTAGAATCTAACCAATCCAAGGGTACTTTATGACTATATCCTCATTTAATATTTGTTTCCGTGTCTGAGCCACAAAGTGTACCTTTGCAGACAGGGCAATTTGCCTATGTGCTCCTAGTTTTTAAAGATATGCAAACTAAAGCTGGAACCAAATGACTACAAAGTTATGTAACAAAGAAATGAATACTTTCCCTCTCTTTGTGAAAACTATGAGCCCTACTCACTCTGGACAAAGCACTACTTACATTCTCATATGTACAATTTCGGTACACCCTAAAAGCACACATCACACTGTACACACTATACTAATGTACACGCATAATGAATGTGTACAGCTGTTAAGATTGTTGTGGCAAATAAAACTTTTGTGCCAAATACTGTCTCCTTGTTTTTAATTCAATTTTCAAATTTATTCCAACTTGCGTACTGTCTCTCCATCTGGTGTCTGCTAAAAAAATGAATAAACATCAACACTTATAAATATATTAGGAATACAGTGCAGCAGAGCAGTATCATGTCCACTTGCTGCAGTGTCATTCAAGGGCACAAAATGCCATTTGGAATTTCCCCAATATCTAAGTGAAATTTGACTTTCTGTTGTAATAATTAAGCAGCCTGGTTTAAGTACTACATCCAAATCAGAGGCTGTAATAAATCATTTTTTCTTAATTTGTTTATACCCTGAAGAACTTTAAACAGAACTAAAGAAAGATTTTAAACTTAAGAAATAAATAATTGATTTTAAGCTAAAAAAACCTGTTATTACAGTTTGACAACAAAATTAGTGTTTATAATGATGAGTAAATGATGGCAGATTGTTGGTTCTGGGTGAACCATTACTTTAATACTAGATTAAATTAGTCAGTATCTTCTTCGAAGTTGATTCTGTGTGCTTTTGTTGATTTGGCAGCATATCCAGTATAACATTACACCTTCTGAAATAGATACTTATCAATTTCAATCACAAGATACCTCTAAATTTGTTTGGGGTTACTGGTGTGGTAACGGTACTCACATCGAGGCTGTGAACGGGTCAGTGTACTTTGCCCTTGGTAACCCTTCCCAAGAGTGCTCTGTTGGGTGTACATGGAGTAGATGGAGCTAGCTGCCACCGTCTGAGGCTTGTGGAGTGTGGTGGTGGTGGAGGTCTCTTTCCCTGCTAAAGTATCTGATGTGAAAGGACGTACTGTTGCAGCAGGTAAGGTGTCCGGTTTAGGGGGCAGAGGTAGGGGTAAGGTGTTGTTGTGGGATGGAAGGGGCATTGGGGGTTTCTGATTGGCTGATCTGGCTTTGCCAGGGAAGGTGCCTGTGCTGTAAGGAGGTTTACTGAAGGTGGACTGGCCTGGTAGAGCAGGTTTGGGCTTGCTGGGTACAGGAGGTGGAACCTTCCCAAACGTTCTACCTGCAGACTTTGATTGAAGAGACATTAATGTTTATTTACTACATAATATCTTGGCATTCATTTATTGCAAATCTCTGAAAACTGTTAAATTTAGACACTCATTGCAGTACCTGGGCATCCCTCAAGAGGTCCTCACTACTCTGGTTCTTGCGTAAGGGCAATGGCGGTGGTCTCAAATCTGCCTCAGAATCTACAACAGATATTCAAGAAAACAGCTTAATCACCACTTCTGAAATTTAAACATTAATATTTCTCACTGGAGTAAAACATTGTCTATAGGTTTGTCTATGGTTTTATATAAAAGGTGAAGTGTGTAGTTTTGCTTATCCCAGTTTAATGGAGAGACAACTTCGAGTAAGCCATTCATGGTTAACTTCCCGAAGCGTGTAAACACTGTGACGCTATCAAAACATTGCTTTGTTTGTTTAAGCGGTGTGACATGTCAACTTCTGGCTCAACCAATGGCTTGAGTCTGAATGCAGGTTTTTAAAGGTTGGAGTGGGATGTGCACAATACCTTTTTCCTGAGATCCGTGACTGGTCATACGGGGAAGGGTGGAGGAGTGGACATGGGAGCTGCTGTTGTTTTCTGTATTGGAAAACAAATCTGACACCTTGGAGATCTTACTTGTCAAGAAACCAATACCTAGCAATAGAAGTAGGAAAAGATGAATAAGGGGTTATTGGTGCAATAGGCAGATACAAAAATAAATAGGGCTGGGAGAGGTATGATGGTATATATATATATATATATATATATATATATATAAATTTCAGATATATACACGCACTTGTGGTCGGTTTAGGGAGGGGTTTGGGAAGAGTGGCTGTGCCATCGGGATAAGCAGGCTTCACCAGAATCTCCTGCCTGGGAGGAACTGGAGGAGCTGGGGTGGTCTGGATGTACGGCCCAACAGCGGCAACCCTGGAAGGGCCGATGGACTGAGAGCTCTGCCCCTCAGATGGCTGCTGGAAGCGGAAGAGACAGAGAATGAGAGAAAGTATGTGCGTCACAAACTAAATTTGTGTGCTAAAAAGAACAAGAAATGTGAAAGTTATAAAGGTGCTCACAGGCAAGTTCTCTTTCTGTTGGAGAGCAGCTTTTTTCTTCCAGAGCCTCTCTCTCAGTTCAGCCACTCTTTTGTCCATGGTAGCCATTTCTAAGTTCCTCTTGTTTAGATTCTCTCTCTGCTGCTGGAGTTTGGCACTTTGCTCCTGATTTAATTTATTCCTCAGCTGTTGAAAAGAGAAAATCCCAGAACAAAAGAGGGACTGTTGAATTTTCTATGCAAGACTATGACTTTTCAATTCTTAGCTTTTTTCAAATTCTTCCATATTTTTTTTCCCCTCAATTTAAAAACCAAATTTAAAGCCTGAAAAGAGTATACCTGCTATATATATATATATATATATATATATATATATATATATATATTTTCATGTGTCCAAATACCACTGTATGTGTGAATAGCAAGACTGTGTTACAGCAAGCTGTAGACTAAGAGGAAAAGGCTACCTGAAGTTCTTTGTACAGTCTCTCTAATTCTCCGCTGGAACTCAGTCCAGCATCGTGCGAGACGTCCATTTTGCCACCACGTAACATGTCCAGTTGTCGACTCAACTCCTCAACCCTGCTGACAGCTACCACCAGCTCCCGCTGCTTCTGCTGGAACAGACCATTCATCTGCTCGATTTCCTCCACTACAGAGTGAGAAACATGAGGTATATCATTCACTTGTTAATTAACTTCTCATTCCCATAAGCAAGAACGTTTGTTGTTGTCTCTGTTGATTGATTTAGCCACTAATGGCATTTTTATATAACAGAAACAGTGGAATGAACTTTTCCATTAGTAGGCAAATGATCCACAACAAATTACATCTTTAATCAAAAAACATTTTTAATCATAAAATATGGATAAATGTCTAGCTTTCAAATTATACACCTCAATATAGATTATAATTAAAGTAAATCTGAATTATTCAGTGTAAAACCTAATTAGCTGATCAAACCAGTTGGCTTGGAAATATTAGGTAAAATAACTTTGATTTTGATTTATAAAAATAGTATTAATAATAACTTAAAGATACAGATAAAAAGTTATTTAAATAAGGCTGATTTAATAATAAATAATATAACCAAACTGTAGTAATAACTATAATAATAATTAGTCCTGTCAAATCGAGCTTCTAACACAAAAGTAAATATATAATATGCGTGTATGTAATATATATATATATATATATATATATATATATATATATATATATATATATATATACACACACACACACACACACACACACACACACACACACACACACACACACACAACCTTTTATGTTAGATGTGATAAATCGATTTGACAACACTAATAATAATCTATAATTTTCTTTAGTGGTAATCTTAAAAATGAATTGCTTTATTTTAGAAAACAGATAATTTCTACACCACTGCACCAAACAAAACAGCAAATATAATGACTATTTTTAAACAGGCATCCTAAACACTCCCCCTCAAACCTTGAACCAATATCCTTCAAAGAAGGTCAATGTTACACGCATTTTCAGCTTTTCTAACCTACTTTCTCTCATGAGTTTACTGGTTCTGACCTAGTTTGCTATTGCTGATGCGTTTCTGTTCCACTTGTCCTTTTAAAGCTCGAACCCTGCGCAATTTGGCCTCCTGGTTCTCTGCGTTCTCCCGCAGCAGGCGCAGTTTCTCCTGCTCGGATGCCTGCTGCTGCTGCTGCCGCTGGTCTTGCAGCTTCAGGAATCGCAGTCGCTGTTCCTGTGGGGAGTCGTCAGGTCACAATCCCAGCAAAACTCATTTTCAGACATCATTAAGTTTCAGAACTATGTGCCTACAATTTTCATCCATGCTGATAATGGACAAAACAGTTCTGGTATTGAGCCATGAAAAATATGATGAGAACTGCATTCACTGTGCGACACTATGCAGTCGTTTTATTCAAATGACCTTGAATGCTCAACTTGCACACCTAGTGTGCAAACAATGAGACCATTTCATGGATGACTTGGTCAGGAGATGGTGTTCTTTTCCATACAGCCTTGGTCACCATTCATTTACATTGTATGGCTACCATTACATTGTACAGTGTCATCTACCTTTGTGGCCAGGAGCTGTTGTTGTGCGTTGATCTGTTGTTGTTGCCGTGACGCCATCTCTTGCAACTCGCTGAGGGTGATGTCCATATGAGGGCCCGCCATCTAAAAAAATCAGCTTTTGCTATTTTATATAGGACAGCTATGGAGAATCTGTGTTTGAAAAATTTTAAAGGTGTTTTAAGGAATTATATATGGTAAAACTTTGTTGCCAGGTCACGTATATGCAGTTATACATTTAATATGTTGTTTGCTTTTTGAAATCTCCAAATGTATCTTGAGTACAGTGGATTAAACTATGAGTTGACCCTCATTCCCAAAGTCTGATTTATGATCTCCTTATATTTTAATCACATTAAGGCATAGTTAAACAAATTCTTTAAAGGTCCCGTTTTTCGTGTTTTTTTGAAGCTTTGATTGTGTTTATAGTGTGCAATATGACATGTGTTCATGTTTCGCATGTAAAAAAACACAGTATTTTTCACATAATTTACTTATCTGTATACCGTTGTTTCCACTGTCATAAAAACGGGCTGATGACTTCCTTGTTCTATGAAGTCCCTCCTTCAGAAACACGTAACGAGTTCTGATTGTGCCAGCGGTTCCTGTGTTGTGATTCGACAGCAGCTTAGCGAACCTTGCCCGGAAAGGTCACGCCTCTTACCATAACGGGGAGATGCACGCGCTTCAGTGTTATTGTAAACATGTCTTTAATTTTACCCTATCAATTTGAGCCAGAATCAGACCCGGTGATTGGACTGCGGGATGAAAATAACAGCGTTTCAACGACATGGCGACAAACACACTCTACAAACGCAACTCTTGTGTATTCCTGTGGGCGGAGGTTAGTCAAAAAACCGTTTTAGTGACGTCATTAAATAAGGAAGTAGAGTGATGTAGTCCAATCTGGCCGTTCGATGTAGGCGACTTCTGTTAAATAAAATATCTCGCTTGGCATTGAACTTTGAGCTTTAAAATTTTACAGATTTTATTTATACTCTAACAACAACATTACACACTAACTAAAGTTTCAAACATGGGATCACGAAGAACGGGACCTTTAAATTAATAAAAATGCTTTGCAATGACATAATCCATTCTAGCCTATGTAAGAATAATATCTATTTAATCTTTACCACTTTATGTGCACAATTTACTGAAAGCTTCCAATTTATGACTGAGTTAGCAACAGTAACCAAGGGGGAGGAGCTTAGCAGATTAACAAATTCATACTCACTCCATTTTCCATGTATCTGTCCATTGTCCCCTTCACAGCATTTCTCTTGGCAAGAGACTCTGGAGCTCTATGACCTCCTGTAGTTAGAGAGAGTTAGCAGTGTTTGCTAAGGTTAGCACATTATTGCTCATACTTCGGGTTAGGGATGTATATTAAACTTTGACGAATAACTAATCAAGCACTGTTTGTGCAAAGAACATCACACCTCAAATCATGCAACTTGTTGAGGAGAAGTGTATACCAAGACTTTAACTCCAAGCTCAACAGTTAGCATTTAGCATTTGAACTCACTAACAATGAAGGTCAGGGATAATGGATTTAGCCTGAAAAAGAGTGGCTGTGCTCGGGTGAACCTCATTACATAATGACTGTTTGGCTGGGGAAAACAACTAGTGCTCAATTATCCTACATATGACTGCCTGTGCCAGGGTCCCACTTACATAACATCAACACTGGCACCGCTAGCGCCGCTTACGTGGGTTACTGGATAAACCAGTCTAGGAGTGAAACAATGCCCAAATAATGTTCTTGGTCACAGTCTGACACCACAGGGGTCCTAATCAGGGCTTACTGATTACACAAACATAGGGTTTTACCTCAAATCTGTGTGAAAACAAACCACAAACCCAACGGATACGAGTCAAACTGCTTGTAATTGACATAATTATGCTCGACAGAAAAATAAGGAATTCTTTGTGAGGTAAAGCCAGGCGTACAGAGCCGATATCACTCGCATTGTTGTAAAACAGCCGGTCTTTGTCCGGCAAAGAAGGCCAAAGTCACTCAGAGAAATCTGAAACCTCACACATGGTTTCACATGACTGGGATGTTTAAACTTCTCGGGGGAACAGGGAGGATTCACTTCAAATGCGCAGAGTAAACAAATAGGTATTTATGAGTTAAAAATAACACGCAAAACAACCAACCAAAAAAAAAAATATATATATATATATATATATATATAGAATATAAAAATAACACACAAAAAAAAAAAAAATCACTGGTCCCATAACCAACTACCAATTAAATATATATATATATATATATATATATATATATACATTTTATAAAATATATATATATATATATATATATATATATATGACAAAGGGGATTTGTGAGTTAAAAATAACATACAAAATAACTGACAAAAAATGGCTTGAAATCGTGAGAGATTTTAGATATTAAAAATTGATACATATTTTTAATTACAATAATATAATGTAATTTAATGTAATATAATATAATTCAATTCAGTGGTACCAAAACTTAAATATAAATACCAAATGAAAACTAGAAAAAAAAACTAGAAAAAAATAAATACATACCGTTGACAAGTTGTGTGAGGCTTTATATATACATACATTTTGATACATATTTCTAATTACAAAAAAAATATATATATTATTATATAATATAAAAATAACTAAAGAAAAATACAATGATACCATAACAATTATTTACTAATAGTTTGTGGCACTTGTCACATGAACTATGTGCTATTTATGTGTTTGATTATGTGGGAGTGGCAAAATTTAAATAACAAGAATGAGAGAAAAATTGTGTGCAGGTGTGTGGGCATATGTGTTATGTGTTATTGACTGAATTCTTGGATGCATTTGGATGGAAAGTGATGACTCACTCACACACACACGCACGCACGCACGCACGCACACACACAGACACACACACACACACACACACACACACACACACACACACACACACACACACACACACACACACACACACACACACACAGAGAGACATACAAACACAAAATGAGTGTCAGTGTTTGGACTACACCGGTTCATTATTCTCACACAGGTGTTCCTTCACCATCTGCACTCAGCAGTATGAGCTACACATGTCAATATTATCTTAATTGTTTCTGTGATTAAATTGATGACCAATTGAATCATCGATTCTCAGAATTTAGTTTGAGATGTTTCCTGTTTTCTCACATGCCCCTCCTCTGAAGCCACTGAAAAACAAAATCTTCCATTGTGTGTGCATGTTTATAGGACAAGAGATAAAGATCCATTCTGATCTTTTCCAAAGTCCCCCACCCTTAGGCAGTGCCCACCAAACAAGCCGTTCTGCAGTAAATAATTCATGCCACAACACAGCCATAACCATGTCAAATTTACAACCCCTCTATTCACAGTCTCCTATAAAAGGAAATGACATTCACGCCTATCTGCAACAACGGCATGTCCACACTGACAGCAGACCGCTGAGGGGGAGAGGATGTAATTGAACATCCTTGTGATTTGGCAGGGAAAAAGAGCCGGTCTATATTCAAACTGCCCTCCAACCATACAACAGATAATAATCCAACCATACAGTAAATAATACACAAGACTAAACATTCTCCACCTCTTTCACATTGCTACTGTCTTCAGTATTCAAAATCAGACAGTTAGAAACTAAAAGTAGGTAACTGGGTCCTTTTCTAATTCCACTTTTTTCAAAAGTTAATACTTTTTTTTTTTTTTTTTTTTAAAGTAACAGAATTGATGGTAACAGGGTCGACAGTTATACAGTTTAATCAGACATAATGAAACTACAATATGCTTCTTAGAAGGAGAATTTAATCTTGACATTTCTAAAGAAACACCCTTGCCATTTACCAGTTGTTTACTAGGGATGTAAAGATGCATGAACTGGTTGAAAATCAATTAAAACATGTGATGATTCAAGTCGGTTGAGATGCTAAATGAATTGCGATACATTTGGGGCGGGGGTTTATATGAATGTATGAATGTACTTTCGTACAATACATTTTAAAGTAGTTTTAGCGCACAGCGCTGCTTTGTTTACAGCAGTAACCATAGAAACGCTGTATTTCCGCTGTTCCATAAGCGCCTCCTGCTGTCAGACAGTGAATTTTCTCATGCAGCCTGTCTGCCATTATGAAGTTTTATGTAGCATAATTTCACAAAGCTAAAGTCCGAACATTCTGTTATTGCTTCAAATGTTAACCCTCTGGAGTCTGAGGCTGATTTGGGGCCTGGAGAAGTTTTGACGTGCCCTGACATTTGTGCTTTTTTCATTTGTTCATAAACACATTAATGACACAAGTGTCATTACACTGTATTCAGCACAAACTAGGCTACAATAATATGTGAGGAACATGTATGTACATGTTCCCTTTCGATACTTCACTCGTACTGCGTATGGGGAAAGGTCTCCTTTTTCCTGTTACTGAAGCCTTTTTCAATAACGCAGTGTAACTGCATCGTCATTGGTTCACTCATAGACAAGTTGTTGAACCAATGACGGCGCGGCATAGCTGCGCGGCCTATGGCGACAAAGCCCGCGAATATTCCCGCCGAAATGTGCAGGGTAGCTATATAAGCAGGCGCTTCGCCATAGGACTTCAGTTCTCTCTCCTTCAGCGACGACTTCATATCGCTCTTCGCTGATCTCCGGCTGAAGCCTTCGCCGCCTGGAAGAAGCTTGCCTGGGAGAAGTTCTCACCGCCGTCGAAGAGGCTCCCGCAGCGGACTGAGCTGAGACTGCCGAACGAAGACAGCGCCGGCGCCCTCGCAGACTGGCGCTTCGAGCGCCGCCTTCGAGCCGCCCGCTTCCCGCTTCCGGCCGCCTCTCAGCGCGTCTCCTGCCGCCATCCGGCGGCGTTTAAAGAGCTTTTCCTGTGGCTTAACGCCGCTTTCTAAAAGAGCTTTCCCAGCGGTTCTCGCTGCTCTAAAAGAGCTACAATCGCCGTTTTCACGGCGGCGGCGTTGCCTCAATGCCGCGCCACAGCTGTGGCACATGCAGAGCCTCGCTCCGCGGATCTTCGCTCTCTAGCAGCTGTTTACCGCGCCGCCCTCATGCCGCCTTCAGCATCTGAGAGCATTCAGCTCATTCCCTGCCGTCTTCCGTCAGGTGAGTACAGAGCTTATTTTCTACTTTCTCGCTAGCGTTTGTCAAATGCCGTTTCCGAACGTGTTATTTGCCGGGTCCTCCCCCGCAAACCGCGTTCGTTGAGGATGCGAGCTCTCGCTCTCTCAGCTGAATTTGACATGATGTTCTCCCCTGACTTAGGCGAGACTCATGATACATTTTCTATCTGAGTGAGTTTATTTCTCCTTCTCTATGTGCGTCGCTCGCCGGCCCCTCCCCCGCGAGCCGCGTTAATTCAGAAATATGACATGTCTGTCTTCCCCAGCTTGGGTGAGAAACATGTTATATGCTTAATTTAATGGAGCATCTTTCTGCTGTTTGCACTGAGTCGTCTTTATGCGTTGTTCGCCGGTTCTGCCCGCGAGCCGCGTTTATTGAGAAATATAACATGTCGCTTTCCCCCCTCTTGGGTGACATTCATGTTATAAACATTCAGTTTATATAGCAGATTTTTGCAGAAGTTTACTGAATCTCTCAGCTGAATTTGACATGATGCTCTTGACTTAGGCGAGACTCATGATACATTTTCTATTTGTGTGAGTGTTTTTCCTTATCTCAATGCGCGTCGCTCGCCGGTTCCGCCCCGCAAGCCGCGTCGATTGAGAAATATAACGTGACGTTCTCCCCCGACTCGGGTGAGAAACATGTTTTTATACTGTATTAATAGAGCTGATTCTGCTGTTTGTGCTGAGTTTCTCTATGCGTTGCTTGCCGGTTCCGCCCCGCAAGCCGCATTCATTGAGAAATATAACATGTCGCTCTCCCCCTGTCTCGGGTGAGACATATGTTATATATATATATATAATGTATATATTTCAGTTGATACAGCGTATTTCTGCCGAGTTTGCTGAATTTCTCAGCGCATTGCTTGCCGGTTCTGCCCTGCAAACTGCGTCCTTTGAGAAATATAACGACACTCTCACCTGTCTTAGGTGAGACCTATGTTATTTATATTCAGCATATCAGCTGATGTAGCATATTTATTCCAGTCTCTCTGCGTGTCGTTTGCCGGCCCTGCCCCTGCAAGCCACGTTCATGAGGATGTATGCGCTCACTGAAAGCGAGCTCAATGCTCACTTGTTCTCGGTGGAACTAACATGCTCATTATGCTGGACCTCTGTTCATGTGACTCACTGGCTCTGCCCTGCGAGCCGTGTTCATCGAGGTAGAGCGGTCTCACTTCCGACACTGCTCGGTGGAATATACCTTGATGCTGTCCCCTGACTCAGGTGGGACACATGTATATTTTTCCAAGAAGCATATATCTGTTTACTGAGTTTCTCAGCGTGTCGTTTGCCGGTTCACCCCGCAAGCCACGTTCATGAGGATGCGTAGCATTTCTAAAAACTAGCCGGTGTGCAGGCCCCCCTTCCAGCGGCCCGCCAACTGGTGCCATTCAACCCCTTGTCACGTGGGCCTGGCAGGCCATCCCCGGAGTATCAAGTGGGTTCTGGGGATAATATCTCAAGGCTACTCGCTCCAGTTTGCTCGCAGACCCCCGTGTTTTTGCGGGGTGCTTCCCACTTCAGTAAACACGGACGACGCTCACGTCCTCCGAGCTGAAGTGATGTCTCTGTTCGAGAAGGGGCCTATAGAAATGGTCTCCCCTCAGAGAGCGATTTACAGCCATTACTTCCTCATTCCCTAGAGTGATGGTGGTCTCAGACCCATCTTAGACCTCAGACTCCTGAACCTTTCCCTCATGAGATGGAAGTTCAAGATGTTAACGCTGAAGCAGATCCTCGTGCAGGTTTGCCCCGGGGACTGGTTCTGCTTGCTGGACCTGAAAAATGCATACTTTCACATCCAGATAGCCCCCCATCTCAGGCGATTCTTGAGATTTGCAATCAAAGGTGTGGCTTGCCAATATATGGTCCTTCCATTCGGGCTGTCCCTAGCTCCTTGCGCTTTCCCCACTGGGAATCCGGGTTCTCAATTATCTCGACGACTGGCTCATCCTAGCCCAGTCACGAGCCGAGCTGGAGCCTCACAGATCCGTGCTACTCAGCCACATGGAGTGCCTGGGTCTCAGGGTCAACTTTGCCAAGAGCTCACTGCTCCCCAGCTAACGTATAATGTTCCTGGGTGCAGTCTTCGACTCAGCCCGTATGACGGCTGTAGTATCGCCAGAGCACGCTCTGGCCATTCAGCAGCTCGTGGCATCGGTCAGGAACAGAGCCTATCTCCCTCTGAAGTACTTCCAGAGAATGCTAGGGCTGATGGCTTCCGCCAGGCCTGTTTGACAGCTCTGAAACCCTGGATGAACCCTGTATGGTTCAGTCAAGGTGTACCCCTATAGGCGATGTTCAGACGAACGGTGCTCTCAACAGATGCACCCAACACAGGTTGGGGTGCTCTTTGCAAGGGCAGACCGGCCTTCGGCTCGTGATCTCACGAAGAAGCCATCTGCACATCAACTGCCTTGAGATGTTGGCAGTGATTCGAGCCCTTCACGCGTTTTAGACACACCTGACAGGACGCAACGTCTTAAGTTCAGTCGGACAGCATGACAATGGTGTCATACATAAATCACCAGGGTGGTCTTTCGTCCAGCCGCTTATGCGCTCTGGCGAAGCGTCTTCTGGAATGGGCAGTACCGAGGTTTCAGTCGCTCAGAGTGACTCTCACTACCGGGAGAACAAACTTGGGAGCAGATATGCTATCCCGGAGCAATGTCCCCTCAGACGAGTGGATGCTCCACCCCCAGACGGTTCTCACGATCTGGGAGTTCTTCGGGAAGGTAGAGGTAGACCTCTTCGCCTCAGAAGACAACTCTCACTGCCCAATTTATTCTCGGAGGACATTGCGCTGGCTCACGTCTGGCCCAGCACCCTCCTTTACGCTTTTCCCCCGATTGCTCTGCTCTGATCTCGCAGATCATCGGATGAATCAGGGAAGACAAGCACAGAGTCCTCCTGGTGGCCCTGCTCTAGAGGAGCCAAATTTGGTCCTCAGAGCTGTTCAGGCTTTCCACAAAAGCTCTGTGGCCGATCCCCCTGAGACGGGACCTCCTCTCTCAGGCGAACAGGACGATTTGGCCCTCGATGGGAGCCTGCTAACCTCCCCGGGGATGTGCTGAATACCATCTCTCAGGCAAGAGCTCCGTCCACGAGATGCTTCTACGCCCAGAAATGGTCGGCTGGTGCTCTGTATGCAACATAAACCCAGTGGAGTGTGATGTATCTCCGATACTGTCTTTTCTCCAGGAGCGTTTAGAACTGGGTCACACCCCTTCAACGTTCAAAGTTTACGTAGCAGCCATCGCAGCGTTTCACGCTCCTATCGCTGGCCAGTCAGTGGGACGAAACCTTGTGGTGCGTTTCTTGAGAGGTTCTAGGCGATTGAATCCACCTCATCCTCTCACCGTTCCCACCTGGGATCTCTCTTTGGTCCTCAGAGCTCTCAAAGGGCCTCCCTTTGAGCCACTGTGTTCAGCTGACCTCAGGCCCCTGACGCTCAAAACCGCTCTGCTACTTGCACTAGCATCGGTTAAGTGTGTTGGCGACTGGCAGGTCCTCTCCGTGAGCCCTGCATGCCTTGAGTTCGGGTCCAACGACTCCAAGGTCGTTTTGAAACCTAGGCTACATCCCTAAGGTGCTCTTGACTCCATTCAGAGCACAGGTCATTTCCCTCTCAGTGCTTCCTCCCTCGTCGGACGAGCGAGAGCTGGAATTGCTCTGCCCCGTCAGGGCATTAAGGACCTATGTTGAGTGATCACAGCCTTCCGGCAATCCGATCAGCTCTTTATCTGCTTTGGTGGCCGCACCAAAGGGTCTTCGGTCTCAAAGCAACGTCTTGCGTGTCGGATAGTCAATGCTATTACTCTTTGTTACTCCTCTATGGGCCTTAACTGCCCCATAGGAGTTAGAGCCCACTCCATTAGAGGAATGGCTTCCTCTTGGGCCTGGTCTAGTGCAGTTTTGATTAAAGACATCTGTGAGGCAGCCGGCTGGTCCTTGCCGTCCACTTTTGTCAGATTTTATCATTTGGATGTCCCGACCTTACAAGCTCGGTCATCTCAGTATGATCCAGCGGCCTCTATTGAGCTCCGCTTCATGCCACTCTGGGAGTTAACTCCCCTTTTGGTAGTGTAACAAGGGTTCGATGGCTCCAGCCTTCTCACTTGTCCTCTGGTTCCCTCGCGGTGTCCAAGACAAGTCCAGTCGTTCCCTGCCGTGGCACGGCGCGGTTGAATTCGTTCCCCATACGCAGTACGAGTGAAGTATCGAAAGGGAACGTACTCGGTTACTAACGTAACCTCGGTTCCCTGAGATACGGAACGAGTACTGCGTTACATGCCGTGCCACGAGGCTGCGGCTTCAGTGTCGTCGCTTCAGTCGAATGACCTGAAGTCCTATGGCGAAGCGCCTGCTTATATAGCTACCCCGCCCATTTCGGCGGGAATATTCGCGGGCTTTGTCGCCATAGGCCGCGCAGCTATGCCGCGCCGTCATTGGTTCAACAACTTGTCTATGAGTGAACCAATGACGATGCAGTTACACTGCGTTATTGAAAAAGGCTTCAGTAACGGGAAAAAGGAGACCTTTCCCCATACGCAGTACTTGTTCCGTATCTCAGGGAACCGAGGTTACGTTAGTAACCAAGTACGTTTGTGTTTTTGAAGGAATAACGTTTATGCGTGGTTATTGAAAAAACAAAAAACTTAAGTCACTGAAATAAGGCCAAAAAATTATATTAAATCTGTGTTCATAGGACTTCTGGGTATTGGAGGTTGTAAACTAGAGTTTTTGCTTCAGAATTATGTAAAAATTATGCTGCCTACTCCTTCATATAAAACAATATTGATTTAGTCTTTGTAAGTCACTTTTTGTCAAGAAACACAGTATGCGTGGAGGCGTGAATGATCATGAATAATGGGCCATTTACACCTGAGAAGACAAAAGAATCAAATAATAATGACCTGAAATGACTTGCATATTAATGAGGCCTTTCAGTCAGGTAGGGTGTGAAAAAACCCTTAATTGTATGTGCAACATTGACGGAGTATTTTGAGTCTCTTTCACACTGGTAAGAAAAAAAACGCGGTGGTATCGCCGGCGATACCCTCAGACCTCAGAGTGTTAAAAAATATACATTATGCAGCATCTTTGTTGGGATCATGATTAAAACGCAGTGGTTGCCTCTAATTTTAAATGGCCACAGATAGTTCCGCCTGTAATAGAGCAAATATACATCTTGTTCATGTACTCATATGAAGAGATTTCTTTTATTTGTATCATTTATTTATTTATTTATTTGATTTAGGATTTGTTTTAAAATTTCAATTTAGTTTTGTTATAAAGATATTTCAATTTCACAAAGAAATATGCAGCATTTTGTCTGAGAAATAATAAAAAGATACTCTCATTTAAATCTCATTTTGTTAAAAAAAATCGTGAGAAAATCGAATCGTGAAACCAGTAGCGTTAATCGTATCGAATCGTGAGTTGAGTGAATCGTTACATCCCTATTGTTTACTATATAAAATCATGGTAACAGGGTTGATATTGTAAGACACTTCCCTGCTGACAAACAAAAAAAAAAAAAAACTTTATCTATGTGGAGCTAATTTCTTACAAGGATTATGTAATTATGACAAAGTTTTTTTTTATTATTGGAATTATTTTATTTTATTTAATTACTTTAAATATATATAATGGCAACAGGGTTGACAGTTATACAGAATACACTGACATAGTGAACCTACAATATGCTTCTTAGAAAGAGAATTTAATCCTGAAATTTCTAAGAATATACCCTTTTCAATTATCATTTGTTTACTATACAAAATCATGTTAACAGGGTTGACATTTTAAGACAGTTTCCTACTGACAAACATAAGATAAAGTGTTAAAAAATCTTTGTCTTTCAAGTGAGCTCTACAAGGACATTTTTTAATGGAATGGTTCATTACTTTAAAAAAAAAAAAAAAAAAAATTATATATATATATATATATAAATGGTAACAGGGCTGACGCACAACTTTTAATTAATTAATTAAATAAAACATTATGCCATTTAAAAACATCTGTCTATCTATCTATCTATCTATCTATCTATCTATCTATCTATCTATCTATCTATCTATATATTAGGGCTGCACGATTAATCGCATGCTATTCTCACGCGCATTTCGTCAGTAAAGCCGGTTCCCTGATTACCGCTAAATCACCATCACCTGCTTTCAAATGAAGCGGCATTTAATAGACGGAGCCGTAGGTCACTGAAAAGCCACGCAATATCGCGTTCATATCGCAGATGAATCGCCTGCGATAATGAACGCGATATTGCGTGGCTTGTCCGTGAACTACGGCTCCGTCTATTAAAAGGCGCTCCGTTTAAAAACAGGTGATGGCGATTTAGCGGTAATCAGGGAACCGGCTTTACTGACGAAATGCGCGTGAGAATAGCATGCGATTAATCGTGCAGCCCTACTATATATATATATATATATATATATATATAGAGAGAGAGAGAGAGAGAGAGAGAGAGAGAGAGATATTAAAGACAAAATGATAGCTTTTATTTTTATTTTATATTTTTTACATTTAAAAAAAAAAAATCATATTCGCTAACATAGCAAAGAAATACTTGGGTGGGGACAGGCCAAAAATGCATCTTCATGATGAAAGGCAAAATGTATATAGCTGAAATGTATACACTGACATATAGTAAATGTTTTTTTTTTGCACATATTCATACGAGGAACAAAAGTGGCACTTGTTTTGTAAAATGACCCAAACACACTTTCTGAAAGATTTTGGTGACTTTTGAAAACACAGTGACCATTGTCCTATTGACTTTTCTCTATCTCACCTGTATCGTGGCCAGGTGCTCGTTCATGGCGCAGGAAGAATCGCACCTCCGCCCTTTGCTGACCCCAGCGCTGCAGTACTTCGATAATACGCTCGCTGTCACCAATCACACGCTCTGAGAAAGGAACCGACCAATAGGAAAGAAGGGATGCAAATTATGTGGCAAAGATCCATTCTAGAGTGATGCATCACTGCACCTTTACACCACAGTCGCATGGACAGGTGCAGCAAGAAGATTTCTATCATTTTTATTTCTGTGATGACTATGTTAAAGGAATAGTTCACCCCAAAATGACAGAACTTAAATTTGTTGATAAACTGCTGCTTTAAAAGTGACGTCATATCAAAACATTTTGGAATGAACTTGCTCAGTAAGAATAAAAAACACAAAAATGCAAGACAGCACATACCAGATCCTCTCCACATCTCGGCCAGATAGCAGTCCACCTCCCCCGGCTCTTTACACATGTCCACCACATCTCGACACAGCGTCTCCGGCGTGATAGGAAGCTCGGTGAAGTGCTTGTCACTGTTGCTGAGGTACACCGTTAAGAACATCTGAGTCAATAATAAAAAAAAAAAAGATGCAACATGGGACGTTACAACAGAAGACAGAAAAACATTCTACAGAAGAAATCATTTTTAGTTCCAGAGTCAGTGAACTTTTGATTCTCTAGTTCTTAATAAAACCATCTATGTACTTGTGTTTTAAAGAACCCAGAACAGATTTCAATACTCTCAACTGAAGCTGTGTTATTTTAACCATCTGGTGTTTTTCGGTCATTTTAGAATTTTTTTCTTCATTGGATTGGTATGAAACTTGGAAAAGGTTTTAGCACTTGCTATCTGAACACATACACACACAAAAAAAATCATGGACTTGTTTTTAAAACTTTAAATGTTCCTGAAAAAAAAAAATAGGCAAACTTGTACTCCACATGGTCAAAAATGGTTGAATTACATCTAGTGGAATGGTGTAGTACTGCGCCCAAACAAATTCTTACTAAAAGCACATTTTTTGTGATATCAACCTCAAATTTGGAACACAACTTGTTTAGATTTATGGCTTTCTTTCTTTCTTTTTCTTTCTTTCTTTGTTTCTTTTTCTTCCTTTCTTTCACTTTAGCAATAATCTGCCAAGTGTCTTCTTTAAAAAGAGACCAAACTTAAGTATGTTAAGTCATAGTTTTTTTTAAATATTATTTATATACTATTAAAGAATTTATTTTATATATATATATATATATATATATATATATATATATATTTTTTTTTTTTTGAACTGGCTTTTAATTTTATATTTTGATTTTTTATTGTAATTTTAAATAAGTTTCAGTTTTAGTAATTTGATTACTAAATTGGATTAATTTCGTAAAATTTCGATTTAGCTTTAATTTATTTTAATTTTGACTTTAAATTATTTTAGTACTTCAACTCAAAATTATTTTATTTCAGTTAGCTGCCAAGGGAACATTTCTCATTTTCATTTACAGTATCTCACAGAAGTGAGTACACCCCTCACGTTTTTGTAAATATTTTATTATATCTTTTCATGTGACAACACTGAAGAAATGACACTTTGCTACAATGTAAAGTGAGTGTACAGCTTGTGTAACAGTGTAAATTTTCTGTCCGCTCAAACTAACCTGCCTGTCAGTACTCAGACCATACGCTGCACACTGCATCAAATTGGTCTGCATGGCTGTCGTCCCAGAAGGAAGCCTCTTCTAAAGATGATGCACAAGAAAGCCCGCAAACAGTTTGCTGAAGACAAGCAGACTAAGGACATGGATTACTGGAACCATGTCCTGAGGTCTGATGAGACCAAGATACACTTATTTGGTTCAGATGGTGTCAAGCGTGTGTAGCGGCAACCAGGTGAGGAGTACAAAGACAAGTGTGTCTTGCCTACAGTCAAGCATGGTGGTGGGAGTGTCATGGTCTGGGGCTGCATGAGTGCTGCCGGCACTGGGGAGCTACAGTTCATTGAGGGAACCATGAATGAGCAGAGCATGATCCCCTCCCTTCGGAGACTGGGCCGCAGGGCAGTATTCCAACATGATAACAACCCCAAACAGGGTAAAGGTGATGGACTGGCCAAGCATGTCTCCAGACCTAAACCCTATTGAGCATCTGTGGGGCATCCTCAAATGGAAGGTGGAGGAGCGCCATGTGTCTAACATCCACCAGCTCCGTGATGTTGTCATGGAGGAGTGGAAGAGGACTCCAGTGGCAACCTGTGAAGCTCTGGTGAACTCCATGCCCAAGAGGGTTAAAGCAGTGCTGGAAAATAATGGTAGCCACACAAAATATTGACACTTTGGGCCCAATTTGGACATTTTCACTTAGAGGTGTACTCACTTTTGTGGCCAGCGGTTTAGACATTAATGGCTGTGTGTTGAGTTATTTTGAGGGGACAGCAAATTTACACTGTTACACAAGCTGTACACTCACTACATTACATTGTAGCAAAGTGTCATTTCTTCAGTGTTGTCACATGAAAAGATATAATAAAATATTTACACAAATGTGACGGGTGTACTCATTTCTGTGAGATACTGTAAGTTTTTTTAAGTATTTCATTTAATATTCAGGCCTATATTTTAGTTCAGCTTAAGTTTTAGTAATTTTGTTATGTGTTTCTGTAATGTTTTTTATATTTCAATTTATCTTTGATTTATTTTAATTTTAGTAATTTTATGTCAGCTTCAACTTATTTTATTTCAGTTAGGTGCCAAGGCAACATTTCTAATTTTCATTTAAGTTTTTTAATTGTTTTAATGTTAGTTTTAGTTAAAAATAACAACACTGATCTGAGAAACTTATAATGTAACAAAGAATTATTTTTAATCCATACAGATAGACAGACTCAAAAACCATATACAGCAGAATAAAGGTTCTTGAAGCGGTTCTTCACTTACATGAAGGTATCTTCATTATGAATGCTCTCAACCATCCAGATTTCAGACCTATAGATATGTGACTGACTATATGCCAGATGTCCATATAATGTTAGAATACATTACACGGTGCGTGTGGGTGAGAATGCCAAGATGCATGGTTGACAGCAAAAGAAATGCTGTATTTCTGTCTTGGCACATTAATTGCAGCCGGAACAGATGGCTGTCACATCAAGAGGGTTCTTATCCAGAAATAAAATGCAAGCAAGGGGTAATTAGTCAGAAAGCAAGGAGGTAATTGATTTGTAATTCCAAAGGAGGAAAAAGACAAGGTTACTGCCAGTGTGTGTAACATAATTTCAAAAATACTGTATCTTAATATAAATTCATGATAAAAATTAATGTGATTTATTATTAAGAAGAAAGTGTAAGAAGAAACTTAAGAAAAAGTGTAACTCCTCTCGCAGTTCAAAACGCTTACGCTACGTCTTACGCCAACCAATGAAACAAGCGTACGCAATGTCAGTTACACTTTCTTCTTAAGTTGAATATGGAAGGTGGTCTGGCAGAAGCTAGATATTTTACTTTATAATGTGTTAAATATGGATATTTTTCCTGCACAAATGCACCGCTTCGCTTCATAAAGCCTTTATTAACCCCTGGAGCTGTGCGAAGTACGTTTATGATGGATGGATGTACTTTTTTGAATTCCAAACAGGTGGTTTCCATGCACTGCCATTATAAAGCTTAGGAGCATCAGGGTGATTATTAACTCTGATTGTATTCGTCTGAAAGAAGAAAGTCATATACACCTAGGATGGCTTGAGGGTGAGTAAATCATGGGGTAATTTTAATTTTAAAGTGAACTAATCCTTTAAATAAACATTAAACATATGAATAATGAAGACAAAAACTCAACATCTTTACCAATAAAGAATAAGCATATTTTTGAAGGACAATTCTGCTAGTGTGTGTTTATTTTCAGACTATCGGCAGCAGAGTTATTATCACTGCTGATAGAGTGCAAAAACACTCAGCAGTTCTCTGTTACTATGTGTGTGTATGTGTGTGTGTTTACATGCTTTGGCAAGCGAAGCTGAGGTACTACTGTCACACCAGATGGGTAGAAGCAAAACTCAGCGGCTCTTCCACCTTAACCTGAGTCACACACCGGGACAGGAAACAGTACTGCGTGAGAATTCCTGAACGCACATATTTTATTACATGCTTCTCTGGGATACTTGATACTGATTGGTCAATTGGGGCATTCTGCAGTCAAATGTTTTTGTATAATGGCTGCTAAATTTTTAACACTTGTCCCAGCAATTTATTTCTTACACTGTGCTAGTCTTTCATATCAGTCCTTTCTTCCATAATAAAATAATTGTAACTCAAAATTTCATTTACACAAATACATTTGAAAATGGGTTTCAAAGTGCAACATCTTTGAAAACAATTATTATCATCTCCGTGCAAACTACAAAAATGTGAAATTGTGAAAACGATGACTTCATTCAGTCTATAAGCTTGTAGTGTTTCTTTACAAAGTGACATCGCCAACTACTGGCCTGGCATGAATAATACAGTGTTTTTAGTAGTTTTTGCAGATGCGTGTGAACAGGGATTGTTTTGTCTGTACACGATAAAAGCTAAGGAGAAACTTTTCCGGTTTTAGTACATTGTTGTCATATAAATGTACCTTAAAACTAAAACTATTAAAAATTGTTTTCGAATTTTTCATTTAAGTTTCTACATTTAAGTTTCTCGTATTTATATTTTATTTCAGCTTTATTTCACTAACGAAAATCTTTAGTAGTTTTAGCTAACAATAACAGCACTGCAATGCACCCACAAAAATTTTCCCTGAACGCAATTCTCAATTGCAAGTCGGATGTGGTTGCAGACCACCGCAAACAGCTGTCATTAACAAAATTCCTTACTGCAGTTTTTAAAATAGCTAAAATTGTCCAAACATTGTACAAACAGTTATCAGTATTTCCTGATCTGTGCAATATCTGCGCCGTGACATTCATCTGCCATCGCACACAGCTGTGCGAAAAGGATTTAAGAGGCTTTTACTCCTTTAATGTGCACACAATTACACACATTCAAGTCTAATCTGGCTTTGGATGTGCACATGACTGCTAAAGCACTTGTATCCATGCCTACTGTCATGCTGCAAGCATGTATGAATAAATGTTCGACAAGAAAGTCAAGAATAACTGTGGTTAGTCTTATAATCCAGCAGTGTTTTGAAAACTGTCCAGCTGATCAAAAAGGGTCAGTAAAAATGAGCCCTGTTAAAGGCTGATGGTCATGAATGACAATAAAGGCTCCAAAATGTCATCAAACAGAATAAAAAAAATAAAATAAAAAAAAAGATCATTTTAGATCATCTTGTCTATATCAAGCAAATCAGTAATTTGGCATCAAAATTACAGATAAAAACTTAAAAGTAAAGGTTCTTTATTGGCATTGATGAAGAAGCTCTAACATTCAAGGAACCTTTTATTAAAAATTGTTCTTAACTGTACACTTTAAGGTTCTTTAGAGAACCTAAAATGAATCTTCTATGGCATCGCTGTGAAAACCTCCTTTTAGAACCCTTTTTTTTTTTAAGAGTGTAGACCATAGCCCTACTGTTTAAGTTAGATGTATGATTGGTTATACTTCTCTCAGACCATTCTGTGTGAATCTCTTGGGATGACCACTGAATGGCTTTATTAGATGAATGCTTGCTGGGAATGGAATTTCATTAATCTCCCTTTAATGTATATCTTTCTCTAATGCACTTGTTGTAAATTGCATACATCTAAATCATGCTAAACACTAACCTAATTTGTCTCTGGGTTATGGTTTATGAGATGAGCTCTTAAATGATCCAAATTGAATTATGGATGGATCATACTGTCTCATGTCCACTTACAAACCGCAGACCTCATACATATTATTTTCCTTTTCAGAGGGAAATTCAGCATAGTTCTTTATCGAATGCATATGGTGGTGTAAATATTATTATATTAATATTAATATTTTTTATATAAATATTTCCAAGACATACCCAATTGCTGACGTGGCTATTCTCCAAATTTCAAAGACAGTACTCAAAGTAGGACATTTGTCTAAAAGTCTGGTGAAAAGTGTTATTGAATCAGCATTTGCTTCCATAGGGTATTAAATCCTAGAGAGATCACTGCTGTTAGAGAAAAGCCCTTGTGCCAAATGCCAGCCTGCGGCGGTGATCCCACACTTGATCTCTAGAGTAATATTTCTGAGAAATCTTAAATGACATGATGCTGTCCTAGGGCATGGGACAGAGATTTAGGTTTACAGTATTATAGCACGATTTTGCAACAGGACACTGTTTATGTTGCCACAGGTAACCACAAGTGACGTAATGAATTTGAATAGTCAAACATACTGGCATTTACCATCAGCAGACAAGCAGTAAACTCTCATTGAATATTCACCAAATGTCCTGGAGACTTTCCACACAGAATAATTTAAGTAATAAACTTAATTTAGTTTAAAAGTTTAAAGAGAAAATTAACCCTCATTTACTCACTTTCTTCTATACTATAGATTACACACACACACACACACACACACACACACACACACACACACACACACACACACACACACACACACACACACACAAAAACTGCTGTTTTCCATCTATGGTCCAAAACAACTCTGGACCACAGTCACTTTCATTATATGGACATAAAAAACACATTTTTTAATGCTGGTTAGTGTTGGTCGAGCTGGTCAAAGCCTGACCTGATGAAGACAGGTTAAGCTGGTTGTTGTTAAGCCAATACACATATGCTGGTACCCAACAAAGCCGGTCTTCTTTTACACTCTATATTTTCTTATCTCCAGATAGATACTATGACATAAATTCTCTAACTGACCTGATTTTATTTACTCTTTGCCTTTTATGTATTCCCTACACATTTCAAACAGCAAACAGTATGTAGGCCAGTTCATTGGGCCATTTTGAGTGGACGAGAAAATAGGATGTCATTCTCTTGCTATTCAAAGGCGTAGCCCTGGGCAACTTCGCATTTCATGCACCAAAAGAATAAACATTAAACAAAAGGTTTAGATTACTAAACCATATCTTTGTCAAACAGTTCATTTGCAATGGAGTGCGCAGCTTTGACGCAATATTCAGGTTAACGCCTGTGCTCATTAACCCTAAAGTATCTTAAAACTTACCAAGCCACAAAACCTCAAGAATGCAGTTGTCTAGGAAACATTCTTTATTATATTTCCTGTTGTCAAATGTTATATTTCCTGTTGTCAAATACTGAAAACAGTAGATGCATTGTTCAACTTAATAACCAATGAGATTGTCTGTTCTACAATATACAATGTACATTCAGTGCCCATATGGGATGGTTTTCATTAAATGTAAAGTTTCATTGGCTTGACTATTGGAGCTTGTGCAAAGGTGGGCAGTAATCACATTTGACAGGATGAATGAAAAGCAGTCAGCCACAAAGTCGAAGAAAAGCCACTATGCCAACATAAAGAGGTAATCCAACGAATGCCGAGAACATCAATTATTCAGTCTGATCACTACAAGAGCATCTGTCAATACATGCTCTGATCGTACAACACTGGGAGCACAGTTTACTCTATAATGTAGGTTTAATTTAGGCTTTCATGCTTTGTTAGGAAGTAGCTGCTCGGTGCTTCTGTAAGTCACAGGACAGAACCCGCAGATTCAGCAGGCTGTCAGCCTGCAGTGTGTGTGAGAATACAGGCACAGAATCAGCCATATGGCCCCTGCAGTGGATTGACACAAAGCACGACTAATATGAGGATTAGTCTTGAGTTCATACACTACAAATCCTACCCACACACTAACCCTCCAAAACCCTTTGGCCACCAGGAGAATAAAGTTAATTTAATAAAATTGCTGAAGCTTCAAAAATATAGTCAACTCACTCAAGGACGTAGATGGTTTAATTTAAAATCTGCTAGTCTAAAGAACAGGTGAGCTGACTTTATATGTGCTCTGTTCAGCAGTACAGACCCTATGTATTGTAGCTAGAAATATCTCAAAGGTCAAAGTTAAAACATTCCGAGTGCCTGATTGCCGGTTGGTCCTTGGGAGCCGCGTTTTCCAAACACAGACTCCTCTGCATAGCAGCAATGTTGTTGTGTGGAATGTGATCTTGGCAACAGTTGCCGTGGCAACCGGCCGCCGCAATTCTGGTCATTGTTTCCCACCGAGGCCTCAGGTGGCTGAAAGGGCCCGACAACAATCAGCGATATTTATAACTCCTAATGCACAGCCTTTGAACTGAAGTGGGATACAGAATTAAATTACTACAAGCTAATCGTATTCCACAAGTGCTCCCGGCCCAAGTCATCTATTCACCTGTCAAATCAATTTAGAGTCTTGATATAGCTGCTCTGGGTACTTTTCTAATCGACACAAAGTACATGACCACACAAGGACCCTTCAATACCTTTCAACAGAGGAAGCTATGCAGCCAAAATCAACTTCCTCTAGGGGAACTATAAACAATGCCTTGATATTCTCAGTGCAGTTTTAGTTCAAAACACATTGAGGACAATGCAGGTTACTTCTGTAAAAATGTCACACTGAGAGGAATATCCCACTTCTACGTTTTTTTAAATCACAATTGTTGTTCCTTTGAGACTTAAGGCAGCTAGTAATTCACAGCAAAAACAATGAACTCAGCGTCTGAGGTACAGAAAGATTTATGGGGTGAACAAAGAACACTATTCAGATAATTCAGACTGCTGAAAGAATATGCTTTATAACAAGCTCAAATACACTGTGGTTCTCTCAAACACAGTGTATGACTCCAAATAGCTGCTTTACTGAAGTTAAGATTACCTAAAACTGACCATGACTCAAACTGAGTATCTAAGATGACAAATGCAAACTAAATATGTATAAATATTGTATCCACCTCAAACACACAACAATGCTACTGTACATAAACACTACAATTGTCCAAATACAACTAAATGTTGTGGTGTCTTGAAACCTGTATCTCAGAATAGTGAATAATTTCCATTGAAACAATTCCAAAAAATCTAAATGCCTAAAGATGTTGTGTCTGCAGGTCATTCGTTTCATTATTTGCATTTGAAAATCCGTAAAATGAAAACTCAGAATGTCCAATTGGAGTTTATACACAGGGATTATAATTCACGTTAATGCTTTAAATCCGCTATACATCCGGTGACAAAGCCTGTGGAGATTAAGGACTTGCTTGAAAATGAACCCTTAGAGCAATGAGTTTTAATCATGTACTGTATCTTCATTAGAAATGTACCATAATGGAAAGATCAAAATGACAAATAGCTCTTGGGATCGATGTGGACAGAGGTGACACGGTCATATGTTTTTACTGTGGATGGTGGGTGTATGAATGTGTGACTCACCAACACACACCATTAGTGACTCACCCATATGAGTAGTGACAGCAAAGAGATAGCAGGTGCTTATAGCACACTAAAAACTCATTTCACTATATACATTTTATGTAAACATATATCATCTCAAACCATATAACCACAACAAATGACTCTTAGATGACTAGTGCCAAATATGTCTAACCTTATAGGGTCTGTTACGTAAATGATATTGTGCCACACATCTTAAAATTGTAGCTTTGCTGTCAAATGATCTTGAATATTTGGTTACATTATTTGTTTATATAATAATAGTTCTATTTGCATATGAACAATCCCTGGCACCTTATGACTTATATTCTTGAAATTAAGATGTCTACATGAAATCATTCATGCATTTCACCCTTCCTTATATTTGTTGATCAGTTTTTTTTGTTTTGTTTCAACACTTACTGGAATGAATTAAAAGATATGCAATATTCTGGATCAGTCTGTGTGTATTATCAGATAACAGGATATGAAATCTAAACAAGACAAAGGTAATTCAACCTCTGCCTATTTATTTAATAAAATCCCCTTTATCACCGTTATAACACTGCTGCCTAGGAATCTGATATCATCCATCTGATACAATCAATGCATCTTGGTTAAACACACAAAAAGACATTTACCTAAAGAAATTGTTGAATTCATCAATGACAAAGAAGCAATGTTGATGCATAGAGATGAAAATTATTGTACATCATCGTATTAAATAGCTTGATCTCGACTTACCGGCATCATATTGAAAAGGACCTCCAGATATTGTATATTCCTTGTATTGCAGAAAAAGACCTTTCCCTGGTCTCCCAATAAGTATTCTTATTGTTGTTGTTTTATATGCAGGTAAATTGTGCACGTATTATCCTCTTCTTTTACGTATCATTATTTTAGATTAGTCTCCTCCGATGTTGTCCGACAACTTTGTAGTGTTAATTTATTATAGAAACCTGTTGCAGAATGAACCCGAGATGAACTCGGTAAATACAGTAAAGTTTCTTATAGGAATCGCTCAGACGTAGGGAAACGCAGATTACTGATCACACCGAACCATTTGTGTACGCAGCGATTCACTACCGCTATACAATATAGGGGATATAAAAAATAACGGTATTCCGCGAACGTCTTGTATCATCTACTGTCCGCTAAGCTGATTGCAGGTCCACATTATATCCGTGCGAGCGAGTTTTTTCTCTGGATCAACAAACGCAACCCAACCCAAAATGACGCTGCGCGAGATTCCGAATATCCCCGGCGCGTGCATGATAAACTCCGCCTCGCGCCACCCGCGCGCCACCCGCGCGCTTCCCTCCCGCCCACTTCATCATCATCTCCTCAGGAGCTGTTCAGCGTTCAACTAAGATATGGTTTGCGGATTTTATATGGTTTTGTTTTATTTAACGTGGCCCACACTATTTAGAAGCCTTTTCGAATAATAATAATAATGTGAAGGATCTTTTGGTAGCCTAATATTGAAGTAGCAGGCGCGCGTTTAATGGACTCTAGACCTTGCTGTCGTTACAATACATTTCATTAAGTTTCATTGCACAGAACGATTATACATAAACTGTAACTAACAAACACTTATAAAATGCGACCAAAACGTGAAGAAATGCACGGTAACAGATTAGAAATGACAAAAAATAGCCAAAGAACACTCACCAGATTACCTGACCAACCAAGAAGGTGTAACGTAGCTGGAAAATAATAATAATTATTTATATTGCCGAATATGGTACCATAGTAATGTGTGACAATTTATTTTGACATTTTATGCATGAATATGATAATAAGTCATTTAGGCTACATGTCAACGTACTCTATGGCACAATCCCAGTAGTGCCACCACAGGTAAGGGCTGTTGTGGTACACCAGTGGGTAGTTTGTATAATGGCAGGACTGAAGGAGATAACTCAAGTATGATGGAAATACCTCTGGCAGATCTCTTATCTTTCAGCACTGCTCTTGAGATGATAGCCAGGTGGTGGTCTGCATGAAAGCATGGTCTGAGAATGCAGTTAAAGGATTAGTTCACTTTCCAATTAAAATTTCCTGATAATTTACTCACCCCGATGTCATCCAAGATGTCAATGTCTTGCTTTCTTCAGTCAAAAATAAATTAAGGTTTTTGATGAAAACATTCCAGGATTAATCTCCTTATAGTGGACTTCAATAATTTCTTTTCGACTGAAGAGAGAAGGACATGGACATCTTGGATGACATGGGGGTGGGGTAAATTATCAGGAATTTTTTATTTGAAAGTGAACTAATCCTTTAAATGGTGTGCAGTATGTGGTGCAAACCATTGCCATAAAGACAAGAAACCTCTTGAGCAAAAGCTGCTATAATCGTAGTTTAACTCCCTGAAATCATGGAAGAAAAACTAGTGGAAGGAACTTCCTTAGGCAATTATCAAATTTACCTTAAAATATAGGTACTGATCCAATTTTACACTTTTCAGAGCACTTAGATGATGATGATACCTCACATATCCATCTGAGGGAAATTTGTTGTGTAACAAGCTGTGTAACAAGACAACAGATTAATAACACAATCACAGTCATCATGTCACAGTCAAATTTGTAGACAAAGGAACACAAGAGTACCTACAGCTGTTGTATCTAAACCTTGGGGATTTGAACAAGCCCCTAACCCTAATTTGTGCTTTTTAATTTTGTACTTGTTAAGAAGAACTATTATGTTTCTAATGTCAGGGTATCCGCGGGGCATTAAAAAGCATTAAAAGTCATTAAATGGATTTGGCAAAAATTAAGGCCTTAAATGGCATTAAAAAGCATTAAATTTTATTCCTACAGGCATTAATTTTTTTTAGATAGTTTGAAGAAAAATAATACTATCAGTTTATATTGAATATAGCCTTCATAATTAATAACTTTGATTTGCTGTCGTAAAATATGTACATTGATGTGATACACACAATCATTGGAACCAGTTTGGTAATTGCCTCTGGCCGGTGCAAAATTGTATATACCTCTAAAAAACATATTTTGCCAACTTAGCAACTTTTCAGACCCCTTTTGCGACTTTTTTTCCTAGAAAGCGCGTCGTGACGAATATACTTGTTAACCTGATCTAGCTTCCGAGACCCACCGGTACTGCCACATGAGCGCAATATTTTGCTTGCTTTCACCTCTCTCTGCGTCTGCTGTTCAGTGAGTGGCTGAGAGGAGCAGCGCATTCAGTTGAGGATGTGCGCTCTGTCAGAGAAGAAATAAAATAGATACTATTGCTTCTAACCTGACTGAGTGATCATTTTACATGTACATAAAACGTTAGCCAAAATCACAGCAACTGTCTTTATCTTATGTGTATTGTGATTTTGTCAGACAACGTCTTGATTATAAATCAGGATTTTAGTGCCGGTTTAACATGTCAGGGCTCAACACTAACGCTTTTCAATTAGTCCGGGATACGTGGATTTTTTGAAGGGGCAAGTGAAAGAGAATTTTACTTGCCCGGCCGGACAAGGACCTGCTTAAAACATCAATACTAAACATTTAGCGACATGTATATGGCATTAAAAAAAAAAAAAATGGCATTAAAAAGGCATTAAAAAGCATTAAATTAGATTTGATGAAACCTGCAGAAACCCTGAATGTGATCAAACATTTTTTGTCTGACAGATGAAAATTCACATAGGCTCATTTTGAAGGAGTCAACTATTGACCATAATATCATAAGAATCCACTAAGATGCTGCCTAAAGCCCCCTAGCAACCATTTAGCAATGCCCTATAACCCAGAAAACCCTAGCAATGTAGCTGAAGCTTCAGAGTAGAGAAGCACCACGTTTTCTTCGGAAAATGTAAAACCTAGTAAAGCTACAATCACACTCTTAGAAAAAAGATTGAATGAGGTTCTATACAGAACCACAGGGTTCTTGACTCAATTTTAAAGAACACTTTATGCCAAAAAGATTCTATATAAGAAGAAATGTCATAAATGATTATACTGTTAAGTTCACAAAGGGTTATTTCATTTTTTTCTCAGTTCTGTTTTAGTGCTTGTAATGCAATGTCTCTTAATTCGTCTATTTTTTTCTTTTTTTCAGGTTTCTTTTTTCCTTTCACATCTCTCTTTCGCTCTATGTCTTTCTTGACCTTGCGGAGCACCCATGATTGATGGGTTGGGGACAATGTTATAGCAGGTTCTGTACGTTCTAGATTAATGATGTTTGGCTCAGATTTACAGGTATTTGGCTGTAAAACTGCCTCTGTTGTATGGACATCATAGACAATTTTTAAAGTAAAAGCTGTCAAAAGGTTATTCAGGATGTAGGACATACTGAATCTGTTTCTTTTCAATACTGCTGAATTTGTGCGTGTGTGTGTGTGTGTTCATTCTGTCCTCTACTGGACAAGAGCAGTTATGACAGGTGCCCAACCACTCCCCAAAGGTCCAACCCTGTTAGTCAACATTCACAGACAACACATCTCAGACAGATATTGCTGATCTAGGATCAGGTTGGACCTGTCCGTTGTTACTTTACTTTAAAATGTAAACTGATCCAGAAACTGGAGTTGTAGTTTGACATTCACCAGGGGGCATGACATCAGACCTTATTTAGTATGTGCTTCAGACAGGGAGGTGTATGTTGTGACGGATGGTCTGGGCTTGGGCTTGGGCTGGGCTGGGGCAGGTGGAGGGATGTTTTTGACTACCGCCAGATGACACTTGTCCCTCACACAACTGACCTCTAAAGGCTTTAAGTAATTTTGGTATATTGCGGATTTAGTTAATATGCAGTGTACATATTATAATGTTATCATCATTATACTGAAACCATTTACAAACATTTTGTTTACTTATTTACCACATATTTATTCATACGATCAATATGCATTTGTGCTTTAATTACAAATGAAAAATTGATTGCAATTGACAACTTGTTTCTCATTAAAAACCTTTTGATCTAAAAATTACTTAACTGCTTAACATTAGTTTTGTCAAGAATGGAAAGGTGTAATCCAGACAAAGTGTGGCTACTTAAGGTAGGTTTGTGTGTGTGTGTGTGTGTGTATATATATATATATATATATATATATATATATTTAAGTATTTCACGTGCATATAATATACTAATATAATACTGCCAAAGTATGCATATAATCTTTCCTTAGGTGTGAAATTACTTACAGGAAATTACTACATTATTTGAGGTGAGTCTTCATTGGGAACGGTTTAAATTGTTCAATTAGTGTACAAACCTTATTGTGGTTGATTAGATCAAGATGTTGTAATGTATTATTTCTTCCACTAGATGGCGCTACGAAGAAGCATTTAATAAAGTGGAATAGAATGGGACAGCGCTTCTATTCATGTAACGCAGACCTGTGGTCATGGTTGCATGCCATGTGCAGTAACTCACTGCTGCTCTCAAACTGTAGCCATAATGTGCCATTATCTTCCACGCAAATTTGTATTTAATTTGTTTGAGACTGTTTGTTGTGATTACTTGAGTATATGAAGGCCAAGGATCTCGCTACACTACTGTGGGACGGGACGTAAATCCTTTTAAACACAGTAGGCATATCATTTGTATGTTACATGTTTCATAATTTCTACAAATATAAATGCAATTATTCTATAGAAATGTTTTATCAAGGGTGCAAATCAGAGTTATCCTTTCTAAAGAAAAAGTGTCAACCCAATTTCCACAGAGCGTGAACCACTGGCCATTGTGCTTGGTGTGTTTGTGCTGTGCTGTGTGTGTGTGTGTAAGGGAGGGAGTGTCTTAAAAAAAAAAACTCATTATATTTTATGATTTGCACAAGAAAAATGTCCAAGTTAATGATTTGAATGAATGACTTGAACGCTTGACATTATATATGTTTCCTGATGCATGTTTTGTCTGTTGCCACAGGGAAAGGACAGCAAAGGAGAAGAACAGAGGAAGGGAAGCGAAAAATAATAGGAGTGTGCTTCTTCTGCTGTTTAATCTCCAGACAGTCCCTAATTTCTCTAATTATCAAGCTGCTAAGCAAACAGAGGCAAGCAGGCAGGAATTGGCCGTCTCCTGCAGCTTACACTTCGGGGGGTCGTGTCTAATTTGAGGGAAGACCCGGTCCATCTCTTGCACGAACACATCTAGGGCTAACACACCCCTACCAGCACGGCCCCTCCCTTTCAACCCCTACCCACATGCACCAGCTTTATGGCAGATGGCGTAGTTCACCCTCCCTCTGAACCTCCATTCTACCCCCACCCTCCGCAGCTTTTGTGCCCCTGTGCGTGCGGTGCTTGGGGGCTGCGACAACAACAGCCCTCCCCACTGCTTCCTCCCGCCCTGTCCCCATTGTAAATCGGGTTCTGGCTTCATGCATGGCGCTGCAATCAGGTGCCCTAACAGGGTTGTCAGCACCCAAAAAATCATTTTAATCCCAGTGGTGGTGCGTCAGGGCCACTGGAGTTCGTAGTACTTTCTTGACGCACTTGACCGGGTTTGATCCCGAACCATTGGGAGAATCTCCAGAACATTCAAAAGGCCTGTTGCAGTACTATGTTTTCAATAACTTATTATTAACTTGTTTGCTTAAAGGTGCTCAAAAAAGTTTTTGACTGTACTAAAGCATAAAAAAAAAAAACATAATATGTTTGCAGATATTTATTAAACATGCTAAGTTCACATACTCATTTCTCTGAAAACCATTGCTACAGCCAGTTATTTTACTTTGAAATTTGCATTCTGTGTCAGAATTTCTGTTTTTGTTTTGGTCTGTGCAAGACCGCACATTGCCAATTTACCCAATAGTATTTTGCCACCCCGGGTTGCCAGTTGGCGGAAAACACGTGCAGCGAATTGCGGCCTGGAAGCCAGCGAACAAACTGGGTTAGAGATCGCAGATTCTACCCGACCTAAAAAGCCTCAGCATCCATCTATTTCTCTATGAAAGGGAGCATATTAAAACGCAATATCAAGTCATCATAAATCAATAAATCAACTAATTATCTTACAGTGTGTAAGTCTCCTAACCTTCCAATGTCAGTTGAGCTTGCTCCTGTTGCGTGTCTTCAAACTGGCAACCCGCGTGAGCATGGAGTCTGAGGGGGAGGGGGTGGGGCAAATAATATTTTGAATTTAGACTGCAGTACTCATTTCAACCACTAGCTGTCATTTTTACATAAAGCACCTTTAAAGGGTTAGTTCACCCAAAATTGAAATTTCTGTCATTAATTACTCACCCTCATGTTGTTCCAAACCCTCAAGACCTTCGTTCATCTTCGAAACACCATTTAAGATATTTTTATCGAAATTACCGCATTTAAGGTCCAAAGAAGTTGTAAAGACATTGTTAAAATAGTCACTGTGACTGCAGTGGTTCAATCTTAAAGGTGTACTTCATAAGATTTTCTGTCCGCTAGAGGTCGCTAGAAGCTTATTCAAAACAAAGGCGTAGCTTAATGACGCCAAGTTTGAGCGTGGAATCTTGGGACATGTGGTCTCCACCTCAACGGACGGTGCAAAAGAATTGGGATAGAACTCGGGAAGAAATTATGTTCATGGATGCGATTATTAACGTTACTGTAGTATGAAGCAGAGCAGGACCAAGTGTTGTGGGAGCTGAACGAGGCCGCTGGAGCGATTGCGCAACACGCCGCAAGCAGCGGAACTTTTTTTATGTCACAGTCGCTGGCGCAGCTTCCACTTTTCCGGTCATGAGTATGAGGTAACACAGCTTTGTTTATCATTTTAGATACATTTGAGTGTGTTGAATATGTTATAACGTTACTCTGTGCGTTCGCTTGGCGGCTGCTGTGAGACACTTGTTGCACACTGCAGTAAGATAGATCGATTTTAGAATATCATATTAAATGCTGGATGGCTTGTGTTGTTAAATGGCATGCAATTCATTTTAAAACGTATTGTATGATGGAGAAAATCTGTATTACTGTTACTAAAAATAAAGCTGCATCTGATTATGCTATGTTAGCTACTTCACAAAATAGTGTTTGCTCTGAGGCATGGTGAAGCATGGCACTCGCAAAAAATCAAGAAAATTAGATTTAATTAGATTTAGGGGGGGGGGGGGGGGGGTTTGGTTCCTTTGCCAGGGATCCTTCATAGCTCTTTGCTGCAACTAAATACCTAATCTAAATTAAAATTGTACTCTCTAGTGCTTTAGTTGAGGCTTTGTTCAGTGTCATTTCTTTGCCAGGGTTTGTTTCAACAAAGCTAAACACTTTATAAAAATGGCAAATACAAGCAAAATTCTGCTTGGTCATAGTGTTATGTAACTGCTAAGGGACTTCTTATTCCCTGAGGTTATCTCCATGACAACAGGGTTCAAGTCTCTTGAGGCCTTTGGCACACGCGACCCTTCTGCAGGGCAAGACCCCAGGGCCCTGGGGGTGGGGACATGTATGGGTTAAAGGTCACTGGACACCGTGGACACTGAAAGCGAATTGGGAAAGGGTTAAGGTGACACAGAGGCCGAGGTCGCCTCAGAAAATGCCTTGCATTTCCATAGCATTAGTTGTGGTCAAAGAAGTCCTTTCTGGCCGTCAAACCCATGATGACCCTTGGACCGGATGGCACACGCCACCAATTTAATCTGATAGACCGCTAACTCACAATCCTGTTTCACCCTCAGTTTGGCTACGTTCTTTCTTGAATAAATCTGTGATCTACATCTCGTGCCCAGTAGGTGAATCTTTGCTTAGGTTGCATTCTACTGCCCCTTTTTATTTTAGCAGAGATTTGAGATACTTCTGCCACTGGTTTTCGAACAGATACCCCTTTCCAGGGCTATAACCACCTTCAACATTGAGGAGGACACATATGCCTAAATATTAAGAAGAGTGGATGATTCTTGAACTTTTGGCTATTTTTTGGCTTTACAGTTGGTTACTTCCTTGCCCCCTTTTCCTTCAGTTTCAGGCTACTTTTCATGGTTTGGTCCTTATAGGCAACATAGCAAGGAGCCAAATAGAAGGTGGACTGGGAAAAAATCAATACTTTGCGTGTCCAGTGGTGTATACGGATAACAAATACAGCAACAGAAGATGCCAAGATCAGTTGGCCAATGTGGAGAGAGAGAGAAAGAAGAATAAATCAAGAAAAAAATACAGGGAATGAGTTGGGAAAAGAGTCAGGCCCCCACTCTCTCCTTCCTCTTCCCTTTGTTTTTCCCTTTTTCTTTTCTTGTGAGCTGTAACGTGTTCCTCAGTTCGCTTTGTTATTGCTTGACAACCTGCTGACACTCACCCACCAACTCCCTGAAATTCTTGTTGCCTCTCCCACAGTCGTTCTTTTTTGGTTTCTCATCCATATTTCTGTCTCACATCCATGCCATATCATATTGTATAGTTACTATTTATTACTTTCTCAACAAGTTAAAAGAGTCTGGGAAGGGAAAGAAGAGAGAAAAGAAGGGCGTCGGGATGAGATTTGTGGCTGTGGTCATTCCAGCAGCTCTTGTCCCACCTGCCATCCATCCATGATGGAGGGGGTGAAAGAAGAGTAGAGTGGGGAGCTGCATCTCTCTTTCCCTCGACTAACTCACCCTGACAGGCGGGAACGCAGACTGCAGAGAGGAGGAGGACGATGAGGAGGGGCATCAGCCCCCACCCTCCAATCAGATGCTCCCTTCGCTCTCAGCCAGTGGCAGCAGGGCAAAAACAGTAGCAGGGCTAAAGCTAGTGGTCCTCTCTTCTCCTCTCCTCTTTTGCCTTCTCTTTTCCTAACACTCTAGGCATGGAGTACTATTCCTCCATCTCCTGGGCGTCACGCCTCTCTCCTCCACCCTGGCTGACCACTGCAGTGCATCCACGAGGTACTCTCTCCCTCTCTTTCTGATTTTCTTTCTCTTCCCTTGGCTCTCTCTCACATACATTCTCTTTGGCTTGTTGCTACCGTAGATTGTTCAAAAGAACTTTTTGGTGAATCCGTTGCTGTCAGTAATCATACTCTGTTTGTCCTACTAACGAAGCAGCACCTGTAAATGTTGGAAATGACTAAATATTTAATTGCCAAAATTGCAAGATTTTCACTTCACTTTCAGTGTAACTAATTACCCTAAATTCATTATGTCGCTCTCATCGGTTAAGTTCTGCCTTGCATAATTTATGCACTGCATTGCTTTCTGGATTGAAAGTAGTAAACAACCATTTATGTTTTGACCCCACCATGAATAGCAGGTGCTCTGGTGCAAAATATTCCCTCTCATCACACTTGATCATAACATGGGATTCAATTGCACAACTTTTCTTTTTCAATGTTTTTAACATTTTTTACTATTCTGCCTGTTAATGCATAAAAAATAAATAAAAAGACCTTTTGATAGCTGTAGGAAAATGCATGAACTAAGCAGAAGAGCATTATGCAGATATTCCTTCCCAAATGCATTTTCTGCATTTATTTTTGAACAGAGCATAAACGGCTGTGCTTTTTATGTACTGTTTTTTTTACTACTTCTGCCAAACAAAGTTCTGTTTTTAATAGCCAGATATTTGTTATGATATCAGCATAATGTCACACTTATGTATGGCCTCTCAAATGGAGAACGCATTTCCAAGCTGCACATTTCTAAAACCAGTGTGTCCACCCCCTCTTCTGTCTCTTGTATTGATTGGTTAATGGCATTATTTGTGGAGTGTGCCTCTCTGGACGCAAGCCTTTTTTGGCCCCCTCGCTGTATTTGTGTGTGTGTTTGTATGTGTGTTTGGGCAATAGAAGGCCATTGAGGCCTGACCGATGGTCATCTTTCAGCGTTATTTGCTTTCACACCAAAGGTCAGGGAGGGTCATAAGAAGTCAGAGGGTAATAAGTTTAACCCTGATAGGGCCAAGGTCACTCATAGCGTGACTCCAACGACACCTAATCAATACGCCCCTCACACCATCCTCTTCCTCATATTCTGAGCAGGACTCTTTCCCTGTTTTCAAAAGGTGATAAACAAGCATCTCATACCACCATGTGCAGACCTAAAGGTGTTATAAATGTTCCAAGAAATACAGTGTAAATGTTTTTTGGTCTCATGCCATTTGTTTTGTCAAATGTTTTGTGAAAGCTTGTTACAATTTATTTATTTATTTTTAAAGCCATTCAAAGATGTTCGTGTCGTCTTAGGTGCAGCGAGCCAATTGTTGGAGGCAGCGCAGGGCAACACCCACCCAACAGATTTTGTGAACCTTCTGGAAATTATTCACTCTGCGCTTCTGCACCTGCACATCTCGTTCTTAACCCTCATTCTTAAACTGATAATACTTTGACAAAATCTAATATCACTGTTAAAACCATAAAATGGCACGGCCATAGAAAGTCTTTAGACAGTGTTGCACTGCAGTTCGATGTGGTTTTTGACTTTACATCACAAGTACTGAGAGAAAAACACCAGGTGGTTGTGCATCATACCTTGCGATAGAGACCAACTAATTGTTTAAACATGAACCAAGTATGAAAAACGGTAGTGTGGGAAGGCCACCGTCTGGGCCACTGCGTACGATAAGAGCCTCCATCTTCACTGAGTCAGCCATTTTACTACAGTACTAATCATCATGTGGTCACCCAGCCTACACATACTGACACCAATCCTGATATTTTAACTTTTTTGTTCAAAATGTACAAAGATTTTTACTCAATTTTGCGAAGTTTTTCTAAAGTTCTCAATCTAGTACACGCTTCGCTATGTATGAAAACTGAAAGGAATGATCATGAAGTACGGTCACAAATACAACTGTATCTCGTTTAAAATTAGATTTCGCGCAAAAAGAAAGTGTTAAAATAGTCAGCCATATTATAATGACAGCATTCTAAAGTAGTAAATGTACACAAACTTTTTTTTTTTTCAAAATTTTTTGTACTGTCGAAATTGTATGTATTGTCGTAAATATGGTCATACAGGTCAAATTTCGGTTTCAGACTGTTTCGGTTCCTTTATGGTTAGAAAGTTTTCCTAATTTGTTTATTTACATTCTGTTAAGCAAAGGCACAAGTATGCTTTGATCTTGTAGCATTGAAACCAGGTTGACAAAATTTACAACACCAGAGTCTTGAAAAAAAATTAAAAATCTAACCAAAACACAGACTATTAATTGACAAACTTTCGTACATAACTCATAGGCAAATGCACAAGGATCTTCTGATCATATTGTAGTGTTAAAAACAGGTTGATTAATTTACAGTCTACACAAAAAAATAATTAAAATGCAAACATTAAAAAAAATAGATCCAAGACGAAGAGATCTACTTTGTAAAATACTGATTTAAACGCACTGTATGTTTGCGTAAACCATGCTGTCAAAACATTCGTTATCTCATTAACCTGAACCTATATCTCAGCGAGGGAAACTTTAGAAGAGCAGTGTTATAATACAGGTTTTGTGGGATATATTTCTGTAAACATAGCCCTACTGAACAGTGTCACCCCTCCAACCAGGACACATACACTCAGTGCTCTTTAACACGCACATACTACATTCCTCCTGTCCCGCTGGACAGAACAAGGGGAAAGAGGGAAAAGGGAAGTGCCTTTTTCACATCTCTCTGTCTGTCTCTCTATCTAAAAAAATCCTTATGATTCCAGCTTAAGAAAACCAAGCAATGGTTAAACAGGAAGAAGTGACCTGCAGGGTGGAACGCCTATCAGGCAGACTGAAGATAGATCAATGAAGGGGGGCCATTGGAAGAAGGAGAGCCGTGTGCTGCTCTACAGTCAGAGAGATAGGGTGGGATTTCACAGGCTAGCAGCACATGCTCTCACCACGCTGAGAGCTGAAAGATGCATAGTACACGTGTGTGTATGTGTGCGTGTTTGCACTAGAAGGCCCTGGCGTCTTGGGACTGTTGCTTTTGAGGAAAAGGCAAGGTAAGACGTTTTTACGATAATATACCGATAATATCCTGCTGTTGCACATTTATCTTCGGACAGGGCTCGAATGATAGGTTTCGAAACCGAAAAGTGCTATGCAAAACGTGTTTAGTACCTTGGCTATGTTTTAAAAGCATGCTATATTCTTCAAACAACAGTATTTCAATGTAGATTGTACGTTTTGCAGATTTGATGTTGAGTTTTTTCGTAAAAATGTGCTTTGTCACCATGGGCCCCTGGCCCATATGGCACTGCCAGTAATTCAGTTGATTGCAGTAATGCATTCATTGATTGATTACTGAAGCCACTACTGTACAAGCACATCTGCTCACTTCATGACGAAATGACCTTAATAGTACTACTACTAACATTTTTTTTAAATGATTTTACTAAATATTATTTTTTAAATAGTAAAATAAATTCAAAATAATTATAGGAGTGTGATTAAATGAATGAATTAAAATACACATATTTTTGTAAATTCTGTTTTAGACTGCAATATGTTTTATTGCCAATTTGCCACACAGTGGCAACTTGTGGAAATTGTCGCAGGTACAGATTTTTTAAAAACATACATGAAACGGTGTGAATGCGTAAATGTGCAAGTTGTGTGTAATATACTGTATAAATTATGTAGTAAATGTTAGAACATTTGTTTGATTATAGTGTGGTTAAATTTAGGCAGGAGATCTATCACAAAAGCCTTCTTTTGTCTGCAAGTTATCACTAATTAAAGATGACTATTACTCTAATTATAAAAACGTCCAAGACGTCCAGGGTACCAGAGTAGCAAAACTTCAGAGAACACAATATAGCAGCCCTCATTAATGAGACAAGTGCAACACCATAGATCCTTCTGTCAAGGTCTGGTCATATTGTCTTTTTTTGTTTTCAATTTTCTACCAGACAATACGATGACAGAGGGGGGTCCCAGGCTACATCCACTGCCAAAGAAGCTGTTCCACTTTTTCAATTGTTTTTTTTCCTCTCGCCCTCTGCCCCTGGTGGGAAAGTATTTAGGACTTTAGGTCTGTGACAAATAAAAATGTCATCCCTGCTCAAGTCTGCCGTGATTGTTTGTGGGCAAACTGGTACTCGGAGGTCTTGAGATGTTGCCTTACAGTGAGAGGAGATGCTGGGAATGGCTCCGTCCCCTTCACACGCCACCTTTGGTCAAGCCCAAGTTCTGGAACACCGCTGGCCTTTCCCTAACAATACCACTTTCGGCACAGGGGGTCCTCTCAAACCCAGAGCTCAAACAAATTCACATAGAAAAACCATTGTACAGTAAAAGCCTTTTGAATATGACCACCAACTGACACATCTCATCTCAGTTTAAGGGAGGAAGAAAGTGGATGGAGAAAAGTTACTCAAAAACAAGAAAGGGGCCGTTCACACAGAACGTGCTTTTCCATTGTTTTTCAATATAAACACGCTCACGTCTTTTGCAGTGCCTCACTCATGAAACGAAATTCTGTTCTCAAGTTAGAATAAGTAAAATTTAGATCCAGATCTTGCGCCTTTTTTCTGTACTACCGAACTGCATCTTGTGTTTTTCACAACAGCGGTGTGAACCAGCCCTAACAATAGAAAAAGAGAGTATAGGAGGTGGGAATCAGAAAATTTGGCATGGTGGAAAAAAAAACAAAACAAGAACAACAGAACAAAACCAAATTAATTTTTTTTTATTATCAAAACAACTGTGCTTTTAGAAAATATCGATATTCATAAAACATGCGCCACTAGAGATTTAATGGGAGGGGCACATTTTTGTTTTGAAAGAACCAATTCTGAGATATGACATATACAGGCAAACATTAAATGGTATATTTATACTGTAATATGTTTTCTTTTATGCTTTTAATATGTTAAAAAAGAGCCACATTCACACCCATGTGAAATCTGTTTGTCTGGAAACATTCACTGAGCACTAACCAGAGACAAAAAAAAAAAAAAAAAAACATTAGACGACTCAGCATGGGACATTCAGCTTATCGCTTCAATATAAAAATTGCAAAAATCATTTCACTTCTTGCAGACATATTTATAGAGCCAAGGACACATGTTGTTCTGCCCTTTAACACCTTTATTTCCAGTTCAAGCTGTTGTTGGCAGCACAGTCAATTAAGAAAATATCTTAATTGACTGAACTTTGCAATTACAACACACTTGCCATGTCCGATGTATTTGTTTGAATTTTTAGTTAATGTGTAATATTTATTAAATGTGTATCTTGTTACATTATTTGAAAATAAGAATATGACACTTTTGATGCTGAACCTTAAATTAGCGAACAGAGCATTTTATATTTCTATCAAAGTTCCCGAACAGACAGACGGACGGACAGATTTGAAATTGTTTTATTTAAAAAACGTTGAACATTATTCTGCAACCACAATTAGTTTTCAGTTTAGGGTGCATTCAAATAAATAACAAAACGATAACCTACAACATACTGAAGTGCTCATGTTTGCCTTTACATTCTTCGGTGGGTATCAGGTGTTCAGTAGTAAATCACTTTTTCAGCAATAGCTGAAACGGTCATTATACAACTCCTACAAAAGCTAAGCCCCTCATGCTTTGTAAAAGGTCTACTAGTTTTGGAAGAACTGGCCTTTGATCTGGCCTACACGACTTAGTCCAGCAAACACACAACGGCTACTCTCTCCCTCCCTCCCTCTTTCCCTCTCCCTCACTCCTTTCTTCCGTCTTTCTCAATTTGTTGCAGTGTTCAGAGGTGTCAAAGGACCCGAGCTGTGACTCTAAAGAAGAGACGGCGAGTGGGACATACACATCGGATTCTCTGACAATACAGGCTCAGGTTCCTGTGAGTTTGCCATGGCGACCAGAGGGCCCTGACAGCAGCGGGGATCACAGTTTTGCTGAGGAAGGGTGTGTTTGTGTGTGTGTGTGTGTGTGTAGTTGAGGGGGTGTGGGGGTTATTGGGGGACACACGCCAGATGCCTTGGGGAGACGCCCTTCAGCTCACCAGCTGGGAGAGGCTAAACTGCCCCTCACGCGTCGGTTCTCGGCCTTAACGGATTAGAGTGTTTGTTTACGGCACACTTCGGCTATCATGCGCTCACAAACACAAAAACAACAATAATATAAAACGATACTTCTCAATTGGATTCAGGACCTAATACTGTAGCAAAATTGTTTATCGTACAAAATTAAACAAAAAATGTTCTTAAAGTCACCATCTCTGGCCGTTTGTATTTATGGAATATTGTGGTGTTTATTATAAATTATTTATCTGTTTTGTTCACAACACTGTGTCCTAGTAATCTTTAATCAAAGACTATATCTCGATATCTCTTCTCTGATGACGTGTTCCTGGCCTCCAGCAACTAGTAAGTCAGATGAGATCGAATCAATAGCAAACAACAATCTAATGAAATCCTGATGGAAAAAATCAAGTCATTTTTTTCACGTTCGAGAAGCCATTTCATTTCAATATACGACACAATAGGGAAGAAAAGACGATTGAACTTCTGTTTCATGCTGACTTTAAAATCAAACATTAACATTTATTAATATTAGCCAACTGTCCAGAAATATGCTAAAAGATTAAAATGACAGAGGCTGAATAAGAAAATAGTTAATTAAATATGGTTGATAAATTTGATAGTTTCACACTCAATCCACCTCTAACAAAACGCATGGCTATAGCGCAAACTATATTTAATGTAGTCTGCGAAGTACTTTATTTACCTTGCAAAATTTCTTTCCTGCTTTTTGAAGATAAAACTGTCCAAGCATCTCTACCAAGTGAAATTTGCACCAATTTACTCATTTTACAATCAAGTTTGACTGAATGCTCAGATTTTAAAATTGTCATGAAATAAAACTTCACCGTGTCTGCATGACTTGCTATGAACAATTTACCAGTGCATAAGTTTTATGGTGACGTATCCAATCATTTAGTCCGCTTAAACTCCGCCCCTTTCTTACAATTGACTGCGAGCTTGCATTTAGATCTGCCTCCATCCAATCAGCAACCAATGGATACACTGTAAAAAAAAATCCAAGTAAAATTTACGGTAAAAAAACGGCAGCTGTGGTTGCCAGAACTTTACCGTAATAAATACAGTAGCAACGTAAAAAAAAATCTGTTACATTTACGGTAACATAACGTATTTCATTAACTGATATAATGTTAATTTACCAACCTAATGAAGTAATAATATCTGTTTTGTACCTTTATAATACACTGACAGTCACCAAACACAGTGGTGATGAAAGTCACATGATGAATCAAAGTTCACCACAAGCTGAGGATATATAGAAGGTGCACACAGTGTCATTCACACACACACTAAACACCATCATGGTAACATGCATGGAATTTTAAAAATGCATTAAACATTAATTTAACAACATTAGATGTAACATAAAACCCTAATGTACATAACTGATTAGAAAAAAATGAGAAAAACTAAGAAGAAACAGAGTTATTTCAATGAAAATATATCAAATGTGAAGTGTCAAGCAGGGAATTGTGGGAATGTCAATTTACGGTTTTTCACTGTAAATTTTACAATGAATTGTTATTTCTCACTTCCAAAACCTGTGAATTTAACGGTATTTTACCGTAAAATTACATTAAATGTACCGTTAGATCTATTACAGTTATTCACCGTATATAGTACGGAAACTTTCTGTAAACCAATTGACAGTTTTTCACTGCAGCATTTTTACAGTCTTTTACTGTTAAAATCACAGTCATTTTTGAACCAAGTCTCCGCCCTATTTTTTTATTTTTTTGATAATGCGCTTCACTCGGATGTACCTCACGAAAAGAAAAGATCTGTTCCTATTTCTGTTTCATTGTGACTTTGACATAAAAAGTTGATAAATTTAATTTGCATTTAACATTGTTTTTCTCCACTACACATGATCAGAACAGACCTGCGACCTATTTTTAGATCGCAACCTACCAGTTGAGAACCACTGATAACTCTCAGTTAAAACCCAATCTCTTTGTTACTGACTAGCATCACAACAAACAGCTAAAGATGCCATGAGCTGACTGGGTAATCTCTGCAGGCAACTGTGATGTGATTACAGTCTCACATTGACCTGTAGAGGTTGAGTAGTCTGTTTACACCCAAAACCTCAGAGAAAACAACCTCAACTGTACCTGAATCTGACTTTTACTACAAGACTACATCTGTGCTAATCTTGATGCTAAGATGCTCTGTTATTTTACAATAGCTGCTTCACTTGTACACCAAGTTGAGCAAACATGGGCTTATATTGTACCTAGTAGCTAAAGTAGCTTGAATGTGTTACCATTTCTGGGACACGAACATCTGTGCGCCCCCTGCTGGAGGACTCCAGTATCACGCAGCTGAGTTTTGGCATAATCTCAGCTGGCAACTGTGAGTATGTGTCACCCCTCTCACAGGCGCTGCTGGGGTTCTGTCACACACAGCACCCGGACACCATGACGAAATATCAGCGGTCTTCATCGGATAGAATAGAGAAACCTGTGGAAGAGAAGTCTGAAACCTGTCTGAGAAGAAACCTGTGGCAAGGCTGAAATTTTCAAAGTGTGTATCATTCATTCTGTTATTAATTCGGACTTCATTCATCGCTAAATTTACACACTGGTAATTATGGGTAGTTCAGTATATCTGATGTGGTGGTAGGCCTACTGGAGGATGTTAAGTGGTCCTGATCTGTGAGAACTTTCTGATGTTGGTGATACTGCATCAGGAACTGATTGGATGATATTTAGGAGCCATCAGTTCTTGATGCACTCCCTTCAGCATCGAAAGAGACACCCGTCTTTTCACTAAAAGTCTTTTCATTTTTACAATTCAGTAGGCTACATGGATGTCAGTGAACAGTACTAAACTATAAGATAAACAATAATGTAATTGTTTTGAGAAGTTTGTAAAGTTATTAAAGCTGCAGTAGTCTATATTACTTCTCTGCTATAGCTGCACCAAACATTGTTTGTTTGAGCGGTAATATATAGACCTATTGCTGTATTATAGCTGTTGTTATTTTTTCTAATATCTGTACAATATTGTACATTGTTTTTTAATAACAAGTTGTTCCACTGTCTTCAATAAACTATGCTTTACATTTAATTATTTCTGAATAGAAATGATCTGCTCTTCATATGACACCAAATCTTTCACTTATACTATAGCTATACTTTAAAGGGTTAGTTCACCCAAAAATAATGTCATTTATTACTCACCCTCATGTCGTTCCACACCCGTAAGACCTTCATTCATCTTCGGAACACAAATTAAGATATTTTTGTTGAAATCTGATGGCTCAGTGAGGCCTGCATTCACAGCAATGACATTTCCTCTCTCAAGATCCATAAAGCTACTAAAAACATAATTAAAACAGTTCATGCGAGTTCTGTAGTTCTACCTTAATATTATAAAGCGACGAGAATACTTTTTGTGTACCAAAAAAACTAAATAACGACTTTTCAACATCTTTTCAACAACTCGTATGAACTGTTTTAAATATGTTTTTATGGATCTTGAGAGAGGAAATGTCATTGCTCCCTATGTAGGCCTCACGGAGCCATTGAATTTCAACAAAAATATCTTAATTTGTGTTCCGAAGATGAATGAAGGTCTTACGGGTGTGGAACGACATGAGGGTGAGTAATAAATGACAGAAATTTTATTTTTGGGTGAACTAACCCTTTAAGATACTTACCAATGTGCTTATTAAAGTATTTTGACACAGTAAGCCAGGGGTTTTCAAACCTGTCCTGGAGGACCCCCAGCCCTGCACATTTTGTATGTCTCCATCATCGAACACACCTGATTCAACCCATCAGCTCATAGTAGAGACAGCAAGACCTGAAGTAGATGTGACAAATAAAGGAGACATACAAAACAAGCAACACTAAATGTCACACTGAATGTCACTGCATCAGAGAGCAAAGTATCAATAATTATTAGTTTAATATCTTTAATGTTTTTAATCTTTAATAAATAGCCTCTACCACTTGGGTTGATATTCTAAATCTAACGCAATGACATGTAAACATTAATATCCCAATACTTTTGGAGGTTATATGAGGCCAGTCGCTGACTTCTTGGAATTATTAATTAATTATATAAAGCTTTGTCTTTTTGAGGTTTGGTATTTTGTATGTTTCTTCAAGTAATAATATTTTTTTTAAAAAAACTATGCGGCCAGTCACCGCAGATTTTTGCCGGAGAAACAAACCCTGAATCCCAGTGTGCCACACTATCCACCCTATCCACCCTAAATAGTATTGAATATTACTTATGTCACATACTATTTAGGATGGATATTATGCACATTGAGACGCAGGCATAGACTGAGAAACGATACAGCGCCCCCTGCAGATTAACTTAATTCATTGCAGCATTCTGAGCTGTAGAGGCCTTGATTAAAATTCAATTTGTGTACAGTGACACTAGTATATGTGATACAGAAAAGAAAAGTAATATTTACGAACGAAAATCAGCTAAAAAGCTAAGATGTACTACATTTGTCATGAGTTAAACAGCTTGATAACAATGAGAACTCCAAGTAGCTTGTGCTGCTGTTTAATATCGCCCCCTAGTGGCCTCCAAATGCCAGTACCACGGATCAGCACATGGACTCTGCTTCTCTCTGCCCGAGCTGGAGTTTGAGAGTGTCAAGACTGTTGCATTGTCTTTAAGCCAAGCTATAATTTAGGATCTAAAAACACAGAACAGCTCATATGAGCTCGATGGGAGGCAGAATTAAACGCACCAAAAATGTGCGTAATTTGGATTCGGATGATGCGCCTTCACTAGCGCGATCAATAATCGAAGAACATCCAAAAATTACACCTGCCGGGCGACAGTTAGAGAGGACACCTCCATCCAAAAATGAAAGAGTCACAACATACCAGCCTAGCAAACCAGATGGTTCTCCAACATTAGAACAAGTGGTCAAAGATGAGCCATGTGGCCAGGTAAACAAACAAACATTTTTAAGTATTTAAAGGCTATTTTACAAATACAGATGTGTAAAAAAGACTTTAACAACGTGTTAAGAGTGCGTTTACTACGTGGTAATCTAGACATTTTCTTTTCGTTTAGCCTATTCCTTTTTTTTTTTTCTTGATGCATTAGCAAATATTGGAGATGGACTGATAGGCTTGATTTCTTTTTATAACCCCTATGGATACAAATAATTTTTGTGTGTCCGATAACCCAAACGAACAAATTTTTTAAGTTATTATTTTATATGCTTTTTGACGTAAGTTAGGCCTAATAAATGATTAAATGAGCATGGGTGCGTTTCCCGAAACCTTCTTAACGCTACGTCGTTCTTAAGTTATACTTAAGCTGTACCTTAATGTTACATGTTTCCTGAAACGTTCTTAGTTAAGTATACCTTCTGTAAGTCATATGTTTGTAAGGTTGGACAGGACCACTCTTATACCTTATCGCTGTTGACAGTTCACTCCGCTAGTGGTCACCACTGTGCAGAAAGATTCTTTACATCTCAGTATATATGAGCAATATCACATGAGTAGCCATAGGCCATCACAGCGTGCTGATATATAGCCATATCGCATGGCTACGAGTGTGATATTGCTTTTATACAACAGTTTGATGGCACAAATGTGTAAATAAGAACAACAACAACAACGGAGTGTCTTTAAAAACCCTCTTTTGTGCAGAACTACTTCCTTCTGCCAATCTCAAGTTGACAGTTTAACAGTTGAGCCCAAATCTCTGTTACTAATTCTAAAACGTCACTTTAGAACTAGTAACGAAGGAACGTTGAGTCACTTCATTGAATCTTACTGTATTATACAGAGAGGAGTATTAAGATATTATGAGAGAGAGATCGATTAAATGAGTGTATTACCTGCATCTGATATAGCATTCAACCCAAATGCATTCAATCCCTATTAGCATTCAGTACCCATTTTGCTCTGGAACAAGTGATAGATTAATAAGACCAAAGAATGCCCTTTGATATACCACAAATTAGTTATATTATTAACCACTATCTACATAAGAGCCAGCGGCAAATACCCAAAGGACTGGCCGAGATTAAGCTGTTCTCAGCGGGTACATGAGCGCTGAACAGCCGCTGATGGCCTGGAGCTTGCTTCTGCGAAAGCATCAAAACAAATAGTAAAATAGGCGCTATTATTAAATATGAGTCACATGTTTCAGGTCTACATAACTACATTCTCGCCTAAAAAAATTCTTAAAAGTACAGTTCGAGGTACAACAAGTGTAGTAATGTAAAAAAAATAAAAAAATAAAATGTGGTGGATTTGCTTCAAGCAGTGCTGTTATCATTAGAATATTGCACGCCTCTCAGCTAATCAGATTCGAGAACGAGAAAGAACTGTTGTATAAACAAATATAATTCTGAAGTTGTAATATGCCCAGTGTTCAATTAGTCCAATTGATGTGTTTTCTTGCAAACAATTAAATTGTCATTACACTGATAGTTGTTAGCTTTTTAATTATATTATCCATGGGTACATCAGCTGGCAAATCATTAGGCAGTAAAGGCTTAGGAGTCTGTTTAGAGGGAATGGTTGTTGTGGGGAGTATGTGCTAAATCAAAGACAGCACAATCCATGGAGCCATTTAGGCCACATACACCCTGTAAAGTTTCAGGAGTGACAACCACATTTCTGTCATGACAACGCTCGGGGTGTTTGGCATGGTAATGGGTATGACAATGTTGATATGTTTGGTTTTGGTGGAATAGATCTGCTATGCTGCTGCTGTTTTATTGCTGCTGCTGATTATTGCTGTTGCTGCTGCAGCGCAAGTATAGGACTTGCTGCTGCCAATACATACACGACACGCTGCTGTGAGCAAGTAAGACATGCTGCTGCTGTTGTACAACATAGCGTACACGAATTACCCGTAGCAGATCTATACAGGTGGAGCTGGGGAAGGTGGAGGGTTTCTGAAAGCGCGCTGCACTGCTAAGGCAAATGCTACTCATGTATTTGAGCATGTGAGCTCATTGGCTACTGCAGGGGTAGGCAAGTTTGGTCCTAGAGAGCCGCTGTCCTGCTGAGTTTAGCTCCTTCAACCTTAATCAAACACACCTGAACAAGCTAATCAAGCTCTTCAGGATTACTAAGGCTATAGGCAGCTGAAGGTTTTTTTCAGGGTTGGAGCTAAACTCTGCAGGACAGCGGCTCTCTAGGACCGAACTTGCCTACCCCTGGGCTACTGATACAGCAGGAACCAATCATCTGTGTCCTATAGATAATGATGTGATTACGAGCAGGTTGAGTTAAGGACCTATTAGCCTGCGCATCTAGAGTTTCATGACAGAACTTTGTATATAAATGCACTAGGGGTGCAACGGTACTCGTATTCGTACAGAATGGTTCATGGGGCAAATTCCAAATGGAAGTGATCATCCCTATCATTGCCAAGTGCATTCCTAACGGCTACATACGGCACGCGTGTGCCTTGCTCACTTCAGAGTCTCCACTTTGGAGGGAGTAGGGCATGATAGGGATAATCACTTCCATTGGAATTCGCCCCGTGTACCGTTCGGTACGAATACGCGTACCGTTGCATCCCTAGTGTGTACGGAACACAACTCACTCACGAAACTGCAATGATTGACACCATGGTAACCATACCAAAGTTCCTCGTATTTGGTATCCGCTATTCTTTCTGACAAAAATAATTTATTAAAGTGACAAAACACCTGTTCAGCAATTTTAACTAAAGCACAGTGAATGGAGGCGTCGTTTTTCGTTTGCTTAAAGCAGTGGTCTCCAAACTCGCTCCAACCCCAACTAAACATATGTTGTAAGGACTTCGCGGCCATCAATCTCCAGGTGGTGGTGGACCACAGGGAGATGTTTGCAGACGTGGTGGCAAAGTGGCCTGGTAGAACACATGACAGCTTTGTGTGGGCCAATTCAGCTGTGAGTCAAGATGCTGAAATATGGGTTTTTGGGAAGAGCATTTTTTTAGGAGACAGCGGCTACCCCCTCAGAACATATCTTCTAAATCCAGTTACAAACCCCACCACGCAGACTGAGCACAATTACAATATCGCACACATCCTTACCCGCAACTTGTTGGAGCCCTCGACATTTTGCAGTAAAATATCCAAAAACCACTAGGCCACTGTTATATATTTTGTTCATGAGTACTTACAATATCCCAAATATTTGCAACTATTTGTAAATCGTGAAAAAATTGCAATTTTAACCAAGGCTCCGGGATGTGTGAGGAGTCGCCTGTCAATTGCGTCATACCCGTGTTACCCTCAGTTTCCGGTTTTATTTTGTAGAAACCATGAATACACCAAAGACGTTTTAATATTTACATTTTAATAGGCAAGGGAACAACTGTTTTGAAATATTTATAGACAGAAAACTAATTATTGTTATATAGCTCAACACATTTAGTCTTATTGTTTAAATCTAATTTTCTTGATTTTTTGCGAGTACTATGCTTTACCATGCCTCAGAGAAAAACACTATTTTGTGAAGAAGCTAACATAGCATAATCAGATGCAGCTTTATTTTTTGTACAGCATTTTATTTTTCTCCATCATACAATACGTTTTAAAATTAATTGCATGCCATTTATCAACACAAGCTATACAGCATTTAATATGATGTTCTAAAATCGATCTATCTTACTGCAGTATGTAACAAGTGTCTCACAGCAGCCGCAGTGTGAACGCACATAGTAACGTTATAACATCATTTTCAACACTCTCAAATGTATCTAATATGATAAACAGAGCTGCGTTACCTCATACTCATGACCGAAAAGTGGAAGCGGCGCCGGCGACTGTGTCATAATAAAAGTTCCGCTGCTCGTAAGGCGTGTGTTGCGCAATCGTTCCAGCGGCCTCGTTCAACTCCCACAACACTCGGTCCTGCTCTGCTTCATACTACAGTAACGTTAATAATCGCATCCATGAATATGACTTCTTCCCGAGTCCTATCCCAATTCTTTTGCACTGTCCGTTGAGGTGGAGACCACATGTCCCAAGATTCCGCACTCAAACTTGGCGTCATCAAGCTACGCCTTTGTTTTGAATAGGCCTCTAGCGACCTCTAGCGGACAGAAAATCTTACATAGTGCACCTTTAATCCACTGTGTCTTCAGCGGCTCAGACGTCGAGAGTAAATGATGACTGCTATGTTCATTCTTATATCCAATTACAAAACGCCTTAGTTGCTTTGGAGACATTCTTGTATACACCTGTGCGGCGTCGAAACAATGGTGGACTGTCTGTTTACAGCTCACTCAGGGCGGGTCAAGAGTCGTGGGAGGGGCCTGTGCAAATTTACGTCACTTTGCCAAGAATCTGTGAATGGCTTGATCTGACAAAGTGCTTATGATTTGTGAGTATTTAAAAAAAAAAAGCAATGGGTAGATTATTATCATTATAGGATGGTTGTGTTCACACACTGCCAACACACATTTATGTCCAAACTGTAGTCACATGAACTGTTTTAAATATGTTTTTAGTACGTTTCTGGGCACTGAAAGTGTTATTATCTTGCTGGTAATAGAGGCCTCACTGAGCCATTGATTTCATCAAAAGAGTAATTAATAAAAATTTTGTTATTAATTACTCACCCTCATGTTGTTCCAAACCCGTAAGACTTTCGGTTTGGTTATGCAGCACTCAAACGTTTGACTTAAACTAAACCACTCAATTCATATGGATTCGTTTTGCCATGCCGTACCAGGCTCCAGTGGAAACACAACTGGAACCGTTCCTTACCATTCTTAGAATTGTTCAGCCCGACGGTGGAAAAGCGGCTGTTGACAGATTTTTCATTTTTGGGTGATCCTTTAAACCATGGCATTACAAATGTTATTCGTTTTTTTAATCCCACCAGATAGCACTAGTTGAAAATTGTAAATATCAGTTTAAAAAAAATAGACTGCTAATATTGATAAGTATGAAGTAAAATCTAGCATTTTGGCTTTATTCCCTCTCTCTCTCTTTAGATTTTTCTTGACATTAAAAATACTTTAATTTACTTAATTTTAATTAATTTAGCTTGAGATGAAACAATGCAATTTATTATTATTTTAGAATTTTCACATTTTTAAGGATAACATTTCTTAATTCATTCTTTCCAAGGAAATAACTAAACACATTTCTTGCAATGGATCAAATGAAGTTCTCCAGCTGCCCAAAGTTAAAGATGAGAGGAAGTCCATCAGGAGGTCTAGTTCTACAGCTGCATCAGGTGACTTCATAATAAATCATATTCACATATCTCTCATATTCACATATCTATGTTACTACGTATTGATATCACACCACATATATGCACTGGTTCTTGTTGAGTATGATATTATGATATATTATTATTGCTTTAACATTCACTTTTATGGATATCCAGCAACAAGTGGGAATGCCGACCCTGAAATCTTTATCCAGGGAATGCAGGGATACCAGTGGACAGACACTGACCTGGACTTTGTCTATCAAACCAAATTGAAAAAGCAAGTTCAACAGGCGCAGGTCAATGAATGCATATTTTCAAAATGGAATATTAGTGTACTGCATAGTATACACTAAACACTGAATACTATTTCAAAACAATACATGTTATGCAATGCTAAACCATTTCAACTTTAGCAAGTGGTGTCCTATTGAAAATATGGTTGTTTAGCCTACTATGTTTAATCTAATGTTTATGTCAGAAATCAAAGTTTATATATTACTTATTAATGTGCGTATGCACATTTGTGCAAAAATAGTAGGTCACCTGGTATTCTTTGAACGCAGAAATTTTGCATATGTGCAGAATAATGCATACTGTATAAATATGTAGTATGGTATTATGATATTTTGAACACAGCCAATGCCACATCCTCTATTTTTCCCATTTGTGCTTGTACTGATTATCTACAACGGCATTCAGTGCCATGTTTTAAATTAAAAAAAAATTAAAAATTGAAAAATTATGATTAATTGTTGTAGCAATTCGAGATTAAAGTCCTAATATTTTGAGAATAAAGTCAAAATTACGAGAATAAAGTCGTTGAAACACGGGACTGAAGTCGTAATATATAAGTCAATCACGCTGTTTCTACTGTGATTCCCCCCTCTCGAAATTATCCCAAAATAATAAAAATAAAGTTTATTTATGCAATATTCTCAAAATATTATGAGTCCCGTGTCGCTACGACTTTATTCTTGTAATACTATGAATTTAATCTCGTAATTTTGACTTTATTCTCAAAATATTACGAGTTTAATCTCACATTGCTATGACTTAATTCTCGTAATCTTAGATTTATTTTATTTTTTACGTGGCACTAAAACATCGTTGTAGATTATCTGAATATTATCATCGTAAGATTTTCTTTTTTTTTTTATCTTGAGAATTGAATTGAATTTTCATGACAATATTGTTTACAGCAAGAGTTAAGCGATGTGCAGAAGTCTCTGAAGAACACGAGGCAAATGCGGGACATGGCCCTTGCTAAACGTGACAAAATAAAAACAGAGCTCTCTAAGGTCTGACACATTTGTGATGCATTTTTCTCTTCAAACATGCCATTTTTACAATGCGATGCCTGTGAAACACCTGTCTGATCTCAATACTTGTGGCTTTGGTGTTTCAGGTGTCATCATGCGAACGTATACAGCAAATTTCCATGGAAATACTTCTGAGGTCCCACAGCTTTAGTCAGCTGGAAGGGCTTGATTTTAAAGCTCGTATTTCTAAATTGAAGGTTGCTGATGTGTGCTGCACTACTGCTGAGGAGAAGACAGAGGTCAGCAAACTCAAGACAGAGATGGAAAAAGCACAAGTCATGAGGTATTAACCCAGCAACTTGTACACAATGGTTTTGACACTTTCTGATGGTACTTACCTATGCAGAACTCGCTAGCATGGTGCTAGGATATTGCCATGGGGTTGCTAACATGTTTTGGATTGTTTTAAGCACATTGCTATGTGCTTGCTTGAGTGTTTTGATTGGTTGCCCACCCCAAAGCCGCCTTGTCTTGTGCACCGACTTCAATATGTCTATGGAATGTTTTTGCTGGTTTTATTGTGCACCAGAAGACTGTTAGCTCAATTGCTAATTTAGCAATTCTACACCTCTCCTCAACAAGCTAATGCAGATTAGCAGCGTTTTAGATTTACATTTATTTTGTTTGTAGAGAAAAGGAGGAGCAAATCACAAAGGACATTGACAGCTGTAAAGGGAACATAAACCAAATCAAGGTGATTGCTAGAAATAGCATCCTCATTATATGAAATTAGTATGAGTTTAATGTGTTGCGCTAAAGACAATCCTTTTTTTGCGCAAAGGTAAATGTACATTCGCTGACAGCAGAAATATCTGCACTGGAATCCAAGATGTCCAGTAAAGAGGTTAGTGGATCACTTTTGACCACTGTTTGCTATTTCCTAGCTGATACTTTTAGCTATTTGCAGACATTCAAACAAAATAAGACTTAAGGGTCATTCACACCAAGGATAATAACTGAAATACCTTTGTTATTTTTCCCAGCTGATGAACAATAAAAACTTTCGCAGCCAATCAGATGATTTAAAGCTGCAGACAACAAAACTGCAGCATGCTTATTAGGGCTGACTAAATGGCTGAATTTTGAATTTTGAATTTGAATTTTATACTTAAATATTACTAATATTCGAGTATATATGTAATATTTAAATTTCATTGGGGGGCCCCAAGAGAGTGCAATGAGCAAAATATTAAAGCACCGCATTAAATTGTAAAAAAAATTATATTAATATAATATTATGAATGTTATAATCAAATATAATTTCGTAAAAGACAATTATGAACAAAACAGCATCAAGTATTTATGCATAGTTTAATACAAAGAGCCGAAGTGCTGATCACAGCCCTAACGCTTATAATAAAAGTTATCGTCGATTGGTGTGGAAGCTAATGTAGTTATCGTTCTTGGTGTGACCGGACCTTTAATCTTTATCTACAAATTTATAGTCAATGACATACTTTTGACTCCCTTAGGAGACAAGGCAGTCAGCTAAACCACGGCAAAAAGTCCACAGAAGCCCTAAACCCTCCGCTGCTCCTTCTGCCCCTAAACCCCTGAAAACCTCTGCAGCCACCAAACCCTCGAAACCTCTTGCTGCTCCTTCTGCTCCAAAACCTCCTGCTCCAAAACCCTCAAAACCTCCTGCCACCCTAAAAGCCCAGACTGCCTCAAAACCCTCCAAAGCCACCACTGGCCCAAAGGCCCCGGAGGCTGATGTTGGTGGCCTTCGTCGCTCTAAAAGAATTGCTGCTAAGAAAGAGAAGTGAAGAATCTGTTCAGAAACACTGAGTGAAGTTCACCTCAGGAAGTCTTCTTCAAATGTTCTTTCTCTAATTTATGACAAACTTCTGTCTGAAAACTTGTTTTACTTAGCAATGACTTAGTTTAGACTTTTAGACCTAGAGGGAATAGTGTGGTGCCCTCTAGTGGATATTTGGAGTTTAGTGTTTATGGACACTCGTTGGTGGTTATTCAAGAATCTGATACACTTTAGAATTTACCTTACAGTTACAACTACATTAAGATGTCCTGAACATTAATGTGTTTTTTTTTTGTTCCTTTCTCTACATGTTAAGAGTGTTTTTTTCTTTGAAGATGAATAAATGTTTTTTCAGCTGTCTGGGTTATGTGTTGTAGAAAGCCCTGGCTTCTTCAGAATATCTGAGAAATTCAGACTGGTCAAGGTGGGTTTTGAAACATAGATGCTTGAACTGGATTTTCCAGCAGATGGCCTGATTTTACCTACAAACTGTTTAGCTATGTAGACCTTAGACAAATACTTTTCCAGCCTAAATAAGATCTGGCGTGTTAACATCAGTTAACTAATTTCTTTGTGGTTCTTTCCTTTGCAAAAACTCAATACCACATACTACAAGCATGTGGTTGTGAGGACATTGTTATGCAATTTCTAAAGTGTTTTTGTTGGTTGTTAGCATGTTGCTATTTTCCTATGGTGTTTTGGGTGGTTTCTAAGCTTTTGCTAGAGTGTTCTGGGTGGTTTTTAAGAGTATTGTTAAGGGGTTCTGTGGTTTTCATTGCATTGCTATGTGATTAATAACAGTGTGGTGGTTAGCTCACTGCTTTTTGGTTGCTTGAACCACCTTGCTAGATGATTGCTAGTGTGTTTCTTAGTGGTTGGTTGTTGGCATGTTTTGACTGCTTTCTAGTGCGTTTTGGGTGGTTGCCAGTAGGGTTGGGTTAAAAATATAGATTTTTCGATGTTAATTGAATCACATTTTGAAGAACCGATATTGTTTCTCAAATCCCAAAAATAGATCTTTATATGCTGTTTTCATTTGATGATGTGCAACTCATCGACCTGAACATATGATGCCTCCCATCCAGTAAATCACAATACGTTTTGTGCTTTGTTACTTCTGATATGAAACCACTTCTCAGCTTTCAAATTCTATCAATTTTATTATGAAATTCAAACAAATACTGTTTTGGGCTCTTTAATGTGGCACCTTAATATAGCGCCTTCAGTTCAAGTGAAGTGGCAGTGCAAAGCACACAGTCGTGAACTCATCTCTTCCATGATGTATTGCTAGTTACAGCATGAAATAAACATGAACAACCACGAAAAGAGGTCAATAAAACAGCTTGTAAACAATATGCCATATTACATTTACCTCAGAAAAGCCTCTCAATAACCATAAATCCGTTAGTCAGCTAGAAAAATAAACTTAGAGAGGAGCGTTTTGATAAATACATGCACTATATTGCGTATTCATTGTATTTCTACTTAACCTGATCTTTAATATATAATGTATGTTTGAATAAATCCACCATATTATGACAGCCAGATTAAAATGTTTAAAAAAATCAGTAGAAACATATTTGTCATTAAAGATGTTGTTATTATATATATATATATATATATATATATATATATATATATATACTTCCCTATGTGTAATTTAAATGTAAGTAGCATGCAAATCAGTTGATTTTAACCTTTAACATTTTAGTCATGTACCAACTGGGGTTCCCTGTATAGTTAACAGCATTAGTTGAGAGATTTTTTTTGCCATGTGTTGTACCTGATAGGCCCCAATTAATCGATATCAAATCATTGCTACTGTATTCGATTGATAAGATGTTCTGGGTGGTTGTTAGCGCAATGCTAATTTTACTTACATACAAAGTCCTTAGCGTGTTTTCATCTGGTTTGACTGTTAGCTTTGTACTACTACACATAAGTCACACTTAAGAATTCACACCTAGAATGATAACTATTAGTGTTCACGTCAATGGACAATAATGTTCTGTTTATTATAAGTGTGCTGCAGTTTTGTTGTCTGCCACTTTAAATGCTAAATGGCTGCCAATGTTTTTATCATTCATCAGCTGGAAATATCTTTCTGAAAGTTATTCCAGTGATATTGTTCCTCTGTTTTGTTATCGTTATAGTTGTGGTGTGGACCTCCATATTCTCATAGAATTAGAATGTTTGTTAAAACTTTATAGTTATTCTTTAGTGTGAATGACTCGGACTAGTTTTGTTTGAATTTTGTTGGAGATAATATAACGCTGATTATTTTGTGGTGATTTTTACCTCATTATAATGTTCAGACTGGAATTTTACACACACATAAATGGTTGGAACATGGAAGGACTGTAGAGGAAACACATTAACGCTTTGCTGACTCAAACAGAGTCACCCGTTATTGTTGGCTTGGAAACGATGGATGAGAGACCATGAGAGAGTCCAAATGTGGTTAACATATCATACGGCAGGGAACAACTTCCACAGGGCTTACATCAACAGATTTCTGCTGGATCAGTTAAAATCGGTGTTGAAGCCAGGTACACTTTCAAAACAGTTGATTTTGGAAATTTTGTTTAAGTTTTCTCAACACTAATGCCTTCCAGACACTAAACAGATTCAGACTGTTCTTCAGCATTTCAGAGAAAAGACAAGTTTGTATCTCGACTTTCTCAATGCTAATGACTTCCAGACACTAAATTGATTCAGACTATTCTTCACCGTTTCAGAGAAAAGACAAATTTGTATCTCACCAGCTTTGCTAACCAATTTTATAACACGTAAATATAAGGGCATTCAATCAATCTCCTCAATGTCATTTGAGGCCGTAACCACCATAGACACTGAGGAGAACAAGCCTCGAGTTGGCGGATCAATTGCAGCAGCTCCAAAGTGACCAATTCAAGCTTACGTCACGACAGTACCAGGACAAAATGCTAACGTGGTTTTGGTCAAGGCAATCACTCCACACCAACCAGCCAGCTTCAGTTTTCCTGGAAGGCAGTTTGGAAAAGAGAATTTTTGTCGTTATTCACTGCAAACTGGTTCAACAAATTATGTGGCTGCATTACATTGAGGAAGGTGATCAAACAGCAAGGCATGTTTTGGAGCTAATGTTCAGGTCAGTGTCCTTCCTGGGAAAGAAGGGGGTGGCTTTTCGGGGTGACAGCACCCGTGATGACATTTTGTATGAACTGATGCTTGAACGTACACACAACCTCCCAAGAGAGAGACAGTGGATTGAGAGGAGAGATTACTGGCTCTCGGACACAATCCAGAATGAAGACATTCAACAGTATGTCTGTACTATTCAATGTAAGATTGTATCCCGTGCCAAAATTAGTTTGTACTATGGACTCACAGCTGATGTTACCACCGACTCCAGTACAATAGAGCAGTTCTCATTGACACTGCAGTATGTGGATGAGAAATTGGAGATTCACTCTGAACTCCTTGGATTTTACAGGGCCCCCGACAGCAGTGGAGAGACCGTGTTCAGGTGCATCAAAGATGTACAGCAGGTAAAATAAGTATTTGAATGCATCAACTTTTTTTATTTATTTATTTATTTTTTTTTATTAAACATGGTTCCAATGCAGCAGTACACATCAAATTTTGAACAGACAGCGATATTAACTTAAGAAATCTACACAGACAGAGAAATAATAATTTATGGAAATGACTCAGGAAAAAAGCATTGAACACACTAACTGAAATTGTATTTAATAGTTGGTGAAATAGTTGTTTTTTTTGCAATGACAGCTTCAAGGCGCATCCTGTATGACCAAAAATGTGAATTTTGATCTTCAGTTCCTTCCACAAATGCTCTATTGGGTCTAGGTCTGGTGATTTACTGGGATATTCCAACAACTTTATTTTCTTCTTTTGGAACCAATTCAAAATCTCCTTTGCAGTGTGTTTTGGATTGTTGTCCTGGTGGAAGGTCCACCAAAGTCTCATCTTCATCCTGGTGGATGGCAACAAATTCATCTCAAGAATTCCCAGTACATTGCTTCATTCTTCTTCCCTTCTAATATTTATTCTGCCAGTACCATGAGAAGAGAAACAGCCCCATACCATGATGCTTCCACCTTGAAAACATCACTGTTGGTATGGTATTTTTAAGGTCATATGCAAAGCCATTTCTCCTCCAAACATGGCATGTGGTATTGTTGCCACAAGTTTGATTTTTGTCTCATCTGACCACACTAAATTCTCCCAGTAGTTCAGACCTTTCCAAATGTTGTGTAGAAAGCTTCAATTGAGCTTCAACTTGCCTTTTCTATAATAATGGAGCTTTCAGTGCTGAGCGTGCATGGAGGCTGTGGCGGTGGAGTGCATTTCCTATTGTTTTCTCTGTGAAAACTGTACCTGCTGCCTCCAAGTCTTTCTGGACCTCTTTCTGAGTGGTCCTTGGTTCTTGTGGTACTCTTCTGACTAACCTTCTGACTCCCTGATCAGAAATCTTGCGAGGACTCCTTTGCATGGCCAGTTGATGGTGGAATGATGTTCCTTTCAGTTGTGGAAAATTGTCCCAGTGGTGCTAACAGGAACATTTAGGAGTTGGAAAATTTCTTCTGTAACCAGTAACATTGTTATGTATGGCAAAAATCTTGTTGTGAAAGTCTTGGGAGAGCTCTTGGCCTCTACCCATCATGAGATGTCCAATACTTGCATTCAGAGCTGGGAAAGCCTTTTTCTAACCTAACAACATGCACTAACCCAACTGATTCTAATTTCCACAGGTAGGAGGTGGAAGTATTTAGTGAAATCTGTTGCTTTCTTGACTTGCCTTGCCTTAGTGTACTGCTTTTTCTTAGTGTGTTCAATACTTTTTTCCCTGTGTCATTTCACTTTATTACACATAACTTTTTTATGGATTGTAGTATTATGATTTCCTTATTTGTATTGATTTCTTGAGCTAATACCAACATCTGGTCAACATTTTATGTGAATTGCTGCATTGGAACTTTGTATAATAATTATTTTTTAACGTATTCAATACTTACTTTACCCGTTGTATTTCTCAGGCTGAACATCCCAATTCAGCATCTCCATGGATGTTGTTTCGATAGAGCTTCTAACATGTTTTCAGTGTTCATATGTGGCTAAAAAATATGCCTGGAGTCCCTCTTCATCCACTGTGCCAACCATTCACTTGATCTAGTATTTTAGGAGGCTGCACGTGAGGTGGGTCTAATGGCAGATTCAGTTAACTTTTTTTTAGGGCGTAGCTGTGGTAATCCGTTAATCAGCAAAATGCATGGAGCTCCATGAGTCCTCCATGTTTGGCTGTGATGAGATAGTTACCTTACTGGTACAAACAATAGCTATCAAATATGTGTGTAGTGTATACACAGAAATCATCAAAGCACTGGAGCAGGTTAAGGATGACAGAAGTGTGAGAGGACCAGACCAGAGCTAAGATTGGAGGCCTGCTCAAGCAAGCAATAAAAGCTAAAAATTACTATGGCCTCCTTTGTTGTGAAGCAGTATTTGAGCCATGTGAGTTGGTGGCCAAGAGTTTGCAGTATACCAAAGCCAGCGCACTGGGCACCCTTGAGTGTCCCGAAATGGAAGGTGCATAGATGCCCTTCGGGATGATGCAGTGGTGGATAACAGCGGTGAGTACTTGAATAACGGTGGATACTTTGACAAAGCCCGACTGGAGATCCAGCTGAAAATGATGGGAGACTTCTGCAGTGATTGTCCCAAGACAGTAAAAGACATCGCAACATCCATGTCTAAACTCCATCCACAAACAAGGGCTCTTTTCAAAGAAGTTGAAAACTGGATCAGACCAAGTCTCCCCATCTCAGCTGCTTCATCAGAGAGGACATTTCCCGCTCTCCGCCATCTGATTACGCACAAGCATGACACAAAAAAGACTGACCCACCTTGCTGTTAGGCATGTTCATGGACATATATTGGACAGTTTGGACATTGATGCTCTCATCAGCGTCAGCCCGGAGAGAAAGGTCACATTTCGAAGTTCTACATGCAGGCTGGCAGTAAGGTAAGACAATTATATATTTCTTGATTTGACATTGTGGCTGATACCCACTTTGTAATGCAAATAAATGAAAGGTCTTTGGAGTTTCCCCTTACTTTAAATTGAACTGTCACCAAGCAAAATGTTGGAGCAAACAAAAAGTGTCAGACTCATTTGAAATGGGCAAAACAATTACACTGATTTATAAGATGGTAAATGATGTCATAATCAGGTAGTGATGTGTGCATGTGTCAAGTCCATGTAATTTCTTATCTGTCACCCAAGCTTAGCTTGTGACACGAATGCTTAGTTTGTGGTTCATTATTATTTTTAATGAAAACGTATATTATATTGCTTATATTAAACTTCTACATTGAACCTTTATTAAAGGTCCCATTTTTCGTGGTTTTTTGAAGCTTTGATTGTGTTTATAGTGTGCAATATAAGATGTGTTCATGTTTCGTGTGTAAAAAAAACTAAAAAGTATTTTTCACATAATTTACTTATCTGTATACCACTGTTTCCACTGTCATAAAAACGGGCTGATGACTTCCTTGTTCTATGAAGTCCCTCCTTCAGAAATACGTAACGAGTTCTGATTGTGCCAGCGGTTCCTGTGTTGTGATTCGACAGCAGCTTAGCGCACCCAGAGCCATAGAGATGGCTCTGAGCGCACCTTGCCCGGAAAGGTCACGCCTCTTACCATAACGTGTGCTGCACATAGTTTTACATGTAGATTATAATTTTCGGGAACCGAGTTAAACATAAATTGTAACCATTGATCTCTAAGTACAGCGTCCCTGGGAAGGCCAAACAAAGGTGATTGGACTGCGGGATGAAAATAACAGTGTTTCGACGACATGGCGACAAACACACTCTACAAACGCAACTCTTGCTCTTCTCCGTGGGAGCGCAACAAGACCACGCCCCCATTTTTTGTGTATTCCTGTGGGTGGAGGTTAGTCAAAAAACTTTTAGTGACGTCATTAAAGAAGGAAGTAGAGGGATGTAGTCCAAACTGGCCGTTCGATGTAGGCGACTTCTGTTAAATAAAATATGTCGCTGGCATTGAACTTTGACCTTTAAAATTTTACAGATTTTATTTATACTCTAACAACAACATTACACACTAACTAAAGTTTGAAACATGGGATCACGAAGAACGGGACCTTTAACAAAACAAATAAGACTGATGACATGGTATACCTGCGTTTTAACACAAATAAATAAAAGATCTTTTGATTTTCCCCTTACTTTAAAATAAATGCTTAGTTTGTGGTTCATTATGATTTTCTAATGACAACACAACAACAGTGAAACAAAGACAAATTCACTGATATTAAAACAGCATCTTTTATTAAAGAAAGTTTTCTTGCGCTTTTGCCTCCGCCGTCTTCCTGTCAATCAAAGCGCCTCACTCTCGTCATGTGACTCCTGCGACTGCACTGCTTCTCTTGCTCTATAGTAATACCGACCAAGACTAAATTTCCCCGTTTTGAATTGAACATATGCTATTATTTACGTGATTCATGTAATTCATAATTGTATGTGAAGAGTCAAAATAAATAAAATATTATTTGTAAATAGTTTAAATTGTTTACTTCATAACAGACCTGGAACTTTTACCACTTATTTCTTTTTCTTTATTCCCTTTAATCCCTTTTAATCCTTTAATTATTTAATTCCTTTAAATAAAAAGAACAATAACATAACCCCTCCCCATGCAAAAAAAAAAAGAAAAAAAAAAAGTTCAAGACAATATGGTCTTTTTATTAAATTGATTACATAATATACAACTTAAAGTTCAGTCTTTTCTTCATGTAAACCTATCATATGGCTTCAGAAGTTTTTTCTTTGTGCTTTTTGTCATTTTTGGAGCATGGCAGAAAAGCTCACCATTCACTTTCATTGCAAGGAAAAGAGCAGTGTGAACTTTCTATTAAATATATCCCTTTGTTTTCAATGGAAAACAAAGCCATTCAGGTTTGGAATGACATGAGGGTGAGTAATTGATGACAGAATGAAAATTCTGTCATTTATAACTCACCCTCATGCCGTTCCACACCCGTAAGACCTTCATTAATCTTCGGAACACAAATTAAGATATTTTTGTTGAAATCCGATGGCTCAGTGAGGCCTCCATAGCCAGCAATGACATTTGCTCTCTCAAGATCCATTAATGTACTAAAAGCATATTTAAATCAGTTCATGCACAGTAGTTCAATATTAATATTATAAAGTAACAAGAATATTTTTGGTGCGCCAAAAAAAACAAATTAAGGACTTATATAGTGATGGCCGATTTCAAAACACTGCTTCAGGAAGATTTGGAGCATTATGAACCAGCATATCGAATCAGCTGTTCGGAGCGCCAAAGTCACATGAATTCAGCAGTTTGGCGGTTTCCTGAAGCAGTGTTTTGAAATCGGTCATCACTAAATAAGTCATTATTTTGTTTTTTTGGCGCACCAAAAATATAATCGTCGCTTTATAATATTAATATTGAACCACTGTACTCACATGAACTGATTTAAATATGTTTTTAGTACCTTTATGGATCTTGACAGAGGAAATTTCATTGCTGGCTATGGAGGCCTCACGGAGCCATCGGATTTCAACAAAAATATCTTAATTTGTGTTCCGTAGATTAATGTCTTACGTCTTACGGGTGTGGAAAGCCATGAGGGTGAGTAATAAATGACAGAATTTTTGTTTTTGGGTGAACTAACCCTTTAAGAGTTTAGAATGTGAAGTTAGACTTTATTTTCTGCCTCTTACAGACAGACATTGGACAGTCTTCACATGATGGACAAGATAGGATGCCTAAATATTTGAACGAAAAGCTGCCCAGCTGTACCAACAAGCTGTTTCCTGTGTCCAGACCTATCAAAGGCCTTTATAGACAGGACAGAGGGAACACAGACTGGTATTAAATCATAGACACTGCAAGGTGTCCAGCAAACTCAGATGTGTGGTGATCTCATGGTTGAGATGGAAAGATTTCTTTCTCTTTTCTTTCACGAATGCAGCCATCTGCTATTCGCTCTCTGATTTCATCAGTGGAACATTGGGACAGGCCTGGTTAAAAGGTGAATTCCTGGTCTTTGCATGCGTTTAGGGCAGCCTGGGGTTCATGACAGGTCTTGAGGGTCGGTCTGGGGTTTACTGTTATAAAATAAAGCTCTCCATAATTATTCAACCATGAAAGTAGTTCACTGCTTATCCATCAGGATTTTATGTTCCTACAAGAAATATATGTTGTGTAAGTTGGTTCTTTTATCAGTATTGCACTGCTTAGTTTTATAAATAAAATTACATAATATATAACTTCTACAACTATACTTACAATATTATTTGTGACCCTGGACCACAAAACCAGTCATAAGTCGCACAGGTATATTTGTAGCAATAGCCAACAATACATTGTATGGGTCAAAATTATAGATTTGTCTTTTATGCCAAAAATAATGTTCCATGAAGATATTTTGCAAATTTCCTACTGTAAATATATCAAAAATTTATTTTTGGGAGTGCATATGCATTGCTAAGGACTTCTTTTGGACAACTTATGACTGGTTTTGTGGTCCAGGGTCACATTTTAAAGGTCCCGTTCTTCGTGATCCCATGTTTCAAACTTTAGTTAGTGTGTAATGTTGTTGTTAGAGTATAAATAAAATCTGTAAAATTTTAAAGCTCAAAGTTCAATGCCAAGCGAGATATTTTATTTAACAGAAGCCGCCTACATTGAACGGCCAGTTTGGACTACATCCCTCTACTTCCTTCTTTAATGACGTCACTAAAACAGTTTTTTGACTAACCTCCGCCCACAGGAATACACAAGAGTTGCGTTTGTAGAGTGTGTTTGTCGCCATGTCACCGAAACGCTGTTATTTTCATCCCGCAGTCCAATCACCGGGTCTGATTCCGGCTCAAATTGATAGGGTAAAATTAAAGACATGTTTACAATAACACTGAGTGCGTGCATCTAAACGTTATGGTAAGAGGCGTGACCTTTCCGGGCAAGGTTCGCTAAGCTGCTGTCGAATGTCAACACAGAAACCGCTGGCACAATCAGAACTCGTTACGTATTTCTGAAGGAGGGACTTCATAGAACAAGGAAGTCATCAGCCCGTTTTTATGACAGTGGAAACAGCAGTATACAGATAAGTAAATTATGTGAAAAATACTGTGTTTTTTTACATGCGAAACATGAACACGTTATATTGCACACTATAAACACAAAGCTTCAAAAAACCATGAAAAACGGGACCTTTAATATATTTATTTACATTTTTTTATTTTTGAATATAAGTGTTACTTAAATGTTCAATTACCTTTTGGGGGCCACTGCATGTGTATAGGTGTATCCGTATGTGTATTGCATAACTTTTACAAATATAAAAATATATATAAATACAAAATGTTTAATTTACAAAATCATATAATATGCAAATAATTATTCTTCTCTCTCCATAGTACATGATGTGAAGCTACAACCTACAATTTTTGATTTCTCCTTCAAGCTGCAGATGGTCTTTGACTGGAGGAAAAAAAGCATTAAACAGTGTAAAAAGAGTTAACTGATCTTAATTTCATCCAAAGCCATTTAAAGTGCATTCAAACTATACATTCTATCAGTATGTAAGTTTCCCAGGAATTAAATTGGGATTTGTTTGTTTGTTGATTTGAAGCAGCACTGTAGTAATGTACAAGGAACAAGGCCTTAATGTGTAAATAACTCAAATACAACAACTAAATAAACAAATACATCAACAGTAATTTTCAGGATAAATACGGTTTACCTTGCACATTCTGGTGCAAGGAATTATGGGAAACATAGGATTCACCAATTGCTCCAGAGTTTTGCCAGCTTCATTACTTGGTTGGATGGGTTTCACTTTATCCCTGTACTGAACCTGAGGAATATTTGACCAAACAAATATGTTCTTGAAACATGGCCAGTATTGGACTCAGTGAGCTGAAGGACCTTGTGTTTGCTTTTTATTCTTGTAATTTTACCTCACTTGTCAGTTGAACCTGGAACATATATAGTTCATTGACAAAGAGAAATAAATGGAGGAATCGTGTAATTGCGAACAACCACCTTCTTTCATATCTTTAACGGTCTGTTTTGGTCTGCAGTAGTACTCCATTTATCAGGCCGAGCTAGTTTAGGGTGCCGTTAGCATGCTAGGACCTCACGAAAGCCTATTATTATGATGATAAATGCATTGAGCTGGAAGCCACATATGTTGGTGTAAGAGATTAGCTTCTGTTTTCCTAGTATTAGCGGTGAGTCCTCAGACAAGGTCAGCACAGGAGATTGTAGGCCTTCAGAAAGCCAGCTGTCCTCTTGTCCGATGGATATCACCAATCTCATTTAAAATCCATTGCGCCATTAAAACTAACTCCTTTATTATGGAGGCGACTAGCTCAGGGTCAGTCCTTGATTAATCAGCCACGAACTGTGATTTTCTTCCAGCTCAAATAAAGCATGTTCCTTTGTTTTGGCTAGCAAGACAGATAGGTGCTTGTATTAGAACAACCCCAGCTTCTTTGATCTCATACACTGATCCTTTAATTGTAGTCATTGTGCTCAGGGACTTCAAATTGACATGTTAAGGAATCCAAAACGCAGATTTTCACTGAACCACACTGAGTGCACTTCCCATTGCAGCCACTAGAGGCCAGTGTGGTGCCAGAAGGCGCCTGTGTGAACTTTTGATAATTCAGCTAAAGTTTAGCTTGTTAGCATGGCCCTGTTAGCATCAGCAATGAAAGCATTTTTCAGAATCCATGTATTTTGATTTAAGAAATTTTTTGAAGCAACATATATTGCTGATATTGCATTATATTACAGTAGACATTTTTTTTTTTTTTTACAAGTGTGCAATTTGATTTTGGAGACCTCTAAAAAAAAATAGATTTTTTTTTCCTGTTTACTGCATACATTCCAGTGTAGTCACTTATGATGGGTTTTGGAATGGGGCTGAATTCAGAATAGCATATTAGCAGTGCTGGGGAAAATTACTTTTAAAAGTAATGTTACAATATTGAGTTACTCCCTAAAAAAGTTACTAATTGCCAGGGCTGCCCTCGACTAAAGATTTTTTTGGTCAACTAGTAGTCATTCCTTTTAAGCAATTAGTTGACTAATCGCACATTTATTAATAAACCATAAAAATCATAATAATGAACCTTTAATGCCTACATAGCTAATCAGCGTTCAAGCGCACAGCGCACCCTGTTTGCTTTCATTACTTTACAAAAACACAACGTTTTGTAGTTATTGTGAGTGCACACAAATAAAAGCAGACTCTTCATATTCAAAAGATGTATTACTCTTATCTGGATGACCAAAAATGACAGAGTATTTTAAGTGCAAGTGATCACACCAGCGCTTGCAGCTGTCTTGCAGTAAGCACGCTACTATTCAGCTTTCACACTCTGCACAAACACTTGAATTGCCTGCATTTTTCTAGGTTAACGTTAAAGCGAGCGGCCATGTAAAGTTACTACTTTACGTTTCAGATGATAAGCCATATTTGAGGTCAATTAGTGATAGGCGAACATTTGGATGTCCGGCCCAATGTATTGTAATTTCCACATAGACCAGCTGTTAACGATCTGTCCAACACAGACTGTGTGGCTTCGCCACTTCCTGTGGATTTTTTCCCGCGACTAATGAAATTTTGGTTGACTAAGCCTCTTCTCGTCGACTAACGGTTAGTCGACTATTAGGGGGCAGCCCTACTAATTGCATTACTTATAGCTACTTTTTATGGAAAGTAATTTGTATTACCATTACTTTTCTGTTACTTTTTCTCACTTGAGGTGGGAGCTGGAAAAAAAGTTCAAAAGGCCCTTTCATACAGACTGAAGGAAACACAAAGTGATGCTTGTACAGTAGAGGGCGCAGCTCAAACAAGCCTTTCAGCTGTGCTGACATTCTATATTGCAGAAGATTATGATGAGCAGAAGTTCAACTGTTACTTCAGCAATAAAAACAACAACAAACACAAATGTGATGTTTAACTAATGTAATTTTTGCTTATTTATATGGCTGAATTGGTTCATCAAACTTGCGTTACTTATTTGAAAATGTATCTCCGATATTTATAATTTAAAAGTAATGTGTTACTTTACTAGTTACTTGAAAAAAAGTAATTTGGTTTATTCATTCATAAGACTAAATAATGTACTAAAACATATTTAAATCCGTTTATGTGAGTACAGTGGTTCAATATTAATATTATAAAGTGACGAGAATATTTTTGGTGCGCCAAAAAAACAAAATAACGACTTATATAGTGATGGCCAATTTCAAAACACTGCTTCATGAAGCTTCGGAGCATAATGAATCAGCGTTTTGAATCATGAATCGGATCGCGTGTCAAACCGCCAAACTGCTGAAATCACATGACTTTGGCGCTCCGAACCGCTGATTCGACACGCTGATTCATAACGCTCCGAAGCTCCCTGAAGCAGTGTTTTGAAATCGGCCATCACTATATAATGTTATTTTGTTTTTTTGCCGCACCAAAAGTATTCTCGTCACTTTATAATATTAATATTGAACCACTGTACTCACATGAACTGATTTAAATATGTTTTTAGGACATTAACGGATCTTGATAGGAAATGTCATTGCTGGCTATGAAGGCCTCACTGAGCCATCGGATTTCAACAAAAATATCTTACTTTGCATTCCGAAGATTAACGAAGGGGGTCTTACGGGTGTTGAACGCCAGGAGGGTGAGTAATAAATGACAGAATTTTCATTTTTGGGTGAACTAACCTAGCAGATGCCCTAGCAGTGCCCTAGCAGAGACAGTCACTTGAGCCCAGTCATACCACTGCATAAAGCCTGCCCGTCTCCCCATGTAATGTTTGTTGCTTTGGTTTGGAGATGATCTATGGTCATCATCTGAAGCCAAGAAAAATCTCATAAAAGTGTATTATAGGGACAAAGGGGCTTAACTTCTGAATGTGGCGGCGGTCGCGTGGTCTGGCCAGGTGGTGTGAAGCATGCATAGCTGGTTCTACAAGTAAGCGAAGTGCGAAACCAGCCATGCAAAAGCCCTGCCAAGCCTGATACAATCCCAAAAATGAAAGCCCTGGTTCTGAGAGACTGTCTGACAGTGTTATTTGATGGTTTTCTAAAGTCTCCCCCAAAATCTAAGCGATATTCCACTGGAACTGATTCTAATCATTTTAGTCTAGCCAAACACACTGCTGGTGTTACATTGAGACAACATAAAAAAAAAAAAAAAAAACTCAGTATAGCATGATGAAAGTGGTCCATTCAAATTTTGCTCTATATTTTATATCACGTGAAGTAATACGATAGATTTGAGTGAGGAACAGACTGAAATTTAAGTCATGAATCACTGATGATCCCCTCCAGTGTGGGCTAATAACTGCTGTGACTGGATCAATGAGTTAGAGAGTTGAAAATAACTCTCCATACCAGCAGGTGGCAGTAGTCTGTATTCGTTATTCAAAAAGGAAAACAGAAGATGAGTGAGGTTATGCTTTGTCATGTGCTTGCTTTCATCACTTTTGCTTTTCTTCTCATGCACTAGTTTGCTAAGCTGAACAGCCAATCAGAGTCAAGTCAAGTCACCTTTATTTATATAGTGCTTTTTACAATGCAGATTGTGTCAAAACAGCTTTACAGTGATAACTGGTATATAATTTTTGCTGCACAGCAGCTCTTAAAAAAATGGTGTCAATGCAGGCAGATCAAAACACTGCTGAATATCAAATGTCAAGTCAAATGTCAAGTGTCCCCAACTAAGCAAGCCAAAGGCAACAGCGGCAAGGAACCCAAACTCCAACAGGTGACATCAGGTGGCAAACAGGTGTTAAAATGGAGAAAAAACCTTGGGAGAAACCAGGCTTAGTCAGGGGGCCAGTTCTCCTCTGGCAAACAGTGCTTTGTTACGATTCAGGTAGCTATCATAAGTCCGATGGGAACGCAACATTCAAATTATTTATTCAAGTTCCATCCAGTTGAGGATCATATTCATCACACGGTATGGACACTGGCTGTTGTGTCGATGAGGCCTTCACAGTGGATGATCTAGTTGACTCGATCTCTGCTGATACTTCAGGGCTGCGTTGTGGCCGTGTCAAGGCGCAGGTTCTCGATCTCACCTGGATACGGCGCGGATCCGGTTGACTACGGTAAACTGAGTGATTTCTCTCACAGAGGGGCTCAATTACCGTTTCAATATGTTCAATCAGCCGACAAGCGTCCAACTAGTGGCAGTGGTGCAGATGCTCAATGATGGCCTGACATTTGGTGTGTCACAGCCTTTTTATTTGTGAATCATTATTTGTTTGGAATCCTTCAGATCATTTTTGTAAACTAGTTCAACAAATTCACTGAAAAGATCCAACTCAAAAGAATCATTTGTTCACAAATCGATCATTGCTACTTCTCTCATTAACTTTTATGAACCCACCACAAACAGCTAAAGCAGATGACAAGATTTTCAGTTAATAATGACTTGAAACTTTTCCTCATATATTTGTATTTCTTCATCAGTCTTAATTTTTTTGTTATTTGAATTATTTTAGAGTCCCCAGTCCCTATTCACTTTCATTACAGTAAACTGTTGAAATTCTCCAAAAAAAAAAAATGCTTTTTTGATCCACTGATGGAAAAAAAAAAGTCATACAGGTTTGGACCAACATGAGGGTGAGTATAATCACACATTTATAAAATTTTTTGGTAAACTTTCCCCTTTAAATCCACACTAGTCCACCAACAGCATTGGAAACATTCTTCTGCTTGTTGCACTTGCATGAGTTTTATTTTCGCTTTAAATCAGAAGGGACATTTATAGTGTAGATAGTAAGCCTGAAGGACATTTATTACTCCAGTATTCATATGACAGGAAACACAATTACAGATATGTCAACAAAAAGATCTGCTCCTCTCAAGATAAGCTCATTTTAATGGCTGTTTTTATGCTGCATGAGTTATGGAGCTAGCACACCAGCTAACACATTTACTGTGACATACTCCATAGAGAACATATGAAATAATGTTTATATTCCTCACTATCACAATTTATATATTTCATTTATACTATTAAATGCACATTATCACAAAAATATGGTAAAACAATTTAATTAATATAATTACTACTCTTAAAGGAACAGTACACCCATAAATTAAAATTGTCATTTACTCACCTTAGTTTCGTTCCAACTACATATTTCCTTGCATTCGGTTTGTACCTCATAACTAACTTCCAAAGACTTGTAATACTTTATTTTGACTACACTTTTCTGCAGTATGAATCACCATCCACTTTTACTGTATGGAAAAGAGTAGCATGGATGTTCTCCCTATAACTTTGTGTTTCATGGATGAAGGAAAAGGATAAAACAGGTTTATAACAACTTAAGAAAGAGTAAATAATGACAAAACAGACATTTTAGGTGAATTATCCCTTTAAATTGTAAGTAAATCATGTTCATCTATGCTTGTGAATTGGCTTGCTTGCATATATGGCCTAAACGCGAGGCTGCAGGAAAGGCCTGAAGTCATTTGTTTTACTACTCCACGAGGAATGCTTTCAGGAAGAAAGTGGTTTGAGGAGGAAGGGGGAAACAGCAGCGTTGAACGAAGTCTCAAATGCGCACTGGCAACAATTTGTAGGGAAGGCAGTAGAATAAAGCACATGAGACTAAACATTTGGACAGTGTCTAAGTACACACTCTGTTCAGCATGGGAAGAGGGTGATGGGGGTCACCAGTCCAGCTGAGAAACTCTGAGACCCTGCATTCTTCAAATCCTCAGCCTGAAAATTCATGAGGTGCACTTTGTTGCATTGTGGATTATTTGCTTCCCAGTTAGTCGGGGAAAAATGTATTGTAACATACCAGGCACTGAAACCCGCTATCAGACTAAACATGTGAACACTTGGCCTTTTAGAGATAAACCAGTTTGTATTAAACATTGTTCCTCAATGGCTATTGGATCTTAAACACTCAATAAGCATCATCTGGAAACCCTGCTATCTTTGCCAGAGGTTGCTGTGGTTATTTCCTTTTGGATGAAGCTTCACCAGTGGTCTTGAGATTAGCTCCCATGATGCACTGGGTTTTGGATGAATAAACCTGTAGTTTTCCTTTTTCTGCTTTAACTCTGTCAGCTGGGCAGCTATCTAACAAGGAAACTAAAGTGCACTCAGTAAGTTTTAGCTTATGTTATGCTGGCTCCCAATAGGACCTGTCGTTTTAAATGTTAAACTGACACCTATTGGCCTGGATGTATGACGTTTATCAAATTATGAAATTTGACACCCTGATAGTGGGGTTCCTGAATAGTAACCTGGCCAACTTCATAGTGCCACCACCAGTTCAAAATCTCAATTCAATCTCTGTTATAACTTTTGAACTCTTTGAAACAGAATTCTAATTTTGGTAATACTTTATTTTGATGGTCCACATTAGACATTCTACTAACTACAAGTAATGGCAGGACAGTAGAAAGCAACAGAGTGAATCGGCCTCTAGCGTTTTTGCAAGCTGTGACAGACTATGACATGGTTGTAAATCCCACCAAGAACCCTTGCCAGTACTTTCAAGTTGACTGATGTGGCTGGAGTAACTTTGCAACAACATGTCAACTATGTTGTTGCAAAGTTACTTATAGTGTCTAAAGTGGACCATCAAAATAAAGTGTAACCCTAATTTTCTCCCATCAGATTCAATCAATACAGGAGTTGACAATGTATTTAGTTTTTTCACTACTACTACAAATTTTATCCAATTCTTTCCAAAACTGGCTCAGATGATCACTGGACCAAGCCACACAGAAATTTTGATATTCATCAATGTTCAGAAGTTACGATGACGTGAACTTGCCAGTGTTAACCCAAAATTGGAGGCTGTATCTCGATAATACTTTAATCTATTGAAACAAAACTAGGTATGCTTCATTAGTACTATGAGGGTACATGTCAAATTTGGGAACAGTGTCACCTATTTCTGCTTGCAGCTACTGTATATTTATTATTAGTGGTTCAAGCACCGAAGGAAACAAAATTCCCCTTTACCTTGAATTCTTAAATCAGTCCCTACAGAATGTGCTGTATATTTCCAATTTAATTTCCATACATTTTTCCACCATTTTGAATTAAAAAAAAAAAAAAAAAAAAAACTGTGTCCAACCTTGAAACTTAATACACACAGACCACAGGACATTTTGAGGATGCACACCAAGTTATGGGGGCACTACAACTGAAATTCCTTTATAAAGCCATAACCATGTAATCTATGAAGTTGAAAATTGGTGTGCATCTTCTCTGGTGGATGTACTATATTAACATGGTCACTGCGATTTTGCCAAGTAAGACATGTTCCTGGATCAACATCTTTGTTGATTCTGGAACAACATTCCAATCAACCAATCAGATTTGAGGGACAAGTTTACCGTTTATGTCAAGTTTAGGCTTGCAACCAGGATTAGGTGCTTCTACATCAATTTTATTCACCTATCTTTCCCCTCTGATTTTAGGGATAAGTTATGGGTAGGATTAGGTTTAGGGGTAGGAATAGGGTTAAGACTAAATTTCAAACTGGAATGTTGTTCCAGGATCAACAAAATATGTTGATCCAGGAACATGTCTTGGCAAAATCACGGTGACCATATTAACATATCCTAAGTCTTAGATACTTAAAAAAAACAAAAACAAAATATGGCCGCCAGCAGTAGTAACTTGGCCAGTTGCCATGTCAATATATGATATGATATGTCTAATCACTAATATGATGTTCATTTAATGTGGTTGAACAATTTTAATTACATTTCTTCTAAGTGATCTAAGTGATCTAAGTGATAAAAATTGACTGTGCTGCTTTAAGAGCAACTCATTTGGCAAAATTGTCATTTATCCACCTTTTTAAATTATGGAAGGCACTTTTGGTTGGGGAAAGTTATGCTCAAAAACAGTGAAACAAATAATTAGAAATTATAAGATTGCACTACAAATAATCACTAACCGTCAGTTTGCCTGAATGAGCTGTAAAATTGACTCCATTTCAGGTGTCAGGAGCCCTGATAAAAACTCACCTGCCTGTAGCTTTTTAGCAGAGATTGTATATTCTAGGAAGATGAGAGGGTATGTATCTCTTACCATTGGAGAAAGCGTAACGGCTAACTTAATCATGTGTGGCACCTCTCAGCCTATTGTATAATGGCAGTGACATCAGTGTCCGCCATTCAAAACTCCTTCCCTGCGTACCGCCAGAGCCGGAGCGTTATCATTAGCCATTAAATTTTTTTGGTTAAAGGTTGCAGGCTTGCCTTCTAGTGGCTTTGCTTTTTAGTAACCCTCCAGACCTTGATTAGCTTGTTCAGGTGTGTCTGATTAGGGTTGAAGCAAAACTCTGCACGACTGTGGCTCTCCAGGACCAACATTCGCCACCCTTGATCTATGGCAAGAGCTCTTTTCAGTCTGCTGCATTAATTCCTCCTGATTATTTTCTTTTTCCCTTTGTATTCCACTGTCTGTAACAGTATGAAAAAAGACAACATATACTGGGAATTTGTGGTCTGTTCTCTCGAATGAATTTATGATGTATCCCATGAATAATTCATTGGAATGCATTGGAATCTCTTGTTTTCAGGTTTGTCTCTTTCCAGGTTTGTTTTCACAAGGATGCTTTAAGATGTAATTCTCTCCCCCCTTTTATTTCTAATCATATTAGAAGTGTTTACTGGAATGTTTCTAAAAGAGGTAAATCTGTCAAAATTATGGAAATCATTTTTGAAATATTATCACCCAATGCTAACGTTAACGAACATTTTTGATTAAAGGGTTAGTTCACCCAAAATTCTGTCATTAATTACTCACCCTCATGCCGTTCCACACCCGTAAGACCTTCGTTAATCTTCAGAACATAAATTAAGATAAGAAAATCCAATGGCTCAGTGAGGCCTGCATTGCCAGCAAGACATTAACACTTTCAGTAGAAAGCTAGAAAGCTACTAAAGACGTATTTAAAACAGTTAATGTGACTATAGTGGTTCAACCTTAATGTTATGAAATGACGAGAATACTTTTTGTGGACCAAAAAAACAAAATAACAACTTTATTCAACAATATCTAGTGATGGGTGATTTCAAAACACTGCTTCATGAATGCTCAAAGCTTAACAAATCTGTTGTTTCGAATCAGTGGTTCGGAGCGTGTATCAAACTGCCAAAGTCACGCCCCCGAGAGGTGAACCATTGAAATTTCTAAACACTTATGATGTAACGAAGCCTCGTTTGCCGAAATCACGTGACTTTGGCAGTTTGATACAACAGCGTTTTGTGTTTTGAAGTCACCCATCACTAGATATTGTTGAATAAAGTCGTTATGTTTTTTGGGCGCACAAAAAATATTCTCGTTGCTTCATAACATTAAGGTTGAACCACTGTAGTCACTGTTTTAAATACACAATATTGCCAAAAGTATTGGGACACCCCTCCAAATCATTGAATTCAGGTGTTCCAATCACTTCCATTGCCACAGTTATATAAAATCAAGCATCTAGGCATGCAGACTGCTTCTACAAACATTTGTGAAAGAATGGGCCGCTCTCAGGAGCTCAGTGAATTCAAGCGTGGTTGCCACCTGTGCAATAAGTCCATTCGTGAAATTTCCTTACTACCAAATATTCCACGGTCAACTGTTAGTGGTATCATAACAAAGTGGAAGCAATTGGGAACAACAGCAACTCAGCCACAAAGTGGTAGGCCACGTAAAATTACAGAGAGGAGTCAGCGCCTGCTGAGGCACACAGTGCGCAGAAGTCACCAACTTTCTGCAGAGTCAATAGCTACAGACCACCAAAGTTCATGTGGCCTTCAGATTAGCTCAAGAACAGTGCGTAGAGAGCTTCATGGAATGGGTTTCCATGGCCGAGCAGCTCCATCCAAGCCTTACATCACTAAGTGCAATGCAAAGCATCTGATGCAGTGGTGTAAAGCACGCCGCCACTGGACTCTAGAGCAGTGGAGACGTGTTCTCTGGAGTGACGAATCACACTTCTCTGTCTGGCAATCCGATGGACGAGTCTGGGTTTGGCAGTTGCCAGGAGAACGGTACTTGCCTGACTGCTTTGTGCCAAGTGTAGTTTGGTGGAAGGGGGATTATGGTGTCGGGTTGTTTTTCAGGGGTTGGGCTTGGCCCCTTAGTTCCAGTGAAAGGAACTCTTAATACTTCAGCATACCAAGACATTTTGGACAATTTCATGCTCCCAACTTTGTGGGAACAGTTTGGGGATGGCCCCTTCCTGTTCCAACATGACTGCACACCAGTGCACAAAGCAAGGTTCATAAAGACATGGATGAGTGAGTTTGGTGTGGAGGAACTGGCCTGCACAGAGTCCTGACCTCAACCCGATAGAACACCTTTGGGATGAATTAGAGCGGAAACTGCGAGCCAGGCCTTCTTGTCCAACATCAGTGCCTGACCTCACAAATGCGCTTCTTGAAGAATGGACAAAAATTCCCATAAACACTCCTAAACCTTGTGGAAAGCTTTCTAGAAGAGTTGAGGCTGTTATAGCTGCAAAGGGTTGGCCAACTCCATATTAAACCCAATGGATTAAGAATGGGATGTCATTAAAGTTCATGTGCACGTAAAGGCAGGCATCCCAAAACTTTTGGCAATATAGTGTATGTCTGTATTACCTTTCTGGGCATCTGAAAGTGTTAATTGTTTTGCTGGCAATGTAGGCCTGATTGAGCCATTGGATTTTATGAAAAATATCTTAATTTGTGTTCTGAAGATGAATGAAGGTCTTATGGGTGTGGAACGACATGAGGGTGAGTCATTAATGATTTTAAAAATTTTCATTTTTGGGTGAACTAATCCTTTAAGGCAACATATGTTACATTAAATAGATTTATATTACTACAGTGATATTTAACATGTCCGCAATATTGCTGTGGAAAGAATCAAGATTTTAGGTTAATTTATGGTCTGTTGAAAGTAATTTGTTAATGCTTTAACACTTTCCTTCTAATATTTGATGGTTGAAGGATGTAGAATAATGTCACTGCATACCCATTTTTAAAAAAATGAGAAAAAAAGCTAATTGCATTCATAGAGCTAGTCTTTCACTGATTGTTTACAGTTTAACAGAATTTATTCCTATAATTCGCGCAAAGCATCATGGGGCGTAGGAAAAAGGTGGATGAACTTAGTATTTTTTTAGCCGAAACAGGGTGACAAGTCAAAATAAATGCCTGTGTGAAAATAACCTGGAATCAAACAATCAAACACTGTTAACGTATTATCACGGCCGCAAAATGAATCCATATTCACCTTCTGAAGCCAGTTGAGATATTGTGAAGGGAAACAGATGATGTTAGCTTCTGCCTAGGAAGCTGTACGACACCCTGGGGACTCCTCTTCCATCATCGGTAGCCCTCCCCATCCCAGACGAGCTTTGATTATCGTAAATCTCCCAGCCTGCAGAGTAGAGCTCTTGCCAGGGTTGACGGATAGTGACGAGCCGCATGGTGTGTACACTGGCATGCGGCTGTGTGAGCATTTGCCCAATATGTGTTTGGAATATTTGTGGAGCTGTCTGAGACGCTCATGGCCTCGGTATTCAAAAATAAACGGTAGGACGGTAGAAAGCGACAGAGTGAATCGGCCTCTAGAGCTGATAGGGGCGAGGGAATATTTGCGTCTGTGACAGGCTACGACATGTCTGGAAATCCCACCAAAAACCCGTGCAAGTTCTTTCAAGTCTGTTGACTGATGTGGCTGGAGGTTTGATTTGTCCAGATTGTGAACCTCGATGTTCCAGCGGTCATCTTGAGGTCCAAAATTCGAGCTTTAACCACCCAAAGCCATTCAGATTCTATTGGAAACTTGACATAATTCCTTGTTTGATACATTTGGCTGATTAAAAAATAAATCAAACAGAGTTTACATTGTTCACAGTTTGATTGAGAGAGCGACCATTAACCATTTTGGAATAATTTGTTATTTTGTTCCACAAAGTCTTAAAGGAGAACTAAAAATAAATGCATTTGATTACTTAGAAAAGTAACAGCACACCTCTCCTCAACAGGCCACAGGTTTTGTGGTATCCAAATAGTGCCAGATAAGTGTGTGTGTGAGAGGGAGAGTTCTTGTCTTGCTTTAGCGATCTCTTTTCACAAGCCATCTCTCTGTTTCTCTCCTATATAAACACACTCACACTTACTCGGCCATGAGATGTGCATTAATGTTTTAATTTCCATATTTTGTGTAAACACACATCATCCATACTGAGGCAGAGATCAGTCGTATTTGTTCAGATGGAGTCGGGCAGTGATACAGAACTGAAAGCGCTTGAAGTTTTGGGCCGGATTTCAGAACTCTGTGCTACATGGGAATATGACAGGACTTTGGTTCGGTATCAAAGCAACATCTGTTAGGACCATTAAACACTCGCATTTACTTGAAAAGGCTAATACTTAACAGAGGTTTACAAACTGACGTGTATAAAAACAGTCCTGCATTTTGTTTGACACGCAACCCTGTCCGGCATCAGTGTCTGTCCAATTCCAACAGGGCTTGTTTGCGTAATCGATACAAGCGGAATAATTTCTAGCAGTTTCTCAAGTTTTATTAGTCAGCTGCGGCAGCATGCGGTTGGTGCTGTTTTTGCGGGGGAAATGTTAGGCATGTGTTTATATTTGAAATTGTCTGTGAATGTTGTGAGAATAAGGATCCTGCTCGTGGTTCGTAAACACTGCGAACCTGAAAAGAAATAAGCGCTTCACGTCTCAGCACTATTTAGATGAAGTAAGAAAATACTTATCAATCTCTGTGAAGTCGCTGCCAGTTGAAATTCACCATCAATTTGGTCATAATCTCTTGTTAAAAGTCCCAGCCTTTGTTGAACTACTTTAAACAGCCAGTTCCTGTGATTATGAGCAAATTAGTTGAGCCAGGGCCAATGAGAACATGATGGAGTGCTCATATTGCATAGAACAGTGCAATTTAAAGGGATAGTTCTCCTGAAAAGAAAAAAAAAATCAGTGTTTTGGGTGGTTGCGAGTGCCATTGAAAGTTGCTAGCTGCAGCAGATAGTTGCTTACTAGCCCAAGTCAAAAGAGTATACCCTCAAGTCTCAGTAATACTCTTCTGTTTTCAAAAAGTCTCTCTTCTACTCTCCTGCAGTACGTTCTAAATCCAGATGCAGTTTTTTGTCATTTCCACCAACGATAAATTATTTTTGCCAAGCAGACGTGTTAAAAAGCATGCATCGCAGAGGTTTACAGATCCATGGCGTCATAGGTATTTTGATCTTTGATATAGTAGGTGTGGTTGATTTGCTCTGTTGAAAGTTTCCAGATGGGCCTGATGTTTTAGGTGTGCCTAAAGGGTCATTTGCAAGCTAAAGTCTGATTAAAGAGCTGTGTCTGTAATAACAGCACTGTAAAACACCATCTTGCTTATGTTTTATTGATAAGGTAATGCTTTAGTTAGGTTCTTAAAGATGAAGTGCCTAATTTTATTATTTTATTTTATTTTATTTTATTTTATTTTATTTTATTTTATTTTATTCTATTCTAAACTAAACTAAACTAAACTAAACTAAACTGAATGGAACATTTCAGAACTAATAATTTCCAGGATTCTTTTTGAATAGAGAATTTAAAAGAATAGCATTTATTTGAAATATATTTTTTTTATAATATAATATAATATAATATAATATAATATAATATAATATATACATTTCTAAGCTTATCCAATTAACATTTTAGTACATCACTTGTTCTCTTCGCATTGCAAATTCCCCCACCCCAAGGATTTTGTCTGGAGTTTTTTTTGGGGTTCAGAACCTGCACCTAATGTCATAGCGATGCTTGTGCATTACCACAGATGCATACTTGGGAGAAAAGAACAGAAATGGAAAATAGAGATGATAATTGTTCCCACTTTAAATGTGACTGTCTCTATGGATCTGTTGGTCAAAATGATTTTGGGACATTTGGCCAGACAGCCACCAAACGACCAGACAGTGACTCAGAGACTGTTGACCTCACGGGGTTCTGGACCAAACACCTCCAAATAATCATTTGATTTAAACGAACAAGAGGCTGTAGTCAAAATAACCCCATGTCGCCGCAGCTTCCAGACCACAGTGAAATAAGATACTGGCTACATGTGCTAGCCAAACAAATAAGAGGCATTTAATAGAGAAAGGTCTTGACGGATACCATGGTAGTCTGGCTGTAATTATCACATGAAGGCGACGTTCCCATGATATTTGCCATGAATTATTTCCTAAGCACACAAATCAGAAGAACTGGATTATTTTAGTGTGTTGTTAAGGCAGTACTCTCAAATATAAGTATAACTTCCAGGCTTGTGCATCATTCCCAGCTTGTACGCATTTCATCCTTGTGATTTATATAAATTGGTGTCACATTGTATTAAAAATTTTGATAATATTTATTAGGGATGTGCCAAGAATATCACATACTGTGGATCAGTATAACTGGATTCTGTCAATACTTTAGATTATTGGTCTCAATCTTCAGGCCTATGGCCTAGATCTTTTCACACGGCCATGTTAATTTTTTTTTATTTTATTCATTTTTTTGTCTGTTTTTTCTTGTTTGCCTTGGTTTGTTTTTGTTTTGTTTTGTTTCGTTTTGTCTTTTGCTTTACTTCATTTTGTTTTGCTTTGCTATTTTGTTTTGTTTTGCTTTGCTTTGTCTCATTTTGCTTTGCTTTGTTTCGTTTTGTGTTTTGCTTTGCTTTTTTGTTTTGTGTTTTGCTTTGCTTCATTTCATTTTTGCTTTGCTTTATTTGTGTTTTGCTTTGCTTTTTTGTTTTGTGTTTTGCTTTGCTTCATTTCATTTTTGCTTTGCTTTATTTGTGTTTTGCTTTGCCTTGTCTTGTTTTGTTTTGCTTCGTTTTGTGTTTTGCTTTGCTTTGTCATTTTGTTTTGCTTTGCTTTGTGTTTTGCTTTGCTTTGTCTTGTCTTGTTTTGCTTTTCTTTGCTTTGTGTTTTGTGTTGTCTTGTTTTGGTTTTGCTTCATTTTGATTTGGTTTTGCTTCATTTTGTGCTTTGCTTTGCTTTGCTTTGTGTTTTGCTTTGCTTTGCTTTGTGCTTTGTCTTGTTTTGCTATTCTTTGTTTCGTGTTGTGTTTTTCTTTGCTTTTTGTTTTGCTTTTTCATTTTGTGTTTTACTTTGCTTTGTCTTGTTTTGCTTTGTTTCGTTTTGTGTTTTTCTTTGCTTTGTCTTGTTTTGTTTTACTTTGCTTCATTTTGTGTTTTGCTTTGCTCTGCTTTGTTTTAGGCTTATACAAGTCAGGTGGACTACTTTAAAAGTGGAATTATGGTGCTTTTTGTCATTTTTTTTAAAGCTTGATAATGCCTGTCCAGATTCTCCTTTGTTGTATGAAAATTGTAGCATGAACATTCTGCTAAATATCTTCTTTTGTGTTCCGCAGAAAAAAGAAAATGCTTGTTTGAAATGACATGAGAGTAAGTAAATGATGACAGAATTTCATTTTTGAGTGAAGTCTCCCTCTAAAAAACAGTTCCTTCATGCCTGAGGGAGTTTCTGAGCATATTAACAGATGCTGTTATTTTTTCCTGGGACACTGACGATTAATAATTTAACCCTCAAATCTTTTATGAAGCATCTCAAACTGACAGCCTGACCCCATGACTGCATCTTTGTCCTTGTATATTTCCTTTTATCATATTCTCCTGTCATCTGTCCTGAGTGATGCTGCCCTTAGCTCTTGTAACACCATCTGTGCTGACTTTTTACCATTAAACTCCCTCTCCACCTCAAATATAAAGGCTCTAAGGAGAGTACATTTCGATAATAGACTTGTCACAACCTCCATACATTCGCTGTGAGCCAGGCGAGTTGTGGTTTTGGTTGTATTTCTTCAGTTGGATGCAGTACAGCATCTTCCAACTAATTTTTCATTTCTTCTCACCTTCATCATATATGGCTGATATTAGTGTGCACTCCTGCTGCCCTTGTCTGCTTTTATCATTAGCTTAATGACTTGAAGGACCCGCAGGTGCTACAACAAAACCGCAAATATTTCATCTTGAGGTAAAATGTCTTCTGTTTCACAAACTTCCAATTCTTGATGAAATAAACTACTAGGATGTGACATTTATTCTACTATGAGTCTTGGAACAGTTTTGCAACAGACAAGGACGACATAGACGGCTACATAACATTCTGGTGTGTGAATGTGGAGATAAACTGATCTGTTATAACAATTCTGTGACCTCATAAAGATACCAAGACTGACCTCTAGAGTCTCTCAAAATATGCTGAAAATATATACTGCATGAAGACAAATATACCCTCTCATAAACCTAGTCTAAAACCTAGTGAGCTGCCTATATATAGAGCATTTTAAGTTAACTTCTAAGATTCCTTTTTAATACACATTCTAGGGCAGATTTACATGTATTGCTTGCAGTAAAGACATAAAGCATTATGCTGTGCTCAGTAAAAAAAAAAAAAAAATTATCCAAGATGGTGGACTTTTCTATTATATATTCAAATAATTGAATATAATTAAAACTTAGATGCAAAATCAACTAAATGTCACCTTTGACAAAAAATGAGATAATGATATTGAGCGAATGCTCACCACACATAGTATCCATCGTTACAGTGGCAATGACAGGATATCACAAGTAGCAAGTAAACACAGCAGTCTTCCTTTTGCTGCTCTGACAGAAACGGATGTTTTGCTATGTCTTGTTGTCTAAAGAGTTGGCCTTAGAGGTGGAAAAAAGCACACATGGACCTTTGCAGCAAAAGACAGTCACATTTGTAACATACCAATGAAATGACTAAAGTTACATTTTTGAAAATAAAGCATTTAAGTAACTGACTAATAGCCTTTTCATTGCCATTAAAGTAAATTTACTGAACCTAAACATAGGAACCTGGTATAAAAAAAATGTGCTCGTTTAAGAGAAAACATGTCAGAGTTTGTTTTAGCACCTGAACTCTTCAATTGGACTTTTTATATTAAAAATGAAGAATAGTTTTGTCTGTGCTTAGCTATGTGTTCTTTATCAGAGTGTCATGTTGTTAGCCTAGCAACATGCTAACAGCAAATCTATTGTGAGTTGAATCTGAGACTATATGGATAAGGTACTAACAAAGTTACATTTTATTTAGGTTGTTTCCATAGAAGGCACCCTATGTAGGTAGCTCACAAGGTTTTGGAACAGAGCTATTGTAAACATTACTTACATTTTTGCTCCATACGGCCTCATGCTAAGCAAGCTACAACTCACCTTTATAATGGCCCCTTGAAAACCTTCTCTAAAATTCCATTTTGTGTCACCGGTATAGTTTTCCAAAGGTTTTCCTGTTTTGGACTACAAACACAGCACTATGCATTGGATGACAGCAGAGGATAATGGGCCAAAATTTGGTCCCAACAAAAGCCATTCAAGCGTGTCTGACAAGAAAATTGGCAAAGTTTTGTGTGCTGCTCAGTGATATATTTTTTAAAAGGTTTAATACTGTCCCTCTGTAAACAAGCAGGATTTTACATGTCCCATTACCCAGAACAAGACATAGACAATTTGCCTTAATGTAATATTATGCACAACATTTGGCATGTGCTAATATCTGGATTCATAAATGGCTATCAAAAAGTACTTTATCATGCATCATGGTGGTACCATGGTACAGTGATAATATCCGGTGATACTTTATGTATATATATATATATATATACACACCATGGTACAGAATGATTACTTTCATGTACCCTATTTAGAATGGTACATGACCAAAAACCACAGTACATTGTTGTAAGTGTTATATAATACAGTTAAAAAGGAATTGACTCCAGAAGCAGTCACTGGAATCTGCAGCATGTTTACATGGCTAGAAAGGAACTGTACAAACATTTTTTTTTTTTACACTTATTTTCTTTTGCAAATTACTGCACAAACATTCATTTTACAGAGCCATGCCTGTTTAACTGGTCAATCTGTCAATTAAATTAAAAATTTGAAGTAAGCAAATGTGGAAAATTACATCTTTGCAAAATCTTGACCACAGCTTTTTGGCACAGAGATGACATTACAGTGATAGTTCACCCCAAAATTTCCCGAACATTTTATCATCATTTACTCAACCTCATGTCATTCCAATCATGTTTGAATTTCTTTCTTTTGCAGAACACAAATGAAGAAATTTTGAGAAATGTTGGTAACCAAACATTTTCGTTGATCATCAACTTTCATTGTATGGACAAAAAAAAAAAAAAAAAAAAAATCAAAATATCTTCTTTTATGTTTAAGTAATACAAGTTTGGAACAACATGACATTAATAATAATCAAACTTTATTACAGACTCAAAGTCCAAATAAGAAACAAGACAATACATAAAATAAACAACAACCACAAAAGTAAAAAAGAAAAAAAAATCACTAGAAAAATGTATATAGATCAGTGTGTTACAAAAATTCAAGACAAAAATTTGAGAAAATGATGACAAAATTATCAGTTTTGGGTCAACTATCCCTTTAAGAGGTATTGAAGAGAGGACCAAAATATCCAATCTGTGAAAATATTATATATTAAATATAAAAAAAAAAAGAGATTTCATTTTTTTTATCCATGCATTAATAGTCAATGGGGTCCAATGTTGTTTTGTCATTAAATGAAAAAAGTTGAAACATCTTTCAAAAATATCATCTCTGTGATCCACAGAAGAAAGTCATACTGGGGTGTATTTCTCAAAAGCATCGTTAGCCAAATATGGTCGCACGTTCCATTGAACTCTGTTGGTAACGATGGAACTTGCGAACATAGATGGCTTTGAGAAATGCACCCCAGATTTGAAATGACATTAGGTTGAGTAAATGATAACAGAATTGTCATTTTCGGGTGAACTGTCTATTTAATGTTGCTACTTGTGGGCGGGGCCCTCTCAAAGTATGTGCAAGGGGCGGAGTTTCTGCAGATTTACAGTGCGCCACTGATAGCGAGATAATAGTCTGTTTCCTTTGATTTACATGCCGTTTTACCCTTTCCTTCAAGCGCTCCTGACCTCATCCACCACAGCGAGGGCGTTCCAGTTCAGCATAAATGGTCTGTGGTGAAGACTTTTATTACTCTGACTGACTCACAGTCCGGACAGGTCGACAGAGAATAAACAAGGATGTTGTGAGAGCAGTTAGGCTCATTTTCACAAAAACGTGGCATGTCGCCGACACATTAATGTTTGTTGTGGATGTCTGGAAGGGAACCTTTATAGAATTTCAGAATGTGTGAATGCCTCTTTGATTTATTTGACCTGTAAATTATAGTTTCTGCGCCATCAGGTCTGTACTCAGACAGGTTTTTGATCACAGAAGAGACTTATTCTAAACAGCAATTTCATATATAACATTCCTGTAGTTTTCAAGTATAACATTCCTGTAGTTTGATGATGACTGAACAAAATTCTGCATCTTCCAAAGCTGCCGCTTCATCTTTTCAATACAGCTTTTCAGTGTAGTCCTACAGAAAATCCGTAAAAGATTCATGGGTTCTCTTGGGGAATTTCTAATGGGATTTTAGGATAATGATTTATATAATTTACAGCAAAATAATGTTTTACATTACTCAAAGAGCCTTTTACATTCGGTCCTACAAAAATGACTGTGATTTTAACAGTAAAAGACTGTAAAAATGCTGTGGTGAAAAACTGTCAATTGCTTTACAGAAAGTTTCCATACTATATACGGTGAATAACTGTAATAGATCTAACACTACATTTAATGTAATTTTATGGTAAAATACCGTTAAATTCACAGTTTTTGGAAGTGAAAAATAACAATTCATTGTAAAATTTACAGTGAAAAACCGTAAATTGACATTCCCACAATTACCTGCGTGACACTTCACATTTGATATATTTTTGTTGAAATAACTCTGTTTCTTCTTAGTTTTTCTCAGTTTTTTCTAATCAGTTATGTACATTAGGGTTTTATGTTACATCTAATGTTGTTAAATTAATGTTTATTGCATTTTTAAAATTTCATGCATGTTACCATGATGGTGTTTAGTGTGTGTGTGAATGACACTGTGTGCACCTTCTATATGTTAGCGTTGACCTTCTCAGCATGTGGAAAAGCTGCTTGTGATGAACTTTGATTCATCATGTGACTCTTATCACCACTGTGTTTGGTGACTCTCAGTGTATTATAAAGGTACAAAACAGATCAGTTAATGAAATACGTTATTTTACTGTAAATTAAACAATTTTTTTTTACGTTGCTACTGTATTTTTTACGGTAACGTTCTGGCAACCACAGCTGCCGTTTTTTTTACCGTAAATTTTACTGGGATTTTTTTTACAGTGTGGGTTTTATGGTCAGAAGAGACTTTTTGGAAAACACCACGTGTGTGTTTGGCATACACAGAAACATAGCCATGTAGAATAGTACCTCATCCCCAATGTGAAGTATGCTGGTGGATATTTAATTTTGTGGGGCTAATTTTTATAATGCATAGAAAACTGAGTTTTATTTAAATCTCATCTTGCCAGTGGTGAAGTATTCCTTTAAAGACACTGATATACCCATAGCAAGTTTTTTGTTGTTTGCTTAGAGGTAAAAAGAAGTTTGCAATTCGTGACAAGCAATATACCACCCACACAGGTTAATATGTAAATATGTGCTACGTGCCTTCCTCTCAATAACACAATAAACACAACAACAAAAATGACAGCGGTGAGAAAACAGTAGTTAAGAAAGCATCTGATCATAGTGATGTGGATGTTTGCAATTCGTCACTCAAGTAAAGTCACATCAAGTTCAGGGGCGTTTCCAGCATTGAAGGACATCCGGGGCTTAGCCCAGACCATTTTATGTAAATACAGGGATCACTCGAAGAGGTTTTTTTATTTTTTTATTACAGTAACAATTTACTTTCAGTCAAAATACATCTTTAACATTATGCACACACACATACACTCTCTCTCTCTCTCTCTCTCAACACACACACACCGCTGCGCATGTTCAGTGTTTTCTTATGAATTTTTTTTAGAATTGTAATTTAAAGGACGATTAAATAAAATGATGCAGACAAAATTAAAATGCGGCACACTGCTTATGACTTGCGTGACGCAGGACAACAAAGCTTCACATTTCAAATCAAAAGCTTCAAATTTTAAAGCTTCCCACAAAATGCGGGACAGGTCACAGGTGGTCCCCCTTTGGTAATATTAAGCGGGTTTTTGATTTACACACTGTTTAATGTTTGATGATGATCACGTTATTTTATATTTGAGTGAGTGAGCAATCTTCTATCACTTGTTTCAGCTTCTTCTCCTGTGTTTTTATCCAGAGGATATTTGGTACTAGAAGATGCCAGTACAAGTGCTAACGTATAACGTTAGCCTATGGTAGTAATAACTAGCTAGTTAAACAAATAGGCCTACAGTGAAAGCCAGCCAGATGATGATCTTCAGACTTTAAGGATAAAAAAACTGAATTCTTACCCACTGACTTCTTTTCCGAAAAATCCTCAAAGTCTCGTTTGCTTCATTTAAAAAAAAAAAAAATTTCTTTCCTGCTCGCTGACTGTCTTGCACTTTTGCGGTTGACTGTGCTAGCTCCTCCCCTACCTGCTGCATATTCAACAGAGTGGAAGAAACGGAGTAGCCCATAGGCTACCGACAGCAAAGAAATGTATTCTATAGGCTAGATTATTTTTAAGGTCTATTTTTACAGGCTGTATGCAGTATATGCAAAGCCAAAGTGCAATGAAATAAAGCAACTTATGATTTCGGGGGTTTACATAGGCTATTGTCCAGTTTCATATTTGCTCAGTGACAGTCATTACATTCAGGGCTTGACTCAAAACATTCGGGGCTGAAGCCCCGGCAAAATCTGCTGGCGCTGCCCCTGATCAAGTTTATTAATACAGCAATTTATACAATAGATTGCTTAAAAGCAAGAAGCTTTACACTATTAAACATGAAAAAAACAATGTCAGTGTCTCTTTCAATTAGAATTACAACTTCATTTTCTACTATAAAGCAGCTCTCTGGTGTGTTCTTGTTTTCACTCATGGACATCTGACCTTGACGGACTGAACAGAAGAAATTAATCAGAGAAGTTTTCCATGTCAAAGAAGGCAGAGCCTCGGAGCCACACCCACCTATTACATAATCGTCACAGACCAATGGTAGTACGAAGGTGTTTAACAGCCAGAGCGAACTTTTCTGGAAAAAAATGTGTAATCTTCGCCATGACTGATGCTCTGTGGGAGATTATTCAATCCTGTTCCGCACTCTCGCGGCCACCAGCGGGTGGAACGAGGCCACCTTAATTACTGCATATCGTCAAGGTCTCTCACCATTGTTGCGCCTGCAGATCTACAAGGACACTATGGGCTTGGAAAATCTTATTCAGCATTCAATTCGGGTTGCACAATGCCTCTCCGCATGTCAACAGGATTCTTCTCTGCTGCAATTGGGGCATGCACTTGCATCCACGGGCATCCCAAGATGATGTCAGCAGTAGACCCTACCAACACCAAAAATGAAATTTTCTCCCTATGCAGGCTGACAATGTTGAGTGTAATGGGTGGTGTGTAATGCATGACTCTTCGACCCAGCAGCTTACCCAGTTTAGAATGAATGCTCAGAGCTTGTGAGCAGGGGAATTTCTTGAGCTGGAGTTGTTTGAGGAAGTCCTGGGAAATGAAGTTCCACACTGAGCCCGAGTCGAGGAGAGCCTAGGCAGTAACAGAACAATGACGGGTAGTCACTGATACGGTTGTATGAATCATAAAAGTGTATAAAATTCACCACTGGGCGAGGAGGACACACAGGGCATTCAGGAATGAGATGACTGTCAGAACCACAGTAGAGGCATAGCGGGTTTTGTATGTCGTTGACACTCAATGGGAAATAGGTGAAATGAATCTACCTTCATAGGTTCATATAGTGGTGCTGGTGGAGCGGCAGATGGAATATTAGAGGAGGATTGCAGCAGAGAAGAATCCTGTTGACATGCAGAGAGGCATTGTGCAACACAAATTGAATGCTGAATGAGATTTTCCAAGCACATTGTGTCCTTGTAGATCTGCAGGCGCAACAATGGTGAGAGACCTTGACGATATGCAGTAATTAAGGTGGCCTCGTTCCACCCGCTGGCAGCCACGAGAGTGCGGAACTGGATTGAATAATCTCCCACAGAGCATCAGTCATGGCGAAGATTATAAATTTTTTTCCAGAAAAGTTCGCTCTGGCTTTTAAACACCTTCGTACTACCATTGGTCTGTGACGATTATGTAATAGGTGGGTGTGGCTCCGAGGCTCTGCCTTCTTTGACATGGAAATCTTCTCTGATTAATTTCTTCTGTTTAGTCCGTCGAGGTCAGATGTCCATGAGTGAAAACAAGAACACACCGGAGAGCTGCTTTATAGTAGAAAATGAAGTTGTAATTCTAATTGAATGAAACACTGACACTGTTTTTTCATGTTTAATCAATTTATTTTAATTAATTAATTTTAAGCAATCTATTGTATAAATTGCTGTATTAATAAACTTGATGTGACTTTACTTGAGTGCCGAATTGCAGAGGTCATGCAAACATCCACATCGCTATGATCAGATGCAACCAGTGTTATGGTTGGAGTAAAACTGCTTCCAGAACTGCCTTCAACTTCTTCTGAGACAGGAAAAGACCACAACTCTAGCAGAGGTAAACAGTAATTCTGTTCCCAAACACACAACCATACTCCTCATGAAGATCCAGGTACCTCCCTCATGTTTAACTCCACCACCATCAAGAGCCCTAACATTATTTTTTATCCATGCATTAATAGTCACTGGGGTCCAATGTTGTTTTGTCATTAAATGAAAAAAGTTGAAACATCTTTCAAAAATATCATCTCTGTGATCCACAGAAGAAAGTCATACTGGGGTGCATTTCCCAAAAGCATCGTTAGCCAAATATGGTCGCACGTTCCATTGAACTCTGTTGGTAACGATGGAACTTGCGAACATAGATGGCTTTGAGAAACGCACCCCAGATTTGAAATGACATTAGGGTGAGTAAATGATAACAGAAATGTCATTTTCGGGTGAACTGTCTATTTAATGTTGCTACTTGTGGGTGGGGCCCTCTCAAAGTATGTGCAAGGGGCGGAGTTTCTGCAGATTTACAGTGCGCCACTGATAGCGAGATAATAGTCTGTTTCCTTTGATTTACATGCCGTTTTACCCTTTCCTGCAAGCGCTCCTGACCTCATCCACCACAGCGAGGGCGTTCCAGTTCAGCATAAATGGTCTGTGGTGAAGACTTTTATTACTCTGACTGACCCACAGTCCGGACAGGTTGACAGAGAATAAACAAGGATGTTGTGAGAGCAGTTAGGCTCATTTTCACAAAAAAGTGGCATGTCGCCGACGCATTAATGTTTGTTGTGGATGTCTGGAAGGGAACCTTTATAGAATTTCAGAATATGTGAATGCCTCTTTGATTTATTTGACCTGTAAATTATAGATTCTGCGCCATCAGGTCTGTACTCAGACAGGTTTTTGATCACAGAAGATACTTATTCTAAACAGCAATTTCATACTGGGTGGTTGTATGGAAGTATAACATTCCTGTAGTTTGATGATGACTGAACAAAATTCTGCATCTTCCAAGGCTTCCGCTTCATCTTTTCAATACAGCTTTTCAGTGTAGTCCTACAGAAAATCCGTAAAAGATTCATGGGTTCTCTTGGGGAGCCCTAACATTAAATCCGGCGTAAGCTTCCCAGAAGAGTATTGAGCATTCCAGGATGTTTAGCAACCACCTCATCGGCCATGGGACTGTGCAATAGATCTGCTACCTGGTGCCACCTTGCCCAAACGGAAAAAATATATCCTTTATTGAACCCGGAGATGAAATCCATGGATGAGTACTTAAGGAAGCGCTCAAGAAAGGATTCATTCGACCATCAACTTTTCCTGCCACTTCAAGCTTTTTCTTTGTGGCCAAAAAGGACAGAGGCTTGAGGCCATGCATAGATTACCTTGCCCTCAATGAGCAATTATTAAATAACGTTATACACTTCCCCTGGTCCCGGCCACCCTAGAACAGCTGAGGGGCACTCGCATCTTCACCAAGCTGGACCTGCATAGCACCTACAACCTCATCCGAATAAGGAGGGGTGATGAATAGAAGACCACCTTCATAACAACATCAGGGCACTACGAATATTGGGAAATGCTGTATGGGCTGGCCAACTCACCCTCCGTATATTTCAGGACTTTATGAATGAGGTGTTCTGTGATGTTCTTCAGTGTTTCGTCATCATTTACATCGATGACATTCTGATTTACTCCCAGAACCTGGTCGACCATCGGTATCGCATTATGCAGATCCTTTAATGACTCCGGGAATACCAACTGTACCTGAAGCTTGAGAAGTGCGAATTCCACACTTTATAGTCGCCTATTGCCCTGGACATAAGAATGTTAAAGCTGATGTTCTTTCTTGTCTACTCACAAGAGCCCATTCAACATCAACCAGAACCCATTCTTCCTCCAGCCATCATCGTGAGCCCCATCCAGTGGGCATTGGATGGACAGAACACCGCTGCCATCCAAATGGAGCCTGCTCTGCTGGGAGGTCCTGAGGGATGCCTCTTTGTACTACCAGCCCTCTGCATATCCCTAATGGACTCTGTTCACTCATCTCCAGGGTCCGGGCATCCAGGTAGCCAGCGAACCCTTTCACTCCTCTATAACCACTACTAGTGGCCCAGTATGACCCAGGATGTTCAACGCTATGTCAAGGGCTGTACTACCTGTGCCATTTCGAAGTCTCTGAGACATCTTCCAGAAGGCAAGCTTCATCCCTTACCTACGCCTCACAGACACCTTCACTTGCATCTTGGTAGCAATCGACCGCTTTTCAAAGGCCTGCCGACTAATTCCCCTCAAGGGTCTGCCATCCACCATGGAAATGGCTGAGGCATTATTCCATCACATATTACGTAATTTTGGCCTGCCAGAACACATAGTATTGGACCGGGGACCCCAGTTCACCTCTCACGTCTAGAAGGCCTTTTTTCAACTCCTCTATGTTTCGGTGAGCTTGTCTTCTGGTTACCATCCCCAAACAAATGGTCAAACTGAGCACAAAATTCAGGAGATTGATTCAGGAGAATGGAGACAATGGAGAATTGGAGAATTCAGGAGTTTGGAGACAACAAAAGATTTAGTTAAGTATGACTGTTATTCCATTCTACAAAATACTACTTACTAGCTGAACTTTTGTTCAGCTACCTGCTAAATAAACAGCTGTGAAAATAAATCTGCATTATTTATTCTTTTGATCTTTCACATTATGAAATAAATGTTTTTCTCCAAAACACATTGGCCACAATTATTAGCACCCTTGTATTCAAAACGTTTTGCAACCTCCTTTTGCCAAGATAACAGCTCTGAGTCTTCACCTGTAATGCCTGATGAGTTTGAAGAACACCTGACAAGAAATGAGAGACCATTCCTCCATACAGAATCTCTCCAGATCCTTCAGATTCCAGGTCTATGCTGGTGCTTCTTCTCTTCAGTTCACTCCACTCATTTTCTTTAGGGTTCAGGTCAGGGGACTGGGATGGTCATGGCAGAAGCTTCATTTTGTGCTCAGTGACACATTTTTGTGTTGGTTTTGATGTTTGTTTTGGATCATTGTCCTGATGGAAGATCCAACCATGGCCCATTATAAGATTTCTAGCAGAAGCGGTCAGGTTTGATTTTTTTTATCTGTTGGTATTTGATAGAATCCATGATACCATGAATCTGAACAAGATGTCCATGACCTCCAGCAGAAAAATAGGCCCACAACATTAAAGATCCAGCAGTATATTTAACTGTGGACATGGGGTACTTTTTATCCATGTTTGCACCAAACCCATCTGGTGGGTTTGCTGCCAAAAAGCTCTTTTTTTAGTTTCATCTGACCATAGAAGCCGGTCCCGTTTGAAGTTCCAGTCGTGTCTGACAACTGAATATGCTGGAGATTGTTTCTGGATGAGAGCAGAGGATTTTTCTTGAAACCCACCCTCCTGAGACTCAAGACTCAACTAATCTCTACAATTCTCCAGCTGTGATCATAGGAGAGTCTTTGTCCACTCAAACTTTCCTCCTCACTTCACATTAGGACGATTTAGACACACGTCTTCTTCCAGGCAGATTTGTAACATCTTTAGTTGATTGGAACTTCTTAATTATTGCCCTGATAGTGGAAATGGGGATTTTCAATGTTTTAGGTATTTTCTTATAGCCACTTTCTATTTTGTGAAGCCCAACAATCTTTTGCTGCACATCAGAACTATATTCTTTGGTTTTACTCATTGTGATGAATGATTACGGGAATTTGGCATTTGTGTTTCCTCATGTTTATATTCCTGTGGAACAGGAAGTCATGGCTGGACAATTTCATGCTCCTAGTCACCCTGGTGTGCTAAAAAATGTAAATATGACTGGGAATATACTTTACTCATAAGAATTTCTAGGGGTGCCAATAATTGTGGCCAACATGTATTGGAGAAAAACATTTATTTCATAATGTGAGTTTCCCCCCACTTTCAACTGTTTTCCTTCAATGAAAGGTTATAATTTTGTGAATTTTTTGAATGAAAGATCAAAAGGATAAACAATGCAAATTTATTTTCACATCCACCTTTGCTCATATTTACTAAGGGTGCCAATAATTGTGGAGGGCACTGTATAGTTAGTAGAGTGTCTAAAGTGGACCATCAAAATAAAATGTAACCCACCCTTATATTTAACATAGAAAGTTACATGACTTTTATGATTTTATTAAATGACTTTCCAGGCCTGAAAAATCACCATTTTAAAAAATCCCTAATATTTCCATGGTTTTCATGACCGTGGAACCTTTTAACTAATTTCAATAGTTATCTGCTGGAGCTTAATCTGTGTGTTCTATTGCAAAGAGAATTTTTTTTTTTGTAAAACGTTTTTGTAAATAAAGTGTGTCAGGTGCAGACCGACCCAGATGAACCCAAACTGACCCTGGTGCTGTTCCATAATAGACTGTCTTGTCCAAGACTCCCCTAGTGGTTTACTGGCTGTCTTTCCACTGCAAGAATGCTCTACTTGCTCTACAAGCTGATGTGTGGAAACTTCTTCTTTCTAGACATCAAGTTCAGTGTTTGGTTTGATAAAAGACTGCTCCTTTGTCTAAACTCCCTGTGTGATGAATCACTTCCCAGAGAGGAGAAGAAGAATACCTTTGCTCATCATGTTTTGTGTTCATGAGAGTTGAGGTCCAGTTTTGCATTCAAGATGGAATTAACGTTAAGGCTCTGCTAGCATAAATAATTTACCCACGACATTACTTATCTTGGAGAAGCTTTTTTAAACCCTGAATAAGTGAACAAATAATACTAATCCATCTGTTTTTTTCTCAATTTTTGTTCCTCAAAATAAAAATCAAATGAAATAGCAATACAAAAGAACATTTTGTCTGATTTTTTAATAAACTTTTAAATATACATGGATGTGAATCAAATCAAGTCGTAAACTCGTTATCCATGAAAAATCCTGAAAAACGATTGTTTCTTAAACAAAATGAAAACAACAACAACACCACAAAAACAGTAAAAACAAACAAACTGGTTGTCATTTCTCTTTATTTATTTTTAAGTAGACATGTACCCATAATATTTCTGTTTAGCTTTAATTTATTTTTTATTTCAGTTTCAGCAGTTTATAGCGCTTTAACTTAAGATTATTTAGCTGCCAAAGCATGATTTCTAAATTTTATTTCAGTTTAGGTTTTCCCATCTAATATTTCATTTTATTTCAGTTACCGAAACAGATTTTTAATAATATCAAAACATATTACATATTACATATTAGCCATGTCACAGACACGTCAGGTTCCACCTCACTGCCTTACCCACGCACTCAATCACCCGAGTTCTGATCACCGTCACCTGCACCTCATCATCACTGCAATCATCAGCACTATAAAGCACCCACACTCACACACAGCATTTGTCCGGTCTCGTTTGCACTACAGCATCTGTATGCTTACCTCAAGGACTCCTAAACGCCATACTTACCTGCTCCAGTCGTCTCCTTCAGCTCCTTCGTCTCCTGGTCCCCTCGTGTGCCTACCTGCTTGTGTGTGTGAGTGTCTTCGTCGTCATCCCTCTACTCATCTCTCCGTCTGCATCTGCAAAGCATCAAAGGACAGTATCACATTCCCTCATCCATTCAAGAACTGCTATTAACTCTCTATTTCACCATCTGCTCTACTGTTTCACAAATAAACTTACCAGCATTGCTTTTACTCCTGCCTCCGTGTCTCTGTTATAACAGAAGACCGGACCTTAACAACTATTGGACAGTATGAGCACCAACGATCCATTCCAAGAGCTCGTGGACGCATTGCGCCGAGCACTCACACCACAACCACCCTCACCGCCTTCCACCAACGCTGCAACTTCCGCACCTGCCATCACCGCTTCTTCGCCAGCATTCACCGCCAGTCCCATGGCCAAACCGGCGCCCTACTCTGGATTGGCGGAGGACTGCAGCGGATTCCTTCTCCAATGCGAACTGGTCCTGGAGATGCAGCCGCACTTCTACCCCACCGACACGGCTAAAATTGCGTTCATCATTTCACAACTGCAAGGTAAGGCCCTACAATGGGCAGACTCGCTATGGACTCAGAAGGGCTCCGTTGTCAAGTCATATTCGACGTTCGTCTCTCACTTCCGTGAGGTCTTCGGGAAACCTCTGACAGATTCTTCGACTGGTGAGAAACTTTATAATCTGAAACAAGCAAATCTCTCTGTTAACGAATATGCCTTGCAGTTTAGAACGCTAGCCGCCACCAGCGGATGGAATGAACAAGCCCTTATCACCACTTTCCGTCAGGGATTGGAGCCTAATGTGCGGCTGCATCTCGCTTCATACGAGGACTCCATAGGACTCGAACGCTTCATCCAACTCGCTATCCGCGTGGGTTCTCGTATGCAGTCGTGTACTCGAGCACCAGGGCCAGTTACCGTCTACCATCCTCCTCCGTCGGTCCGAGCCCGTCAGCCCTCCAGAACCAGCCAACGAGCCAATGCAAGTAGATCACTCACGCCTCTCTGCTAGTGAAAGACAAAGAAGATTGACTCTGAACTTGTGTATAAACTGTGGATTATCGGGGCATGTCATCTCTACATGCCCAACCCGTCCTCCTCGGCCCGTGGTGAGTGCAATAATTCCTTCCATTCAGAAAATGCAACCACTCACTACCATGATAACCCTTACTGCTGCAAATACCTCTGTTCCAGTGGTGGCGCTCCTCGACTCAGGGTCAGCAGGAAACTTCATCTCCGGCACCCTCTGTCGACAACTCAAGCTCAAGATCTCCCCGTCTCCGGTTAACTATCAAATCCACTCCATCACGGGCAAACCCCTGAGCCGTAAGACTGTCCGTCATTGTGCTGGACCGCTTCAACTCCGCTTGGGCATGCTACACACTGAAAACATCTATCTGCTGGTTCTGGAGGAGTCCACCGCTGACGTGGTTCTAGGGCGCCCCTGGCTGGAAAGACACAGTCCCACCATCTCCTGGCGCACGGGCGAAGTCCTGAAGTGGGGCGACCATTGCTTTCCTGACTGCTTCCCAGAACTTCCTGTTCCGAGATCTCCACTCTCCAAGACTCTCTCTATCAATGCCACGTCCATCGAAAGTCCTGTAGAGAAGCGCTCCGTGGATGTTCCCCCGGACTACGCCCACTTCAGTGACGTTTTCTGCCCGCAACGCGCCTCCAAGCTTCCTCCACACCGGCCATGGGACTGTGCCATTGATCTGCTACCGGGTGAGCCAGTGCCCAGGGGACGCATTTACCCCCTGTCAATACCGGAGGAGAAGGCCATGGAGGAATACATCAAAGAGGCCCTCAGTCAAGGTTACATCCGCCCGTCTACTTCCCCTGCTGCTTCAAGCTTCTTTTTTGTGGCTAAGAAGGACGGAGGCTTGCGGCCCTGCATAGACTACCGTGCCCTCAACAAAATAACTGTCAAGTTCCGCTACCCACTTCCCCTCGTCCCAGCGGCCCTGGAACATCTCCGCGGTGCCACTGTGTTCACCAAGTTGGACCTCCGCAGCGCGTATAACCTCATCCAGATACCTGAGGGGGACGAGTGGAAGACCGCCTTCGTCACGCCCACCGGACACTACGAATACCTTGTAATGCCGTATGGCCTGGTCAACGCCCCCTCCGTATTCCAGGATTTCATACATGAGGTGCTCCGGGAGTTTCTCCACAAGTTCGTTCTGGTGTATATTGACGACATCCTCATCTACTCCCGGAGCTTGGCCGAACATCGCCACCACGTTGCGGAGGTCCTTCAACGCTTACGGCAATTCCAACTCTTCCTCAAAGCTGAAAAGTGCTCCTTCCACCAGCCCTCCGTCCAGTTCCTGGGGTACGTGATTGACCACAGTGGCATCCGGATGGACGAGGGGAAGGTCTCCGCTATCCAAACCTGGCCCACTCCATCAACAATTAAAGAACTCCAACGTTTCCTAGGATTCTCCAACTTCTACTGCCGATTCATCAAGAACTACAGTACCATCGTCAGTCCACTTACCAACCTGCTCCGTCACCAGCCCAAGTCTCTGTCCTGGACCCCACAAGCCACCAACGCCTTCGAGACCCTCAAGAGAGCCTTCACCACCGCTCCCCTCCTTGTCCACCCTAACCCTGACTTACCTTTCGTCGTGGAGGTGGACGCCTCCACCACCGGAGTGGGAGCGGTCCTCTCGCAGCAGCAGGGGATACCAAGTAGACTCCATCCATGCGCCTTCTTCTCCCGCAAGCTCAACCCGGCGGAGGTCAACTACGACATCTGTGACCGCGAACTCCTGGCCGTCAAGCTTGCCCTAGAGGAGTGGAGGCATTGGCTGGAGGGGGCTACACATCCTTTCCAAGTTCTCACCGACCATAAAAACCTTGAGTATCTAAAGGCTGCCAAAAGACTCAACCCTCGCCAAGCTCGCTGGGCTATGTTTTTCTCAAGGTTCAACTTCTCCATTACGTATCGCCCTGGTTCAAAAAACACCAAAGCTGATGCTCTCTCTCGCCTCCATGCCCCAGAGGAAAAGCCCGAAGCCCCAGAGACCATCCTACCGGAATCAATCTTCGTGAGCCCCATCCAATGGTCCGAAGAAACCGTTCCCTCCTCCAATGCCTCCACACGCACTCCGCCGGGTTGCCCCCAAGGCTTGCAATACATCACACGGGCACGACGCACTCCACTTCTGCACAATACCCACTCTTCACTTGGCACTGGCCACCCGGGGGTCAATGAGACCCTCTCGTTGCTCAAACAACGCTTCTGGTGGCCCAACATGGCCAACGATGTCAGAAGGTACGTGCAGGGCTGCAGGGAGTGCGCCATCTCCAAGAGCCCATGCCATCTTCCCACCGGCAAGCTCCATCCTCTGCCTGTTCCTGAGAGACCCTGGTCACACCTGGGAGTGGTCTGATGGTCACACTTGCATCTTGGTAGTGGTAGACCGCTTCTCAAAATCCTGCCGTCTGATCCCCCTGGAGGGTCTACCTACCGCCCTGACCACTGCAGAACTGTTATTCAACCATGTTTTTCGTTACTACGGAATACCCGAAGACATCGTCTCCGACAGAGGACCCCAGTTTATCTCCCACGTCTGGAAGGCGTTCTTCTCGCTCCTGGGTGTGACCGTCAGCCTGTCATCTGGATACCATCCTCAGTCGAACGGGCAGACGGAACGGAAGATCCAGGAGATAGGCCGCTTCCTGCTTTTACTCCTGCCTCCGTGTCTCTGTTATAACAAGCCACTTTTTGTTGCCATATTAGTTAGCGGTTATATTAAGTTATATTTTAATTAGTGCTGTCAAATTAAGATGTAACAAAAGTTTGTGTGTGTGTGTGTGTGTGTGTGTGTGTATATATATATATATACTGTATTCAAACTTTTGTTAGATGCAATTAATCGTGATTAATCAACTTGACAGCACTAATTGTAATTATATATAATGTATATATTGATGTATACAGTATATACCAATGTCAATTTATGATGTAATATTCGGTCTTTTCTTCACACTTGGCTGCTGCACAGCTTCAGAAGGAAATATGGTGGAAAAGCCAGTGGAAAAAATAACATATAAACATTTGTCTTTTGATTTTAATTGCTATCAAATGTTGCATTTGATTTATTTTCCCAAGTCATGAAATGATGCTATCATGTTTGTTCAGTAGTCCACGGTCTGATTTTAGAGCCGTCAATCGTTGCAATGACATTATAAGCGTATAGCGTGAGCCACGTGTAAGAGTGTGATGACAGGCACATCCTTTCAAACTGAATTTACCCCCCAAATGCATTCCACATGATTTCTCCTCAGCCAGGACATAAACCAGAGGCTGACCATGATAGCAAACACCACAATACGAATACAAGCCTTCAGAGAATAGCAGACGCAGGCTATTTAGGGAAACCTGCATGAAAGCTTCTCTTTGTAAAATGCCTAAATGGGTTTTTCACATTCACAAAGCAAGACCTGTTTTACATCTTTAGCTCACTTTGTCATGTAATTCTACCATTACAGCTTACTTTGTCATTCTATTTGGTTTTGGTTGTATAATTTTGAGCTGTTTCAAAAACATTATGCTGTTAATTATGAAATATATATACATATATTGGATTCAAATGTAAATGTGATTACAGTGACACATTTGGCTTCACATTGCAAGTCACATCAAAACATTAGCATGCTAGCCAAAGTTTGCTGAAACATTTGCATCCCAAATGACACACTGTGCACTTATACACTGTGTAGTTATGCACTATATACTCAACCGTGTAGTGTATGAATTTTATAAGGTTATTTTGAAATTCAACATCGGAGTCTGTTAGCCCCTCCCCTTCCACTTCGTATTTAAAGCTGCAACAGTTGAATGCATGAAGTGTCAAACATTCCACACTTAGTTTGTTTGGTTATTTAAAGGGATGGTTCTCCCAAAAATTAAAATTTCATGTTTATCTGCTTACCCCCAGGACATCCAAGATGTAGGTGACTTTGTTTCTTCAGTAGAACTCAAATGATGATTTTTTGCATGTCAATGGGAATTCCATCTATAAGAGTCAAAAAAACATGCAGAGACAAATCCAAATTAAACCCTGCAGCTCGTGACGACACAATGATGTCCTAAGACACGAAACTGTCACAGAATGCACAGAGACAAGATGGTAAGATCCAAGCGCAGCTTTTAATGTGATAATCCAAAGTCATAAACCAGAAACAGGCAAGGGTCAAACTCCACAGAAACAGTCCACAAAAACAGAAAACCAGAGATACCAAGTGCATGTAACACAAAATAACAAACCAAAAACAAAGGCAGAAACAACAGAGTATAAATAGACAGAACACTGATGACAAAACTCAAGACAGCTGTTGCAATAAAGGATAATGAGTCCGGGAAGTGTGTTATGGGAAATGAAGTTCACAGGTGATGAAAACCAAAAGGCCAGGTTGGAGTGCCCTCTAGTGGCAGACAAGGGCACTCCCAGTAATGATCATGACAGTACCCCCTCTCTATGGAGCAGCTACCAGACGCTCCAAAAGACAAAAACAAATAAACAAAACTCAGGAGGGAGGTGGACTGGAGGAGGACCAGGGGGAGGGATGGTGGGCCAGGTCCAGAGTCCCTGACCGAAGGCCAGGGGGGGAGCCGGAGAAACGGACCACGGGGGCTCCAAGAGGGTCGGGGTCCTGGCTGAATGCCAGGGCGGTGCTGGAGGAACTGACCAGGTGGGTTCCAGAGGGTCTGGAGTCCTGGCTGAGTGCCAGGGCGGTGCTGGAGGAACTGACCAGACGGGTTCCAGCAGGTCTGGAGTCCTGGCTGAATGCCAGGGCAGCGCTGGAGGAACTGACCAGGCGGGTTCCAGCAGGTCTGGAGTCCTGGCTGAGTGCCAGGGCGGTGCTGGAGAAACTGACCAGGCGGGTTCCAATGGGTCAGGCGGGTTCCAATGGGTCAGGCGGCCTGGGCGGCGGCGACAGGGCAGAAGGCTTGGATGGCGGCGGCAGCAGGGCAGACGGCCTGGACGGTGGCGGCAGGGCAGACGGCCTGCTCTGAGACGGCAGCAGGCCGTTCTGGGACAACAGCGGGTTGCTCTGGGACAACAGCGGACTGCTCTGGAACAACTGCGGGCTGCTCTGGGACAACAGCGGGCTGCTCTGGGACAACTGTGGGCTGCTCTGGGACGACAGCGGGCTCGGGCTGGCAGACTGCTCCCAAGTCCATAGGGCTCGGGTACATCCTCCACGCACGCAGGACAGCCAAGACATAAAAAGTGAAAAGCCCTCTTGGCCATGACAGGACTGACAAGAAGAACGGGCTGCTCTGGAGCGACAGCCTGCTGCTCTGGGACGACAGCGGGCTATTCTGGAATGACAGCGGGCTGCTCTGGGACGACAGCGGGCTCCTCTGGGATGACAGCGGGTTCAGGCTGGCAAACTGGTCCACGACCAAAGGAACCTGAATGCATCCTCCAGGCCCGCAAGACAGTCAGAACATAGAACGTGAGAATAGTCCTTCTGGCCATGACGGGACTGATAGGAGGCACATGCGGGGCTAGAGCGGACTCTGAAAAGGCCTCCAGGCCTTGAGGGATGCAGGAAGCCTTCCTTCTCCTCTTCCTCCTTTTACGTGGGTGAGGCGGTGACTCAGTGCCCACCTCCTCTGTGGGCTCTGGAGCGGACTCACAGACTGGAGTGGCCTCTGGAGCAGACTCACGGGTTGGAGCGGGCTCTGGAGCGGACTCACGAGCTGGTGTGGGCTCTGGAGCTGGTGTGGGCTCTGGAGCGGACACAGGGGCTGGAGCGGACTCACTGGCTGGAGCGGGCTCTGGATTGGACTAACTGGCTGGAGTGGGCTCACTGGCTGGAGCGGGCTCACTGGCTGGAGCGGGCTCACTGGCTAGAGCGGGCTCACTGGCTGGAGCGGACTCACTGGCTGGAGAGGATCCACAGACTTGAGCAGACTGATGGGCTGGAGCGGGCTCTGGAGTGGACTGATGGACTGGAGGGGGTGCTGGAGGTAATTGAACCTGCCCAATCTTACGCCGATATAGGTAACTAGAGAAATTCCAGAAACTTAAATTCCCCACAAACTCCATCTCCCACTGCGGCAGGAGGTCATCAAGACACTGATTAAACATGTCCCTGAGGACCACATCAGGGAGATTAAATCTCTCTGCCCGCAACCAAAACCGTTGAGTGAATTTCCGCACCTCCATACCCCTCTGCCGAAGCTCAGCCAAATCCTGGGGATTGCTCCGACTTCCCCGTGTGTTGGTCGGTGGCCGGACCCTCTTGCTGCTGGATCTTTGCATTGGTGGTTTGTTCTGTCACGGAATGCACAGAGACAAGATGGTAAGATCCAAGCGCAGCTTTTAATGTGATAATCCAAAGTCATAAACCAGAAACAGGCAAGGGTCAAACTCCACAGAAACTGTCCACAAAAACAGAAAACCAGAGATACCAAGTGCATGTTACACAAAATAACAAACCATAAACAAAGGCAGAAACAACAGAGTATAAATAGACAGAACACTGATGACAAAACTCAAGACAGCCGGTGCAATGAAGGATAATGAGTCCGGGAAGTGTGTTATGGGAAATGAAGTTCACAGGTGATGAAAACCAAAAGGCCAGGTTGGAGTGCCCTCTAGTGGCAGACAAGGGCACTCCCAGTAATGATCACAGAAACGAACGGTCTGTGTGAGAAACCGAACAGTATTTATATATTTTTTTTTTACCTCTAAAACACCACTATGTCCAACTGCCCTGTGCATCCGGTGTGTGAGGTCTGAACGCGCTCTGACAACAGAAGTGATGTCTCACACTCATTGAAGGAAAGAGCGAAACATCACTTCTGTCACCAGAATGCATTTTCTGACCTCACTAACCGGATGCGCAGGGCAGTTGGACATAGTGGTGTTTTAGAGGTAAAAAAATATAGAAATACTGTTCTGTTTCTCACACAAACCGATCATTTTGTGTCTTAGGACATCAATGTGTCATCACGAGCCACAGGGTTTAATTTGGATTTTGTCTATGCATGTTTTGTTTTTTTGTACTCTTATAGACGAAGTTCCCATTGACAAACATCATACGACTGACAGACCACAATGGTTGGAGTTAAAAATCATCATTTGTGTTCTCCTGAAGAAACAAAGTCACCTACATCTTGGGTGCCCTGGGGGTAAGCAGATAAACATCAAATTTTCATTTTTGGGTGAAATATCCCTGCATCATCTGGGTATTTAAAGTTCACTTTAAATACTTTAATTTTGAATTTTCAGTGTGAACACACTACTCACACTGTTAAAACTACAATTATACTCGTGGAACGTTGACAGCCGAAGTAGGCTATTCTTTGTGCTTGAGTCAGGCCTCCACAGACAGCGCGCATCCTGAGCAAGACCCTGTTCAGGGCACAAGCAAGAAAAACTTGCTCTTCAGAGAGTCAAAGCTAGTCCACAGTCTAGTAAACGTTGGCAACCTCTTTAAGTTATTGTTGACTGTGCCAATAAACATCGCATCGTGTGAAAGGAAATTTTCTTGCTTGCACTGACTGAAAATATACACCATGGTCAGTATTGTCCAAAGCTGTACACATGAGCAGCACAACGCATGCATGTGATGCTACGCAAGAGCCGGCCAATAATGAGTCAGCATTCTGATGTAGAACCTGGAAGCGCTGGACATAAACAATGTATGAGAATGACACAGAAGAGAAGATATTGTTGAATAAAGTCATTATTTTTGTTTTGTTTTTGCACACAAAAAGTATTATAGCCGCTTCATAAAATTAAGGTTGAACCACTGCAGCCAGTCACATCGACTGATTTTACAATGTCTTTAGTAACTTTCTGGACCTTGAAAGTGGTGGTTAAATTGCTGTCTATGGAAGTCATATACTGTATACCTCTTGGATTTCATCAAAAAATATCTTAATTTGTGTTCTGAAGATGATCGAAGGTCTTATGGGTGTGGATTAATGACAGAATTTTCATTTTTGGGTGAATTAACCCTTTAAGCTGAAATTGCAATTAGTTGTATTTGTATTAATTATTATTTAATTTTATTGTTAATATTCTGCTAAGATTTTATATTTCAATATAATTCCTGCAGAAATGCACAGAGTTTGCCATCATTCTGATTTGAATGTGCCTTTTTTCAGTTTTGAAAGCAGTGTGTTAGCAATGTATAGTGTCTTGCAGATGGAGAAGTATGAATGATAAAAGTGTTCATGGACTTTGGAAAATGTGATAATTGAATGCATTTTGTGTGAAAGCAATGAAAAATAATTCTCAGTTTGGTCTGCATAGACTTCTGTTTCGCTGAATGTGTGAAGAGTTTTGAAAATGTGGCTTCAGTATTGACCAATGCTTGTTAGCAATTGGAAAAGAAAAAAAAAACTGTAAATATGTCTCTTCAATATAAATCTGATCTCCCCGTGCTATATGCTAGTTTACTTCAATGAAGATGCTAATGCTAATATAGCAGTATTAGAAATTGGCTTTCACGGGAGCAAGTATCAACTAGCAGAGGCTAACTGGATCATTCTAACTAGCCAAAATTTGATCTTTTGGTGAGTATGTGCTTAAAGTGTTTTTTAAGCCAATGATTTGAAGGAAAAAGATTTGCCAGTTTTTTTCATTAGCCTAACTTTTGCAGGGATAAAAATTGTTTAGAGTAATAATGTGCTGTTGCTAGCAGCGGATCTTCTGCTAAGCGCATTCATTCAGAGCTGTCTGTTTACGTCTCCAAGTTTTGAACAAGTGACTCTCACTGGCTGTTTGAAAAGATTCAAATACCTTACAGACTTGGAAAATTCCGCTGCTGTCTCAGACATATGCCTCAATATTTCAGAAACCCCACTTGAGTGTGTCACAATGTTTTTATCTGAGCCTGTTTTATGGACTTTCTTCAGGTGCCGTGTTTGTGCTGAGAAAGCAAGAATTGCGAGAATTAGAACTAGGAAATGATCTCAAATATTTCCACAGCTGCACTGTATCCAAAGTAAGGCCTGCAGCGTAACTACAACAGCAGGCTCACATTGTGCTTTCACACCGACAACGGTTCAACAGAAATGAGGCTCTATACAGATTTTTTTTTTTTTTTTGGTTACCCGATTGTAAAATAGTGAATATTTTGAACAATGTCTACTGCAAACTACTACAAAAGATATTCATAAAATATAATTCACACTGTTTTAGACAAGTTTTCTTGGTAACACTTTAGAATACTGATCCTTCATTAATGAATAACTACACAGGAACAAATGAGTAATGCATCATTAACACTCTAGTAACTACTATTAACTAACAAGAAACTCTGATTAATGAATTAGTAAGTAAAGTGCTCAGTTGAAGGTGGTAGTTCACTATTAGCTAATCAGTAACTACTATTTTTTTCATACCTCCCAGAGAACTATAGTATAAAGAACAAGTCTACTATATGCAGGTTCATAATTAATGTGAATAATACATAATGTATAATTAATTCTAAAGTAAAGGTTATGGTAGCCCACTACTAATGACTGAAGTATTACCAAATCCTTCAGAAGGAATTACTAATTATTTAGATCAGTATTCTAGAGTAAGAAACGTGATAACTCTCTAGTAACTACTGGAGTCATTGTAAACTTGAGGTTTTTGTAAAGTATTGGATAGCAATAACTCAAGAGCTACTACATATTTCTAAAGGAACTACTACTTATTGAAGATCATGAATATCATGGTAACCCACTAGTAAATACTTAAGTGTTACCAAATACATCAGATAGAATTACTGTACAAAAATGTACAAAAACCAAGTTTACAATGACTCCAGTAGTTACTGGAGAGTTATCATATACTTCAGTCATTACTAGTGGGTTACCATAACCTTTACTCTAGAATTAATTATACATTATGCATCATCCATGTTAATTATGAACCTGTATATAGTAGTAGTTCTTAGTAGTTCTCTGGGAGGTATGAAAAATAGTAGTTACTGATTAGCTAATAGTGAACGACCACCTTCAACTGAGCACTATTACTTACTAATTCATTAATCAGAGTTTCTTGTTAGTTAATAGTAGTTACTAGAGTGTTAATAATGCATTACTCATTTGTTCCTGTGTAGTTATTCATTAATGAAGGATCAGTATTCTAAAATGTTACTGTTTTCTTAACATTCCCCTCAATTAGGTTTTGTTGTATTTGTTGAATTATGATTATTGCAGTTTGACAAACGGATATTTTTTCCTTCTGATTTCAAGACCTTTGATCTGAAAGAGACAGTGTTTGCGAAATATGACTTATGTCCACCTCTATTCAGTGTCAGGGATCGGATTTCATTTATAAAAAGTTTTCACAGACAAACTAAATTTGTTTATACAGTAAGAGAATTGTGAAGATGCATTATTGTTTGTTGACAGCAGGGGGCTCTATAGATGGGCCATTCTTCAAATAGAAGAAACTTTTCTGTTCCCTATAGGAGTATTTTAAAGAATACATTTTTTCATGTTTTAAAATATAGATTATAAGATATTTTATTGTGCTTCTTTAGTCATTTTTATGTTACTTTAAAAATATTTAAATATTTTATAATGTTGTGGGCTCCCTCTATAACAAATGTATAAAATCTGTGCTGTGAAAACATGGAAAATGTAATTTTAAAAATTCTATACATTTAAAATAAATTACATTTTTACATCACAGTCTCAGAGTAGCTTTATTCAATGTTATTACCAAACCAGTTTGCATTGACAAATGTGAAATCCACTTGTAGGCTAATCAAGGCCTGCATGATCATCAGATTCATATTCTAGGTCATGTGCTAAAACAGTTGCACCTAAGTGCACCTAACTGAAGAATCACATATAAAAAGATGGATAGGAAACAAACAACTGAGACTTTAATGGTACTTGCATGAACACATGCCTAGATGATTAACTAACTACATATCATTTCATCAGGAACTGTTCCTTCATCTTACAATTTTGTTGTGTAATACTCTTTAAATGTACTGTTGCATGTTGACATCTATTTAGACCAATGAAAACATGGGAAAACAGTTAACGGCATCATGTTGCCCTACCACTGAAAAAAATAATTGTATAAAAACAATTTTCACTAAGAAATTGCTAGTAAATTTCACAATAATTAATATTAAATCATAGAAACACATTGAATTAAAGGTGCCCTAGAACTTCTTTTTAAAAGATGTAATATAAGTCTAAGGTGTCCCCTGAATATGTCTGTGAAGCTTCAGCTCAAAATACCCCATAGATTTTTTTTTATTCATTTTTTTAACTGCCTATTTTGGGGCATCATTAACTATGCACCGATATACAGGTTGCGGCCCCTTTAATTCTCGTGCTCCCCCTCCCCCGAAGCTCGCGCTTGCCTTAACCAGCATAAACAAAGTTCACACAGCTAATATAACCCTCAAAATGGATCTTTACAAGATGTTCGTCATGCATGCTGCTTGCATACATCGGATCATGTAAGTATAGTATTTATTTGGATGTATTACATTTGATTCTGAATGAGTTTGAGGCTATGCTGCGTGGCTAAAGCTAACATTACACACTGTTGGAGAGATTTATAAAGAATGAAGTTGTGTTTATGCATTATACAGACTGCAAGTGTTTAAAAATGAAAATAGCGACGGCTCTCTTGTCTCCGTGAATACAGTAAGAAACAATGGTAACTTTAACCACATTTAACAGTACATTAGCAACATGCTAACGAAACATTTAGAAAGACAATTCACAAATATCACTAAAAATATCATATTATCATGGATCATGTCAGTTATTATTGCTCCATCTGCCATTTTTCGCTATTGTTCTTGCTTGCTTACCTAGTCTGATGATTCAGCTGTGCACATCCAGACGTTCTGCCCTTGTCTAATGGCTTGATCATGGGCTGGCATATGGAAATATTGGGGGTGTACATATTAATGATCCCGACTGTTACGTAACAGTCGGTGTTATGTTGAGATTCGCCTGTTCTTCGGAGGTCTTTTAAACAAATGAGATTTATATAAGAAGGAGGAAACAATGGAGTTTGAGACTCACTGTATGTCATTTCCATGTACTGAACCCTTGTTTTTCAACTATGCCAATATAAATTTAATATTTAATTCTAGGGCACCTTTAAACATGAAATTTTTAAGTAGAAAAACTGAAACAGTATATTCTTGTAAATGTTCTTGTTGCATTGACAACTCTTTCTAAAAACAAATTTTTAAAATGTGAACTACCCTCACTATACGTCAGTATAAAATAGTTTCACCACATAAGAATGATTCTTAACTTGTTCATTTGAGTATTAATGTGAGCACTGTGCAATATTGCGCCATTTACGCCATTCTGAATCCAAACAACATGATTAAACACGTGGGTGTTTGGCTGTGTATGGCAGTGTGCGGCAACTTCAAACAATATCCGCCATACAAGGCAACATTCCAAAACACAATAGCATAATCTGCTTAAAGGGAATGTTGCTGCTTGAATATCTGGCACTTGGTTTTGCCAAAAGTAATATTTTTGCCACTTTTTGGAAAACACATGGATTGGTGTTTGTCACAGTGTTCTCTTGTCTCTGGAATGGAGGGGAAAACGAATCAAATCAACAGCAGTCTTAAGTCTCATTCACCCTGTTGAAATGAAAAGCAAATAAACTCAATTTCAGGTCAAATATATTTGAGTTGTTTTTGAACAAATGTCAAGAAATCTCCACTGACAAATTGTTCCTGACCTCATAAAAGTTTGCTTTTTCCGCTGTGTGGCAGAAATAATCCAGATGCCTTCAATCCGTTGACACAGTCCAACAGCACAAGAACAGAGGGAAATAAACGGAGGTTTACACCCACCTGCTAGCGTGACTCACCGGATTCAACTGCCAATCTCACAGATTAAAGTTGTTTCATCGCACAGCAGGAAACAAACCATTAATAACAGCAGGCCCAACTCCACAGTCAGGAGCATGGCCCATCCTGGCCCCACGCCAAATAACGACCAATTGCAAAATTAGTCCGATGTTCAATTTAGCTCCAGATTATGAGGGAGATCATACTTCACCATTATGGTGAACAGTTCACCATTACTGAACTAAGTTCTCTTTTGTGTCTTAGGCCCTATTACCATCTGGTATTAAGAAGCACTTAAGTTGATTAGATCACAAGTGGGCAATGCTAAATACAGGTGTAAACGGTTGTTAAACATTTTGACCTTGTCCAGTTTCGACCACTTCCACTTTACACTCGAAATTCGACCAGATTGCTTTCGTAGTGGTCGAATGTGTTTGAACAGTGCAAAAGACCACCTATCAAACTACTGACCCAATGGGTATGGGAAGCGCCAGATGGGATTTAAACTTTGTCGGCTGGAAAGTTTTTTTGAAGATGAAAAACGTACTAAGCACAATGCTCTTTCACCACTTTTGATTTCTAACACGCACTCACCACGTTCGGCATGGTCTTGCGGCTATCAGAGCAGAAACAAAAGCTGATACTCTCCGTATGTTTTTCCATCATCTCTGGGTGTGTTCATATGTAAATCACGCAAGCTTATTTTGTCCATTCCAATCAAAAGATCTGAAAAAGCCCATGCATTTACCTGCCCATAGACCCTCCCCTTGAAGAAATCAAGTGGTTGAAAGTGGACAAAAGAGATTAAAATACCAGGTGTAAATGGGTATGTGTGTCCCTCATCTACTTGTGATCCGATCGACCAAAACGCATCTTAATACCAGGTGGAAACAGGGCCTTAAATGGACGAATACATTAATGGACGAATACACTAGTGATGGGCTCTTTCGAAACAGTGTTTCATGAAGCTTCAAAACCTTTACAAATCTTTTGTTTCGAAGGAAGCAGTGGTTTGGAGAGTGTTATTTAAACTGCCAAAGTCACGTGATTTCAGTAATCAAGGCTTTGTTACGTCATAACTGTTTCGAAATGTTTTAAAATTGTAATGGTGATCGCCTCCAGCGCCGAATCATTGAACAAGTGTCTATGTCTATTACCTGAGTATCATTTGTCTTAAACAGTGTTGGGGAAAGTTACTTTTAAAAGTAATGCATTACAATATTGCGTTACTCCCTAAAAAAGTAACTAATTGCGTTAGTTACTTTTTTATGAAAAGTAATGTGTTATATTACTTTTGCGTTACTTTTTCTCACCTAGGCTGGGCTTGCTTGTTTGTTTTTTAATAACAACAAAAAAGTTCTATTTTTGGCAAATGTTAAGGTCCTTTCACACCAAAAGTGAAAAGACTAAGCCTCAGGCTGAAGAAAATGCATATTTATGCCTGTACAGAGGGCACAGCTCAAACACACCTTTCAGCTGTGCTGCCATTCCGGATTACAGAAGAGTAGGATACAAAAATTCAACACTCTTATTTCTAAATCTAAAGTCATTTTTGCTTATAAGAATGGTTAAGTTAGAATTTATTATGAGTAAAAGAGGTGAGTAAATGCATGTTCACATTTAGTCTAGATCTACAATAAAAAACAGTGCACACCACGCCTCTGCACATTATTTCTCTCAATGTGGGGACAGGAGAGCTGTCAGTCAATAAACTTCTTTAGATTTAATATGATTAATATATATTTAATTTATATACTATAGTATTTCCTACCTGAATACTACCTGAAATCTTTTTATTTTATCTGCATCTTTGTTCTATTGTTTTTATTAGTGCTATTGCTTGTTATTTTTTTGTTATAAAAAATACTTAAATACTTAAGTAAACTTCTTAGCGTTGAGCCCTGTGTGATTAGAGTCCCTTTTAAGACCTGCACCTTTTATTATAAAATAAAGTTACAAAATCTGTTACGTGGAAAAATAAAATAATGTTAAAAATCTTGCCCACCAGGAATGTTACTTGGCCCACCTTACATCTCAAAGCTGGAGCCTTGCCTGAATAACAGTATAATTTATGGATCTCAGACATAGCAAAATATGGCTTTAGAGCAGAACCTGTGTAGTCTATAAACTAACAAGGAATCACTAGATAATGTTTAGATACACTATATTGCCAAAAGTATTGGGACACCCCTCCAAATCATTAAATTCAGTTGTTCCAATCACTTCCATAGCCACAGGTGTATAAAATCAAGCACCTGGGCATGCAGACTGATTCTACAAACATCTGTGAAAGAATGGGTCGCTCTCAGGAGCTCAGTGAATTCAAGCATGGTACCGTGATAGGTTGCCACCTGTGCAGTAAGCTTGCCACCTGTGCACTACTAAATATTCCACGGTCAACTGTTAGTGATATCATAACAAAGTGGAAGCAATTGGGAACAACAGCAACTCAGCCACAAAGTGGTAGGCCACGTAAAATCACAGAGCGGGGTCAGTGCATGCTGAGGCACACAGTGCGAAGAACTTTCTGCAGAGCCAATAGCTACAGACCTCCAAACTTCGTGTGGCCTTCAGATTAGCTCAAGAACAGTGCATAGAGAGCTTCATGGAATGGGTTTCCATGGCTGAGCAGCTGCATCCAAGCCTTACATCACCAAGTGCAATGCAAAGCGTAGGATGCAGTGGTGTAAAACACGCCGCCACTGGACTCTAGAGCAGTGGAGACGTGTTCTCTGGAGTGACGAGTCACGCTTCTCTGTCTGACAGTGGTTCAACCTTAATGTTATAAAGCGACTAGAATACTTTTTGTGTGCCAAAAAAACAAAATAACGACTTTTCAACAATATCTAGTGATGGCTGATTTCAAAACACTGCTTCAAAGCTTTACAAATCTTTTGTTTCGAATCAGTGGTTCAGATTGCGAAAATCAGCATCTCATTAATAATGAATAACTTCAGATCACTTTGTCAGTATATGAATGCCCCTCCTCTCTATTCCAATTTTGAATGTGTTTACCAGCACCATGTATTACATAAATACAATCATGCAATCCTAAAATAAATAATTTTGGAATAATTTAATTCATGTTTCTTTTTCAGTAGTTGTTGTTCCTCTGAAAAAAATACAAAGCATTTAAATAGCTTAAGTAATTAAAGATATTAGGCTACTGTGGCTAAATGTCATAACTGAACCAAATAGCTACTGCATCAACACCCTGGGTGGAGGCTTATGTGAACGTTTTTCTCCCTTTTTCTTTTTCCCTCTGCCCACCTCCTTTTAGGAGTTGCCTTGCCCCTCCTACCTGCTCATAAAAGTGGAAACCATGCTGCCTGAAATCTCTACTACGTTTCTCCTTCTGTCTTCTGGATCGCCGTCCTTCACTTCTCACTCAGAGTGAAAGAGATAAACAGAAGGCAGAGACAGAGAGAGGCCACGAGAGAAAGAGAGAGAGGTGAGTGCTGTACAGTACATATGTAATGCATGTTGTAAATAAATAAAAAATGAAATTGCTTTAAGTATCGATATTGGTCTGAATGGGAGTTTACATGCAAAGGAAAGTAATATCAGTTCATGATAGATGTTTCTTGTCTGATCATGATGCAGCTTGTTCATTTTTTTGGTTATCCATCATCTTGAATTTGTCTAGATTGTGGAGTAAGGGTTTCCATTGTCTGGAATACCCTGTAAATAGTAAAGGGTTTTCAAATTGTGACTCCTAGGGCCTGAAAAAAAAGTTTTGGTATTTAATAAAACATGAAAAATTATGGAAATATAAATTTTTTAGTTATCCTTGGGTGTGAAATATTTCATTGGCAAGTGTTCTCTTTGAGTACACAAAAATTATTTTTCCAGTCACAAACAACTGGAAAAGTCACAGAAAATTAATGGAAATTCACAGAAACCCAGATGATTGTTTATATTGATTATAAACAAATATATACTTTTGTCCTGCCCCAGGGCGAGACTATCTGTTTGTCAAACCAATGGAAGACAAAAGGATATTTTAATATATATCAACAATATAATCTTCTTCTTTTTTTTTTTTCATTTTTAAATATATTTTATTTATATTTATTTTATATCTTTATATATCTTTACTAATAAGAAACCCAAGAGGCTGTCCAATCCTTTTAAAATTTTTGATTTGATTTTGGATTGAATATAAGTGTGGATACATAGACCCGATTCAATCTAACTCATATCATGCTGCACACCACACCTGCTGTTGTGCAAGAGTCTTTATCCAGCTCTGCTCAAGGGTTTGTATATTTCTAGAGCCACATTCACTTTAGTTTCACTTTGATTTTCCTGGCACTGGGCATGGCTGTGAGCCGGAGGGCGGCTGTGTGTGATTTTTCCCTGCTTCCTACAGCGATCAGTGCTGGATGTTATGTCTCCAGGGTTCAGAAGATCCATTCCTGTGGGCACAAGACCAGGTCTGGACACTGAGGCAAAGCTGTGGTGCTTGGCAACCGTTCTTCCTTCCCTCCCTTTCCCTCTTGATCCTATTCTCTGGTCCAGATGGATTGCAAAAATGCAGTTTTTTTTCCACTCCGTAGTTCACCCAAAAATGAAAATTCTGTCATTAATTACTCACCCTCAGGTTGTCCCAAACCCGTAAGTCTTTCGCTCTTCTTCAGAACACAAATAAAGATCTTTATGATGAAATCTGAGAGAAGTCTGTGTCTCCATTGACAGCTACACAACTGTTAGTTTAACGCTTCAAAAAGTTCATAAAGAGATCGTAAAACTAATCCATATGAATTGAGTGGTTTAGTCCAAATTTTCGGAAGAGACACAATCACTTTATATGATGAACAGATTGAATTTAGTCTTTTATTCACATATAAACATTTATCAACTCACACATCAGTTGTGGTAAATGGAAGCTCAAGCATGTTTGCTTGACATGTGAGAACCAATGAGGTTCATTCTCGTGTGTTACACAGCACATTTGAGCTTCCGCAAGAGGTTTGTTCTTACGCGTCAAGCAAGTTCAGTTGAGATTCTGTTTATGTTTGCTGATCAATATGAATAAAAATTATGGACTTTTTGAAGCATCAAAGTGTCAGTTGCGTAGCTGTCTGTGGAGGGACAGAAAGCTCTCAGATTTCATCAAAAAAGAACGAAAGTTCATTTTTGGGTGAACTAACCCTTTAAACTGTCAATGCAATTCAACCCAGAAGATGTTTTGATATCTGTAGAGATTGTGTTTGTAATAATAATTGTAATATTTGATTAGTTTGATGATCCTTAGTGATTATATTTATTACAGTACTTTTAAGGAAGCAGTTTATTACTTTTCCTCAAATTCTGTTTTGAAGATAATTTCAATGTTAGATTCTATTTACTGTTTTTTTATTGCAAACTGTATAAAGATTTTATATATATATATATATATATATATATATATATATATATATATATATATATATATATATATATATAAACGCAAATATACTAAACAAAAACAATAGCATTTTTGTTAAATATTAAATATCTTATTCAAAATTAAAATACAAAGTTCCATTTATTACAAAAAAACTTTTCTGAATGTGTTTATTTAACACATTATTATATGAACAACCAGTTTGAATAAGTCTAACAAGCCTTATAGGGTTAGTTCACCCAAAAATGAAAATTCTGTCATTAATTACTCCCACTCATCTCGTTCCACACTTGTAAGACCTTCATTCATCTTTGGAACACAAATTAAGATATTTTTGATAAAATCCGATGGCTCAGTGAGGCCTCCATTGACAGCAAGACAATTAACACTTTCAGTGGCCAGAAAGCTACTAAAAACGTATTTAAAACAGTTCATGTGACTACAGTGGTTCAACCTTAATGTTATGAAGCGACGAGAATACTTTTTGTGTGCCAAAAAAACAAATAACGACTTTATTCAACAATATTTAATGATGAGCGATTTCAAAACACTGCTTCAAAACAAAGCTTTACGAATCTTTTGTTTTGAATCAGTGGTTCAGAGCGTGTATCAAACTGTCAAAGTCACGTGATTTCAGCAAATGAGGCTTTGTTATGTCATAAGGGTTTCAAAATTTCAATGGTTCACCACTGGGGGGCATGACTTTGGCAGTTTGATACACGCTCCGAACCACTGATTCGAAACAAAAGATTCATAAAGCTTTGAAGCTTCATGAAGCAGTGTTTTGAAAGAGGCCTCACTGAGCCATTGGATTTTATGAAAAATATCTCTTTTCCCGCCAGCATTTAAAAAAAAAAAAAAAAGTTGTCAGCCACTGCCAGCATTTTTCATCATTTTCACAAAACTTTCATGGTCCCTAGAATATTTTGTTATATGAATATCTGAACATGCTATATATCAAAAGAAAGAACAGAGCCTCTCCTTTAAAAAAATAAATAAATAAAAAATCATGCATTTTTATCAACACTTGAATGTGGGTAATTTTAATTAAAAAAAAGCAACATTTTGAACAAAAAGCTGAGAAAATCATTTTTTTTCAAAGACAATAACATGCATAAGCAATGCTTTTATTGCTTGTTTCTGCTCCTTTTTTGCCTGTGGAAGATGTGGAATAGTGCCCCCTACTGTATAACAGTCAAAACACAGAAAGCCAGAAAATCCCATCAATGGCGGGGAAAGAGTTAAGTACACGTAGTGAGGTTTTTCAACACATTTTGAGTTCAGTGAAGAACCCTTCTAAATTTGGTCAGTGAGTGAATCATTAGATTCAATCATTTGCTTCTGGTGTTTTTGTTTTGCTTTTTGGAACCAAATGGAACCAGTTCTAAATAAGAATTAGTTCTCTGTTCTCAGAGTTGTTTTGCTGCGGAGCATCTTTAATCTCCATGCAACAACTCTATGAACCTCACAACCCTGCTGTCTCTCTTTCTTCCATTATTTGGAACTTTCTTGAGCAGCCTGATTCATTAAACAGTCACAGACATAGCCTGACCTGTGAAAATTCCTCCCTTAGATTCCTCCAGCTATTAACAGATTGTTTTATAACTTTGTTGTTGATCTGAATGAAAGCCATGCACTCTTACATAGGAAATAGGAAACAAAAGAAATAAAAGGAAGGCAAGTCTTGCTGGATATTTTGTAGGATTTTGGGTGGATTGGATTGCTTCGTTCCAATTATGTGATGCATATTATTTGGAAAAAAAACTATTTCTTTTTACTACTGTAGTTTGGATTATGAATGCAGCTATTGTACTGACCTCTATCCGAAGGCCAAAAGCTGTGTACCGTACAAATCTTCTCCATCGTAGACTATAGAATTACAGGTCTTCCCTGGCAGTAGTTTCTCATGTCAAATCAGCTTTGTACTGAAAAAACACCAAAAAGTGGCGGACCAACAGTTCTCTGTTTAAAGAGAGGTTTGGCTCTGTGCTTAGATTTGGTTTCTAAGACGCCACATATTTGCAAGGCTGAAAAGGCTCAGGGCTAATCAAAAATTTATGCATTAATTATGTGTACTTTCCTTGGAAAAACTGGAAAAGCCCGGAAATCTGTGTCACAGGAAAAAAAAAAGAAGATCATCAGTGTTAGTTATCAGTGTCATTTACGATGTCCACACCAAAATAAAAACATTACTATTAGGCTAATGAGAGAAATTGAACTGGACAATCTATTTTGTATGTATAATTAATGAGCTATTGAAATTGTTGTTTCATTAGGTTTTTTTTTTTTTTTTTTTTTTTTTTTATCGTTACATTTGAGTTTTGACTTGGAATTGAGCAGGATCAGTACATATATATATACACACATAGTACATATATACACACATATACTATTTATTTGTTAAAACATTAAATAATAATATTTGTGCAGAACCTAATTAATATTCATGAGCTTAACATTTTTTGTCATCACAACCAATGCACAACTTGAAGTATCAACCTACATGAGTGAAAAAAGTTGTTACTTGAAACAAAATAAAAACTGAAATACAATAAAATATTTTAAAAAATGTATATTTATTTTATTTTAGTTATATGCGAGGCAACATTTCTAATTTTTGTTTAGTTTAAGTTGAAAAGTACTAAAAGTAATTAATAAAACTTAATTAAAACCTATAAACAAAAAACAGCAACATTATTGAAAATTTAACTGAATTTAAAATGAAAATGGAAAATATAAAAATAAAAGCTAATTAAAAATATTAATAAAAACTATAAGAATATATTAATGATATTAAAATAATTCCAATATAAAATATGTTTTTGTGTTTTACCCCCTTAAAACCCTTGGTCTCATATTTTGCTTGTTGATATAGGCTACAATCGATCTGAATGCTCAGTCTAAAGAACATGCTTTGAAAGAGAAATGGATTTTATGTTATTATTTTATTACAGCATTTGACTTATCACACAAGAATCTAAGCGTACTGCCAGAGTCTGTCTGGTATGAAAATAAGTTTTGGTAACAATTGCCAGAGATGGAAAAAAAATATGATTTTCTTGAAAGATCTTTCCAAAGGAAATGTTAAAAAAGTAAGTATTTTTCTTGAAATTTTCATGCACAAATCGCATCCATTCCATTTTTATATGGAGGAAACAGAGTGGCTTTCTGCTATCTCATAATGGTTCATAAACTGCCCAAAATCTCTTAATCCCCATAGACTAAAACTTATGGTTACATGAAAATCTTCCCTTCTACCTGGGAGAGAAGTGTGAGTTAGTGAGTGTGAGAGAGAACGTGTTTTACAGCAGGCAGCTGTTTTGGCTCATGGTCCGTTCTGTCAGCTGATTCTGCATTCCACTGTCCTGAGAAATAACTGCAACTCAACCTCAGCAATATCATACCAGAACGAGTACTGAATATCAGTATGATGTCTAGTTAATATTGTGTTACTTATGAGTTAATTCATTATAAAAACACAAGGAGTAGGGTTATATTTTGGGTTAGTATTAGTATTTTTAACTAGCTTTATATATATATATATATATATATATATATATATATATATATATATATATATATATAAAGCTAGCAACATTTCTTTCTTAGTGTAAAGAACATTTTTAATATTCTACAGAACCTTTTTCCACTATATATATATATATATATATATATATAAAAAAAAAAAAAAACCTTGTGTGCAGTTGAAAGGTTCCATGGATTCTATGGAAAGGTTCTTCATAGAGTCATAACTGCCAGTAAAGAACATTTATTTTTAAGGGTGTAGGTAAATTTGTGTGTGAGAATTGTAGCTATATGTTTCATGGGAGAAATGTCTTGAAACTCTCTCTCAATCTTCCCATTTCCAGAGAAAGCAAGACTTGTAGTAATTGGTAGGGTGGGAACACGAAGTGGTGTGTGGGTGGGTGAGTGTGTCTTTTGGCATCGTCTGCTGTATACTGTCGGCACCTCATTATCACGGTCATGCTGACTGTAAAGCTTCTTAAGGTTGTTCAAATTCAGTAGCCAGATCCAAAAGAGAAACTCCAAAACACTGCATCATCATCATCATTTGCCAGCATTATGGAGAACAACACACTAAACCAGGGATTCTCAACTCTGGCCCTCGAAGCCCACTTTCCTGCAGAGTTTAGCTCCAACCTTGATCAAACTCACCTGCTTATTAATCCTGAAGAACTTAATTAGCTTGTTCAGGTGTGTTTCATTAGCATTGGAGCTAAACTCTGCAGGAAAGTGGATCTCAAGGGCAGAGAGAACCCCTGCCCTGCCCTACTTTTACATTTATGCATTTTGCAGACACTTTTATCTGAAGCAACTTACTGTACATTGCATTTAAGGATTTTATCAGTTCATAAATTCCCTGGGAACTAAACCTATAACCTTTGTTTTTCTTGCGCTATGCTCTACTGTTTTAGCTACAGGAATGCAACTCTAAAAAAATTATAATCACTATTTAAAAATAAATAGCATCTCATTTGGTTTATTTAGTATGCTAGATGCTTTTTGTCCAAAGTGTCTTCTGGTAATTTTATTATTTATTATTTTATTCCATCACTCCTGAGCAACCTGGGGAAAAAGTGCAGGGTTGCCTTTTTGGCTCATGAATTTCCATTACTTTTCCATGGCCTTTCCATTCATTTGTAATTAACTGGATAATTTTATAGAGATAATTTTATAGATCTTGCTAGCTTTGCTTGTAAGTTTTACACTCTTCACATTCACAATGCATATTTTAGAGGAAAGCATAAGTAGAAAAATGTATATTCAGTATACAAATATTCATGACATACAAGGTTTTATTAACTTTCCCTGCCAGCGTTTTATTTATTTATTTATTTTATTTTATTTTTAATATAGTTGCCAGCGAGCTCTAGCATTTTTGAAAATGTTCACAAAACTTTCATGGCCCCAGGATATTTTGTTGTATAAATATCTGAACATTGGTAAGTTTAATAAAAAAAGCTAAGAAAATAGTTTTTTTTTTTTTTTTTTTAACTTGCATAAGCAATGCGTTTATCATTTGTTTCTTCTGCTTCTTTACCTGTTTTCATCTGGAGATTCTGTACTCTTTCAGAAGATGTATAACAGTGCCCCCTACATTTACCAGGTCAGATATCTTTAATATTCTGATATTTACAGGTTTTATTTGAACATGGGAACTCTGGAAGTGTCTCAATACAAAAAGTACTGGGTTTAGATCCCAGATGAGCCCCCAGAGCAGGTCCCCAAAACATTTGGACTAACTTTTGGACACAAACTTTAAGGGCCCTATTTTAACAATCTAAGTGCATGGTCTAAACTGCACAGCGCAAGTGCACTTAGGGCGTGTCTGAATCCACTTTTGCTAGTTTAAGGATGGGAAAAATGGTTGGCGTGCCTGGTGTATGGTCTAAAAGGGTTCTCCCTATTCTCTTAATGAGTAATGTTTTTTTTTTTTTTGAGTCTAACGTGCAATAAACCAATCAAAGTCTCATCTCAAATTCCCTTTAAAAGGCAGTAGTGGTCGTGCCATGACGGATTCACTATTTACATGATGGAATTTGCATTGTGCACCCGCCTATAGGCACATATTACTAACGCGCTCTTTAAATAACTATATATATATATATATATATATATATATATATATATATATATATATGCGCCATTGACTTTAGACCAGGTTTCAGTTGGTCAATGGCACAGTCTATTTCAGTTGCCTCAAAATAGCAATGCGCCAACAATGTTCCTGAACTCATCTCGTTTTCAGGCCAGCACGCTCATGGACGCACAAATGGGAGCAAATGCATTTGCTATTTAAACAACGTGGTGCAGGACGTAAAAATGATAACTGCACTGGGCTGAAACTATAGCAAAAACAGTTGTCGCGCCTGTATGACAGGGCCCTAAGTTGCTCTTAAAATTATCAGAATTTTATTGTGTTTTATAAAAATGAATCAAACCAACATTTTATTTTAAACTAACACGTCTATGTTAAATGTTTTGCTGTAAATTGGACACAGAAACCAAAAGCAAAGGATTCAGAGGTGAATATGCCAAAATAATGTAAGGCTTAGCATATAACCTTCTTATCATGCCAGCATCAACTATATGGTTGACACCCAGCATGTTCTTCTTTGTTTGTTTATTGTGAATTGATGTGCACATCTGGAAGCAGTCAGAAAAGTAGGAATGGAAATTTGATTATATTAGAATCGGGGCAGGGCGATAACAGAGCTGTGGCATGAAACCAAGCAGACAAATGCTGCGGTTGTAAATTTTGGCCAAAAAGAGTGGAGGAAAACATTGGTTCCTGCTTTCTGCCGTGGATGTGTAGGGTTGCTGTTGTTCCGTCATGTTAGTGCTTGTGGTTTTGACCCTCGCCTATCAACATATTTCTCGTTTGACCTTTGGCTCCAGCACCAAAATCTGTACTACAGATTTTTCTGGCATCATTGAACATGTGATGTAGGCCAGAGGGAACAACGTGAGATGCTTGTTTTGGCCTTGTGAATTTGATAAATAATCATGAAGATTTGACTGGGCATGGTTGTGAACACAGTTATTGGGTTCAGAATGAACAGAAGCTTTTATGAGCCATGTTTTTCCCCCATGACCTCTCCTGAAATGCTTCTCTTGAGATTTTTTCGGCACCTCATTTGTGATTTATGCTGTGTGGGTATCGTGGATGCAAATGAGAGCTATTGATTATGATATTCTATGTCACTTTATAAACATGGCCAGCAGTAGTTGAGAAATGTTCAGATGGAACGAGACTTTTGGATATAGAGGACATTGGACAGTTGTTCACTTTGACTTGCCAATCTTGTCGAATACAGAGAAAGAGTTGTTTTTCTAAAGTTACAGTTCTAGGCTGAATGTAGTCAGCACTAAGAATGACACAAAATCCTCTGAAAACAAATCTCTGGGTGAAACTATAAATTTGAGAAGCCTGAGGAATGAAAATCATTCCTGAGGAATGAAGTGTCTGGGTTGGGTTCGGTGCCTAATAACTGAATAAGGGAAAGAATGTCAAAAGGTTGCAATAAATAGAAATGTCACTTAAAAATATGATTAAGGAATCAATTGTCTTTTGAGTAAATATTTAGATAAATTATGTATTAATTTAAATCAACTGTTAATTTGTTGCAATAAAATGATACATTAGTAAATACATTTTAAAATCATTTTTCATAAAGTGCAAAGAATTTAAAATATATATTTGAAAAGGTCATTTATTTATCAATTTTAATAGTGTATAAGTCTCAATCCTTGTCACCCATACTGAAATACTGAATGGTCTTTCAGGATAGAGTATATTTTCTTATTCATTATTGTTGTTAATGCATATATTAAATACTTTTTAACATGATTAAATAAGGTTTCTAATTATGTGCCTTAAAAAGGTGTGCACTCTTCCTGAGAGAAACTGAAGAGCAAGGTTTGAACAGATGATACTGAAGAAGATTAAGATATGTGGAAGAGATGGAAAGTATCTTTGGAGTCACAATCAACCTGGCTGAAAGCATCCGAAAAAAAAAAAAAAAAGGTTTATGTGTTACTTAGTCTTTTCATTCTATTCATGCTAGATCAATCAAGATCTCTGTTTACAGTACCTCACAAAAGAGAATCAAAGCTCTGGCATCCCACCCACACACTGATCCCAATATGTCTGTATGTATTAGAATCAAAAACTGATTCCGTAAAAAGCATTCCAACTTTTAAGATTTTTTTCTGCTCTCAATCAAACAGGACGCCCCCTCCACTCTGGGGTCGGCTTTCGTTTAGGCTCACGTTTTAGATTTTAGCACAGTTGTCGGCTGGGTGCTAAAACGGCTACGCTTTGTGACTGAGTGCTTGGGTTTCATTCATCAGAGTTTCAGGACATACCTGAAAGGACGTCTCAAGCAACAGAAAGAATGAACAAAAAAGTAAGAACTAAATCAAGTTGTTTGTGCCATAGTGTTCTGAAAATGAGAGCTTGACGATATGTGGGCCTTTTTTGTGCATTGTGTAACTTGGGAGTGTAAAAAATGGCATCACATTATGGCAGTCTACATTTTGTGCTTTATTGGTATTACCTGTTTGATAATTTATGATTTATGTTTTTTTTCTGAACAAAACACTCAATGCAAAACAGTGAATAGTGGCATAAGAAATAGTGTTCATATCTGTTTTCTGGGCAGTTGCTGACCTCTAGTGGTCGTATAACATGTATTACTTCTGTTGTAGGTATATTACTGCAAACAAAATCTCTCTTTTTAATGCATAATTAATTTAAGAAACTTCAATATGTTTTTTTGTATTGTTCAGGAATATACACCGATCAGGCATAAAATTATGACCACTGACAGGTGAAGTGAATAACTCTGATGATCTCTTATTCACGGCACCTTCTAGTGGGTGGGATATATTAGGCAGCAAGTGAACATTTTGTCCTCAGAGTTGATGCCATGGGCCATGGACAGCCAAGGCTCAATGGGGAGCGAAGGCTGGCCCGTGTGGTCCGATCCAACAGATGAGCTACTGTAGCTCAAATTGCTCAAGAAATTAATGCTGGTTCTGATAGAAAGGTGTCAGAATACACAGTGCATCGCAGTTTGTTGCGTATGGGGCTGCATAGTCGCAGACCAGTCAGGGTGCCCATGCTGACCCCTGTCCACCGTCGAAAGCACCAACAGTGGCCACATGAGCATCAGAACTGGACCACGGAGCAATGGAAGAAGGTGGCCTGGTCTGATGAATCATGTTTTCTTTTACATCACGTCGATGACAGGGTGCATGTGCGTTGCTTACCTGGGGAACACATGGCACCTGGATGCACTATGGGAAGAAGGCAAGCCAGCGGAGGCAGGGTGATGCTTTGGGCAATGTTCTGCTGGGAAACCTTGAGTCCTGCCATTCATTTGGATATTACACAATGCAAAAATGGTTCAGGAATGTTTTAAGGAGCACAACAAGGAGTTTGAGGTGTTGACTTGGCCTCCAAATTCCCCAGATCTCAATCCAATTGAGCATCTGTGTGATGTGTTGTCTGATCCATGGAGGCCCCACCTCACAATTTACAGGACTAAAAAGATCTGCTGCTAACATCTTAGTGCCAGATACCACAGCACACCTTCAGGGGTCTAGTGGAGTCCATGCTTCGACGGGTCAGAGCTGTTTTGGCAGCACAAGACCAACACAGTATTAGGAAGGTGGTCATAATTTTATGGCTTATCGGTGTATTTCTTTGTAACTAAAACCCACAGCTACAGTATTAGTATAGAGACGCTGCCAGGTAGAAATAATTCACACATGCAGTCACTCTCTCACTAATTCATATAAATGGAATCCTTACTGTGCTACTTTATCTGTGTCTGATTTAGAACTAGCAGAAATCTGTGCAAAATATAACGACCCAAAGTCAAGAACTGATAAAAATTAGGTGTTATGTAGGAGCAATAGCCATGTGGGCAGCGCTGTGTCATATGCCATAGCTGTGCACAAGATGGCCAAGCAGGAAGATTCCTCTGTTGGGAGCTTTTATGGCTCTTTGTGTGTGAGCATGGTTAGACTGGGTCTGGCAGTTTGCATCCATTTATATCCCGATTAATATAACAAACACACACTGCATTCTATGAGGAGGTGACGTACACTAAAGTGCGAGTCGTTAAATGAGCATTAATTAGGTAGGAAACACGATATGGGTGGGGTTACACTAACTAGTAGTTCACTCATAAAATATGTATAAAACAAAATACCATACAAAAGACAGTACACAATGTCCTGGGATCCATGTTCATTTATAGATCAGTTAGTCTATAAATTAGTGCTGGAAAGTCTGTTTTAAGGCTATCGGTCTTTCTTATGGCTGGAAGGCCTTGGTGGGCTCTGGTTGTTTGTCTCCCAGAGTGGTCGTCGTTCCACTGCAGATGATGTAGAAGACAGTAGCCAAGTTCAGGTCTCTGGGTTTGTGCAGCAGGTGTTGAGGCAGCAGTTGAGTTAACCTGAATTCAGTTCATTTGGGGCAGGTGTTTGCTTGTGGATACAGGAAATGGTTAGGGGTCTGTGCAGCATGAAGACGGTTTTAGTGTTGGTGGCAGGGGGGCAGCAGGTGGTTGTTATCCTCTGCTAACAAGAAGTCTGAAGGTTGGAGTGTTACTCTGCTTTAGTGGCAGTGCTGACTTAAACTTGCTTGAGCTGCGTCAAGCGAGGAGTCAGAAGCTTGTCCTTTGCAGTACTCCTCTGGTGAGTCCTGTTCGGGGAGCCATTTTGCCCCTGTAACTCTAAGGGAAGCATGTCCAGCTGTCCTTGTGCAGTCTCCGATTGACACCTGTGAAGGGTGTGAAGGAGGATGTTGTTGTCGACCGCTGTTGGTCGTCCTGTGGTGTTTGCGGGGTGAGGGTGCTGTCTCCCATGGCTTCTCCCAGTGGCTTTGCTGGTATCTGGGCTGTTGCCGTGGTGACAGTTCTGTGCTGGTCCTGGGCTTGCTCTGTCCAGCTGCTCTCATTGTTCAGCTGCTGTCAGAGCCTTTTGAAGTCTTTTGTTTCCGATTTAAGCCTTAGTCTCTAGCTGGTCTGTGAGGTTTTGGGGATATCTCTGATCCTTGCAGGTCTCTGTGATCTGTTTTGTGAGGTTGTTTACCTTCTGTTTCAGATCCATGAGGTGGGCTAAGGAGATGATAATCTTGATCAGCCCGGTGTGGATGTAACTCTGGCTTGGGTCATGTGTCATTGGTCCTCTTCTCTCATTGTCCAGTTGCATTTGGCTCTGGTGCCATAGGTTGTCAGCAGCCCTGGGTGGAACGGTGTTCCTTGCAATGGCTAGTCAGTCCTTTAGGTCTGCCATCTGTGAGGTCAAGCTGAGCATCTGCAACATTTTGGCACACTTGTGGTGAGAATAAGGGTGAGAGACTAATGCATGACCCTAAAGAGTTCAGAGCTAAAGATTTTATGGGTCAGCTATGGGTCAGGTATATAACATACAGCTTTGGACATACTGTACCTTGCTAATGAAGTGTGTCTTCTGTGATTAACATCTTAGTTGCAGATGCTAGGATGCAAAGATTTGTGTGGTTCTGAGAATGTTTCTGGTTGGCTTATGCTGAGTTTTAATAAATGACTTAAAATGGTTCTTATGGTCAAATTATTTCTCAGAAGCTCCTGATGGCTCGCAAATGGCTAGATCTCTTAAGTGAAGAAGAGGTGGAAAAGGAAAAAGAACAGCTTTCCTAATCAGATTGTTTATTACCAGTGCTCAGGACTATAGTTATGCCCTAGTAATCACTGAGATTACTTGTGTAGCAGGGTCATAGAACTTGGTGCACTTGTTAAGAATAAACAGAATCACAAATAAAAAAGTGTCTGTGCTTTCTTTCTGGCTCTATGGAGAAACAAAACCAAACTAGAACAAAAGGAGTAAATGTAAATGAATCAAATAGGTGAAAGAATAAACAAGTGAATTTGTTGACTCTTGTTATTATTAGAATAAATAAAAAGACCTAAATAAGTGATTAAAACAGCAGAGTGCTCTGAAATTGGCAAAACTCAATAGCACAAGTAATTAACCATTAGCTTTGCTTTGAAGGTCACTCCATAGTTGATCACAGCTGCTGCATGTTCAAGACCACATCATGGGCGTGTCTCTGAATAAAGTTTAGCCAAAGTGCCATTGAAAATTCTCAACATCTACAAGAATTATTATCTAGCTAAACAGTATATGTAATTCAATTTAGATTTAATTAACAAAGTAACTGCTAATTTAGCTGAACAGGGTTCAGGAAGGAATACACCTAAAATGGTGAAGGTGAAATTAGCTGAGAAGAATTAAAGGTAAAGAAAGAGAAAGTGAGAAATCAGAAACCAGAAATGGGGTTAAGGGAGAATGTTTTAGTATTTTTAATGTTTTCACTTTACACGGCATACCCACGAGCTGTGGTTAAAGGCTTCAAGTAAATTATGCTAACCACTGACTGTTGAAGTTATTAGTTAGCTTAGCCTAAGCTGAAGAGCTGCTAGTCTGGGTTAGCTTAACCAGCTCAGGTGTTTTGCTTACACTCTGTGACCAGTCATGGAAACCAATGTGCAGCAGTGCCAATTCAAACAGTATATAACAAATGTCTGTATGTTTCAAAAGAGCTATGCATAGTCTGTTGACATATGAGACTTTTTTTTTCAATCAGTAAAATTCAAATTTTACTAATGCAGACTCTTGCTTTTCTGTGAACACGTTTTCACCAACACATGTTTTTAAAAAGTTTTATGCCCTATGCTGACTAGGAGCTTTTTGTAGAGGGGTCTTGCATTGTGGCCATGCTGGGTGCCTTCTGGTGCCCACTTTGACTTCTGGGTTTTGCAGTTCAATGTCAATGAGGTCTTAAGAACCCTTTCTGAGGGGGTCTTGTGTTCGTTAAAGTCAAGTCACTTTTATTTATATAGCGCTTTTTACAATGCAGATTGTGTCAAAGCAGCTTTAAAATGTATTTAAAAGGAAAATAATTTTGGCTGCTCAGCAGCTCTAGAGAAAATGGTGTCATTGTCCAGCTTCAGTAAGTTCAGTATTGATTAATTTTGTTGTAAAAATCATTAGTTATTTATTTAGTTTATTTATCTATACAGCAGCTCTGAAGAAAACAGTGATCTCATCGTCCAGCTCTCTTCAATTTGCATTGAATGGTGTCAATGCAGGTAGATCAAAAATATTGTTGAATATCAACAGTGGCAAGGAACCCAAACTCCATCAGGTGACAAAAATGGAGAAAGAAAAAAAAAACCTTGGGTGAAACCCGGCTCAGTCCATGGAAAGTTCTCCTCTGGCTAACAACAAACAGTGCATGATTATGATTCAGGCAGCATTACAGGTCAGAAATCAGATTGGGATTGGAACAGTCAAAATATTTAATCCAGTTCTATCTGGTTGAAGATCGGATTCATCACACCGGTATGGAAACGGTTTTGTTGAGGATCTGTGCCACTGACTGTCATGTCAATGAGGCCTTCACAGGGGATAGTTGACACAATCTAGCTGACATTTCAGGGATGCGTTGTGGTCGTGTCTAGGCACAGGTCCTCTATCTGATATGGATACAGCCCGGATCCGGCTGACTACGGTAAACATTGGGATAAACAGAGAGACTAATATTAGTGCAGATGCCATTCTTCATATGATGTAAGGAGTACACTGGGTGTTATAGGAAGTGTTCCCAGTTCCAGCTGACATAATTTATGCAACCTAACAATCCTTTAATGGATGGGAAAATATAAATTGATAATGTGTTATGTGTATGCCAGGTTAAAGAGATGTGTTTTCAGTGTAGATTTAAACTGACAGAGTGTGTCTGCTTCCCGAACAATGCTAGGCCTTCTGTGTCTGGTCACGCAGTTGTTGAATGGGCATTGCGTGGGGGCAGGCTGTACTGCCTAAAAGGTGACTAACTGGTCTGTGGTAGTGACATAGGGACTTTCAGATCTACCCTGCTTGGTGTATAAGTCAGTGCTCAGTCCGCTTTCAGACTTCTGGGTCTGAGAATTCCTTTATGATGGCTTGTTTCAGCTCCAGCTAGTCTGATTGGAGGTTTCCTGGATGCAGAGCTAGAAAGTGTCACAACTCTGGGCTGGATGTGATCCAGAGCAGAAAGAGTCTATCTTGGTGCTTTACACTGTTCAAAAACTGCAGGTGGAATTCGATGTCTCGCAGGTAAGTGTGGACATCGTGGTCTCCTGCACGCTCTGGTGTGAATGCAGAGATGTGTCTGGCCATTCGCATGGGGTCTTTGAGTGTCACTTCATGTGTCGTTTCAGGGATTGTCTGAATGAAACCTTTTCCTTCTGCAGTTGCAGAGGCTCTCAGGAAACTGGCTGTTGAAGTGTTAAGCAGAGGGCTTTGGCTCCTCCCCCCTTTGTGCAGGGCTGGTGGAGCTTGCATTTGTTTAGCAGGATACATTTTTTTGTGGGGTCCATATGCAGTTGGAGTGTTTCGATTCTCTTTGGACTACATCGAGCTTGTCTCTAATGTTGCCGAATTGCTGAGTCAGTGTTTGGAATTCAGCTCTGGCTGCACACAGATGGCTTTCAAGGGCCTCAGCTTTAGCATCTCTCTCTTTAAGTTCAAACAGTTCTTGGAGTAAAAAAAAAATCTCTTTTCAGGTCTTGTTTGGTGGTGTTATCCAGCTGCTCTCTGTGCTCAGTAGCTGTCAGAGCCTCTTGAAGACTGGTGATCTCTTTCCACTCAGTCAGGGTCCTTGCATCTGTCCTGTGCCTTCTGTGGAGGGTTGGTTCTCTGTGAAACTCTGTGACTTGCAGCGCTAGTTCATTTACCTCATGTCGGAGGCACGTAAGAGCATGGGCCAAGGAGAAGATGATGTTGGTCAGCACTTTGTGGCTCAGGCTGGGTGTCGGGTGTCCGCTTGTGTTGCCATCTCGCTGTTCCTTTCTCTGCCATTGCAGGTTGTTGGCTGCTTTGCGCTGAAGGATGTCCATCACACTGCTCTGCCAGGTCTCCAGGGGGTCCTGGGTGGCAAGGCTGGATGTCTGAGACATACTGGCACGCTTGTGCGAACACAGGAGAGAGATGGCAAAGGCAAATGCAAGTTCATACAGAGGTCACTGTGTAAGGTGTGAATAGCTGATGTAGGGCAGCAAGTTTGGTGAACGCAAATAAAGGGTTTGTGTATCTTTGTTGACGGCTGTAAGCTGCTTCAACTGATGACTGAGCTGGTACATGTAGTCAAACTATTACTCAAAATACTGATGATTCTTTCCACGCTACTACAAGGGTAACAAATAAAACAAAAATGAAATAAAAATAAGATGAAATCAGAAAGGAAAAGGATCTCCAACAGCAGGCAGCAACAACATCTTCCTCCAAACCCTTCACCCAGTGGCCATTCAAAGGCTGCACAAAGACGACTGGACACGCCTGCATCGGACCTACATGAGCTTCTAACACTAGTTAGAGAGCTCCTTGAACAGTACTTACCTGAGGAGTACTGGAAAGCACATCTTATGACCGCTCACACAACACCACTCGGACCAGCTCAAGTCGGTGCCACCACACTGCAAACTTCAGACTTCTTCTGACTGAGCGCAGAGGCTACAAACACCTGCTGCCCTTCTGCCATCAGCACTAGGTCAGTCTCAAACTCTCTTCACACTACAACTCCCATAACCACTTCCTGCATCCACAAACAACCACCTGCCCCACACCAACTGGCATCAGGTAACAGGTGACACTGTCAAGGCACCTGCTACCTCGACACCTGCTGAGAAAACTCAGAGACCTGAACCTTGCTACCAGCTATGCCAGAGGCCAGGGAAACCACCACAACCTCCAGCCCTGCATGCCAGGTCTGTCTGATCTTCCTGCATCTTCGTCATCACTTGATGTTGTCTACAGGATGGACAACAATGTGCAAAAGGGTGGATTGTAATGACTGGATCGATCAAAAACACAATTGTAAAAGTTAACCTTCACAACCCCTGACCCATGCAGACTCCGTGATGTCTGGGTTCCCTACTAAGAACTATCACATTTTGCTCCCCTCATACATTTCAAAGACACTTGGGAGACAGTCTTTTCCACTAATTCATTGAAAAATCATGCAAAAAAAAAAAAACATGCATTTCCCCAGTACATTTTCTGTACATACTGTCTGTATATTGTTCTTTTGTATATTGTATATTATGCATGCCTGATGATAGAACTACTAGATAATGTAGCCCATCTAGGTGGTGTCTCATATCAAAATACTCGTTGTTCAATGACTCACACTTTGGTGGACATCACCATCTCATGGAATGCATTGTATGTTTGTTACATTTATCAGAGTATAAATGGACACAAACTGCCAGCTTACTCCTCTCATGCAAATGAGTTTACTTTCAAACAAAGCAACTTTCCCACTTGGAAATTGCACCTTTCTCATTGGTCAAGCCTAAACTCAAAGGTGTGACCTCTGTGGAGCTTAAATGCCAACACAAAGTTCCCTCCTGGCTCTTGCTGATTCTACTGATTGCAGTTCACGTCAGACCTCACCAGGCCAACTTTAATTAAGTTATGTGTTCGCGATTTAGTTAAAACTTTTGTGCGCATTCTTGCGAGTTGATTCTGATCTGCCTATAAACCAGTGTCAATTTAATGATTTGATCACAGCTACATGCTAAGAAAGAGTTATTTTCCTGTGGCCACGGAAAATATCCTTTCTGAAGAGATGATCGACGATTAATACTGAGACTGTTCATTTGACAGACAGATTAATTGTTTACATTAATTCAACATTAAGTAAATTTGATTAACTGATCCAAATATTTATGATTAGTTATAACGAGTTATGATTAATTATTCATATTACCCTTTTGAGCTGATTTGCTACAACAATGTGCTGCTTGAGCAAGGCATAGAATTGCTTTTACTACATTTTGGTATGGGTCCTTACTGATACCTTTTTTGTGTTTTCCCAAGACTGTTAAACTTCTTTCCTATTCTCCATTCCACAGGACATGGCTGGGCCTCTCCTCTCTGCCCACTTGTTTGTACTGGTGGAGCACTTGTGTCTGCTACATCATATCCACGCGGGGGCATTTTATGGACACAAGCCAATGCCCCAACAGCCTCTGCCTCAGTTACCTCTCCTGTCACATGGCAATGAGGGGATACCCCAACACCATTACCATGGAAAGGAAATGCCACACATGCCATATGGAAATGAGATGCCCTTGCTTCCTCAGTATGGAAAAGAACGTCCACAGATACCCACGCACATGGGTAAACCCATTGTAGGAAAAGGTTGGTATTTTTGCTAATTCTTTTATAATAATTTTGTGTGAAGCTTTCATGATGTCATATTCATTTAGAGATTAGTTGGAATATTGTTACTTTTAAAAATTTATTTTAATGAACTGTGAAGGTAATGCTGACAAATGGTAACTGACCACCTGTCCTCCGATTTTTTTTTTCTCCAGGAGGGTGGGTGTGTCTTTTTTGTGTAGTTTATTCATATTACATTTCTGTTTAATCTAATTTTAGCTCTAATGTATTAATTCATTAGGTTAAATATATATACACTGTATATAATATGATCCAAGAATCCAGAAATACATTCATTTACTTATTTATCCATACATTTTAACATCCAGACATGCAAATAATCTGTGTGAGTGTTTCTGTACTCTTTTCAGGTGAAACTATTCCAAGAGGAGAGAAAGGTCCCCCTGGTGAAACTGGTCCAATGGGACCTCCAGGGCCACAGGGACCTCCCGGACTTCCTGGCCATGGCATCCCAGGACCTGGAGGTAAACCTGGTCCTCAAGGTCCACCAGGACTCCCTGGAGTTGGAAAGCCAGGAATGCCAGGTTTGCCAGGAAAACCTGGTGGTATAGGTTTACCAGGACCAAAGGGTGAGTTGGGGCCAGTTGGTGGTGAAGGGCCAATAGGGATGCCAGGACCTCCAGGTCATCCAGGACCACATGGCCTACCAGGTGTGGCAAAACCAGGTGGACAAGGACTTCCAGGACAACCTGGTCCTCGTGGAGAACCTGGACAAAAGGGATTCCCTGGGATCCCTGGCCTCCCAGGGCCAAAAGGTGAGAATGGGATTGGTCTCCCAGGACTGCCAGGTGTAAAGGGACCTTCTGGACTTCCAGGACAACCAGGTCAAGTAGGACTACCGGGAATTGGCAAGCCAGGACTGAATGGACTACCTGGGGCTCCTGGAGGGCAAGGTAAACCTGGTGCACCTGGAGAACCAGGATTGGCAGGAGTCCCAGGGGAGAGAGGACAAATAGGACCACCAGGACTACCAGGCTTTGGAAAGCCTGGTTTGGATGGTTTTCCAGGGAAACCGGGTCTCCCAGGTGGAAGGGGCGAACCAGGTCCTTCTGGTTTACCTGGGGGCCCAGGCTTGCCTGGGTTTGGCAAGCCTGGATATCCTGGCCCTAAAGGTGAAAAGGGGCATGGTGGTTTGCCTGGCCCTCAAGGCCCAAAAGGTGAAAAGGGTCATGGTGGCCTTAATGGAATGATTGGACCGCCAGGGCCAAGTGGCCTCCCAGGTCCTCCAGGTCTGATGGGACCCCCTGGAGGCATTGGTTTCCCTGGTTCAAAAGGAGAGGGCGGTGCAGTAGGACCTAAAGGACAACTGGGTCCAAAAGGTGAACCAGGACCCCCAGGACATCCAGGCAAGCCAGGATTCCCAGGAGAATTGGGGCAACAAGGACCTAGAGGCTTGCCTGGTCCCTTAGGACCTAAAGGTGAAAATGGACACAGAGGCTTACCTGGCCTACCTGGAGCCCCTGGGAAGCCTGGTGTAAAAGGAGAAGATGGATTTCCAGGAGAGAAAGGTAATCCAGGGCCTATGGGAATCCCAGGATTAATGGGTCCATCAGGACCAATAGGCCCACCTGGTCTACCAGGCCCAAAAGGGGAATATGGCCCACCAGGAAAACCGGGAATGCCAGGTGAGGGAAAACCAGGGCTTCCAGGCCCAATAGGTCCTCCTGGTATACCTGGAATGGGTGGGCCCCCAGGTCAACCTGGAATACCTGGTCCTCCTGGCCCACCTGGCCTACCTGGACCTCCTGCTCAATCTCAATTATTCGGGCAAATCCTTCCTGAGACAGGTCCTGGGCTAGATGGGGCAAAAAGTGGTTATAAGAAAGAAAAGCCTGGAGGAGCCATTATTGGTAGGAATGGCCTAGAGATGCCAGCATTTACAGCTCAGCTGACAACCCCATTCCCTCCAGTTGGGCAACCTATTGTCTTCAACAAGATTTTGCATAATGGCAACCAGAATTACAACTCTCAAACCGGCATATTCACTTGCAAAATACCTGGAATTTACTACTTTGTCTACCATGTTAATTGCAAAGGAAACAATGTATGGGTGGCCTTATACAGGAACAATGAACCAGTAATGTATACATATGATGAATACAAAAAAAGTTACCTGGATCAGGCATCAGGGAGTGCAGTGCTGCCCTTACAAGTTGGAGACACTGTTCATGTTCAGTTGCCATCAGACCAAGCTGCAGGACTTTATGCTGGTCCATACGTCCACTCATCATTCTCTGGGTATTTGTTATATCCCATGTGAATATGTGAAAAAAGTCACCTATATAAAATTAATGCTACATTTTTCTTAAATAAACTGTGTATGTGCCATCAGTACAGAGCCACTTTTTATATCTGAAAAAAAAAAGGTAAGAAATTGACAGTTAAGTCATAGAGATTCAGTCAGGTATGTTTTATAGCAGATTGTGCTTCAGTGGCAATGGAACTTCATATATAATATACAAGAGAACGTTAAATACATGTTTTAAGCATACACATAATTACATAATATAAACAGTCTTTTAACATCTTATGGTATTCATTCATCCATATGGTTAGCACTTTGTTAGAACTCATCACTTTATTTATTTACATATTTCCCATTGTTTGACAGTATACTGATTGTATATAGATGGGTCACATTGACTACATATCAGTGTAAAATTATGTGATATTGGGACTGTCATAATGAAGAATGTTCAGATTGATGGATATGCACTATTTTTCTGCTGTTTTAGTAGTTTCTCATTGTGCCATCTCAATGAACTTCAAGAGAGTATGTGAGCACATAGGATTTATGTTTTTTAGGTTTTGCATTTCAGTGATCTCAGTAACTAACCAAATCAGTAAAAATACATATATGAAATGTCCTGAACCTTACATTTCGGTTCTTTAACACCTAATTGATTTGAGTATATCAGATCATTGTTTAACAAAATAAAACTCGAGGGTATTGAGTACAGTATATCAGTATTTAAAAGCTGATAAGGCTTTTAAAAGCCGATAAGTGTTGGGTTAGTTACTCCTAAAAAAGTAATTCATTACTAGCTACTAATTATATCTTCAACAGTGTAATTAGATTAATGTATTAATTACTCTAAAACTTATACTTAGTAATTACTTATTACTAATTACTTTTTAAATCCGATACAGTATCAACATGAACGACCAGATGAACAATACAAGGATGGACATGAAACTGCTCTTTTAATTCTTTCAAATAAATAATATAAATTGCATAAATTATTCTTGAACTGACCATAGTATTTAAAAGGAGGAAGGTTACATAAAAAAACATAAATTTTAACATTAGACGTTAAATTTTGATGTTAAATCCATTATTTTTTTTAATACAGAATTGTTTTATAGTCTATACAGTATTTAAAGTTGCCCTAGAATCAAAATTTGAATTTACCTTGGCATAGTTGAATAACAAGAGTTCAGTACATGGAAATGACATACAGTGAGTCTCAAACACCATTGTTTCCTCCTTCTTGTGTAAATCTCATTTGTTTAAAAGACCTCCGAAAAACAGACGAATCTCAACAAAACACCGACTGTTACGTAACAGTCTGGGATCATTAATATGTACGCCCCCAATATTTGCATATGCCAATATGGGGTGCAAGGAGCGTGCGATTTAAAGGGGCCGCAGCATGAATCGGTGCATAGTTAATGATGCCCCAAAATAGGCAGTTAAAAAAATTTATAAAAAAAAAATAAATGGGGTATTTTGAGCTGAAACTTCACAGACACATTCAGGGGACACCTTAGACTTATATTATATCTTGTTCTAGGGCACCTTTAATGCAAATACATCAGAAGTAACTGTAATTCATTTTTTAAAGAGTAATCCCTTACATTTTAAATTAATTAAATTGCAGTAATTAATTACTTAGAAATGAGTTACACCCAACACTGGATTAAGGCCACATGAACACTCCAAACAGTTAAACAAAAACAATCTTAGGAACCTCTCTGTAATTTATTTTTAGTTTTACTACTGAATGACTAAATTTGTATATGTGCAAAGAGATAGTGGGGCACAAAAAAGAATTTATTCTTTGTTTTTAATTTTTGACAATGGTGCTGAACTGTTAAACAAATATGGAGTAAAGATTTTGGCCCAGTTTCACAGGCAGGGCTTAGATTAAGCCAGGATTAGGCCTTAGTTCAATTAGGACATTTAAGTAGCTTTTATAAACATACACTAGAAGAAAAAAAAAAATTACTGGTGTGCATCTTGAGACAAAACAATGGCACTGAGATATTTTAAGATATATCAGTGCAAGTTACTTTTAGGTAAAACAGCTCAAACATGCATTTTAGTCTGGGACTAGCTTAAGCCTTGTCTGTGAAACCGGGGGTTAATGTCATTGCTGTTGTTTTGTTTTTTGTTTTTTAATTAACTGAAATTGTGTGAATTTGTAATTAGGGAATTTCACAAAAAAATAAAATCCCTGTTTTCAATCTTGATGCTGACCATCATTTGTGGAATTTTGTGTCAAAGGACACACTTAGCCAGACACTATGGTAATGCACATACTGCACAAACAAGAGTAAATCTCCTACTCCATTTCATGCTTTTTTGGAATGAAATTCAAACAAATCCATGTAAGTATACTTTTATCTTCAATGTCAACTGATCCTTCAGAAATTATTCTAATATGCTGATTTGATGCTCAAGAAACATTTAATATTATTATGAATGTTTATTTTAAATTGTAATAAAATTTCACATTTTATTTTATTTTAAATTGTTAACATTTTAAACATTTTTATTACAATATTTAATACATTTACATGCTGGGCATGCACTGCTGCTTCAGCCATCATATGGTAGAAAATGTCCAAATTTAAACTTACAATTTATTTTAAATGTGTGTGTGTGTGATTGTGTCATTTTATATATATATATATATACAGGGTGTGATTTGTGGAAAAAATGTTTTGCGATGTTTTTTTTTTTTTTGTCTTTTTTTCCCCCTTGAAAATAAATCATAAACCACAGTTTTAACTTAGAGATTTGAAGTATTAGATTTCTGATAGGAATGAAAAATCAATTGGTAGTTATTGATTTTTTTAAATAGAATAACGAGATACAAACCTCTACATTCAATCGTGTTTGCTCCCATGTATTTTTGATGACATTGCATACACATACAAACTTTTAGTCCCCAAGTGCGCACATATGGAGAAATACATGTTTATGTCAGATTTCGTTAGATAGAATAGAACCAGGGCCGTACGCAGGGTTTCATAATTACCAAGGTCACAAAAAGTAGTTTGCTAGGGGGGTTTGGGGACATGCTCCCCCGAGAAAATGTATATTTCCCTGTGTTCATATGTGCATTTTAAGACGTTTTAAAGGATTAGCTCACTTTTAAATAAACTTTTGCTGATAATTTACTCACCCCCATGTCATCCAAGATGTCCATGTCTTTCTTTCTTCAGTCGAAAAGAAATTAAGGTTTTTGATGAAAACATTCCAGGATTTTTCTCCATATAATGGACTTCAATGGGCACCAAACGGTTCAAGGTCCAAATGACAGTTTCAGTGCAGCTTCAAAGGGCTTTAAACGATACCAGATGAAACCAGACGATGAATAAGGGTCTTATCTAGGTCGGTCATTTAAAAAAAAAAAAAAAAAAAAAAGTTTATGTTTTATAAGCACAAATGCTCGCCTTGCTCTGTTCTGGGATGCGCGTTTGTGACGTCACGTAATACGCAATTACGCTGAAAAGGTCGCGCTTGACGTAGGTGGAAGTACCGACTCAGTGTTTACAAGTTGAAAGTGCAAATACTGTCCTCATATTTATCATATGAGTTAAGCAGCATCACAAAAGTAATGGATTTCAATATTACACAAGTGCTGTTTTTGTCCCAAATAAAGTGAGTGCAAAATGCAATACTTATTTTATACAACAGTTCAATAAGTTTGTGTTAAGACAAAATATTGTCTGTTTTGTTAAATTTTGCCAACGAAACTATAAAGACAAAGCAGAACTGTTCGTCTCCACGCAGTACACTGCAGTATTTTATTTCTGAATCTGCATTTTGAACGTAACAAAAGTGATTCAGCGGACCATTCATAAATGACTTGAAGCGGCGCTACACACAGACCGACCAGTGTATGACATCAAAGACTTACAGTGTTGTGATATGCGTTATGCTTAACAATTTCTTGTTATTCACTTGGACGTCGATGTCCTCATTTTAAGACACTGTTTTCCATTTTCTTTTTTACGTTTTCTGTTCTGCGCCCCAGACCGCTTCCCTCCTCTGTCCATTTTGGACATGTGACTGTGCGTAACAGAGCAACGGCTCTTATCGAAATGGTGAGCAGTTGATATCACTTGATATAATAAAATATATAATTTTTCTTACTAATTTCAAATGCTAAACAGACATTATTTTTCAACAAACATAATTTTAAAATTATTATTTTTATCGTTTTATTCAAAAAGATTTTCAAAAAAGTTTTGGCACAATGGCGCCCCCTCCAATGCGGCGCCCCTATGCACTGCATACCCCATTTTTGCGCCACTGTATAGAGGGTATGCATCGACATCACTTTCCCGCCGGAACGCACTCCCTCAGCTGGACTGAGTGGCAAAAGAACCTGCTGCGTGACCGTGCGTGACTGGATTTAATAGGGGAAACTGTGAAAACGTGAGTAAGACAAATGATTACATTAAAGGTTGGAATTGAATGTGTTCCTTACAATTTGTCAAATAAACCTAATCCATGGATATTGACATGCAACCAGGAGTCCTGTTTCCTGACATTTATATGTGCCTGATTTGACGCCGGGGAAATACATAAAGCAAATCTGCCTGTGAATATTTTATATAACTACAATATAGGTAGGTTTAAATCCGCGTAATATCAATGTTATATCGTCATATTGTCCAGCCTTAAAACATATATAATTTTATAGTTTTTGTCAGTGTAAATATTTAATTGATGAGTTGTCAATATATAACAATACAATATATACGGTATGATTTTACCCCAAAATCCAACATTTTGACACAAAATGATAACTGCAGATCCATGTTTGCCTGGATGTCCAGCTGTTTCTGTGAATTGCAACAACCTGTTTGCTGCTTTTTTCTGTAGCTTTCAGCAGTCTGTAAAAATATACCTCAGGTTTCGTGTCAAAGCTATTTGTACAGTCAATAGCAAAGCTCTTTCCCATTTTGGATGTGTTTTGTGTGTTTTTCGCGGCATTCACGCTGAAAACCAATGCTGCCGCTCAGTTTTTTTGCCACTCAGTGGGCGTGACCGCAGTCGTAACGGTCGACAGTGACATCACATGCATACCCTCTATCCGCTTGTTAAGTCATGACGTAAGGAACGCCATTTCCGGGTCCAAGCCTCGACTCATTTCACTTGAGAATGCCATCGACGGCCGTTTATGAGCGCTATTTATTCATATTAAACATCAATCATTTAAAAAAGTTAAACATTTTAAATACTTACAGTCTACACAACAGTCTCCGTGCTCACAGCGTCACAGACAATAATATTTTAACGATTTATAAAAGATGAATCATTGTCTGGCCATCTGGAATTTTGGTGTGGAGATAAAGGTTATGATTATACATTTTTTGTAGTATTACACCACATCACGTGTGTATATTAGCACCATTTGTTGTTTTCTTGTGGTATGAGATAGAGCGTTAGGACCCAGAAGCGCTGCCGCGTGACGTCAGACTTAACGACCGAATTGATCTGCCCTGCGTTCCATTCGGAAGGGCTTATCCATATGCTCTAATCCAGTGAATCTCAACCTTTTTTGAGTAATTTACCCAGGCCTTGTCATATTTAGAACCGTCCTCAAGGACCCCAGAATAACATTGGCTCATTGGTATCATTAATGTCTTTGTGACAACCAAATGCAATCAAGTATAGTTTACTACTATGTTAGTTGACTTGTCCCATATTCAGTACTATCGTCAGATTGTTACAACAGAGACACGGAGGCAGGAGTAAAAGCAATGCAGGTAAGTTTATTGGTGAAACAGCAGAGCAGTTAGTGATATAGAGGATATGGAGCAGTTCTTGAATGGATGAGAGAATGTGATACTGTCCTTTGATGTCTTACAGATGCAGATGGAGAGATGAGTAGAGGGATGATGGCGGAGACACTCACACACACAAGCAGGTAGGCACACGAGGAGAACAGGAGACGAAGGAGCTGAAGGAGACGACTGGAGCAGGTAAGTATGGCGTTTGGAGTCCTTGAGGTAAGCATACAAAGTCTGTAGTGCAAACGAGACCGGACAAAGACTGTGTGTGAGTGTGGTGGTTATATGGTGCTGGTGATTGCTGAGTTGATGACATGCAGGTGGCGGTGATTAATACTCAGGTGATTGAGTGCGTGGGTAAGGCAGTGAGGTGGAACCTGACGTGTCTGTGACAGTACCCCCCCTCCCACGGCCCGCTCCTGAGGGCCGCGGACCCCGACGTCGTGGTGGTCGTCCTCTAGGGCGTGGGGCAGGTCTGTCCGGATGGTTGGTGTGGAAGGTCTGTAACAGAGTAGGATCAAGGATATCATTCTTGGGAACCCATGAGCGTTCCTAGGGGCCATAGCCTTCCCAGTCGACCAGATACTCTAGTTGACCACCACGGCGCCGGGAATCCAGAATCTTGTGTACCACGTAAGCAGTGCCATCATCCAGGATGAGTGGAAGGGGGGGCTCGGCGGCTGCCACGTCAGGTTCTGTGGAGGGAAGAACAGAAGGGTGGTGAGGTTTGAGCAGTGATACGTGGAATGTAGGATGAATTCTACTGTACTGTGCTGGGAGTTGGAGACGGTAGGTGACGGGGTTGATCTGCCGGACGATGGTGAACGGGCCAATGAAGCGGGGACTCAGCTTCTTGCAGGGCAGACGCATCCTGATGTCTCTGGTGGACAGCCAGACCTTCTGCCCCGGTTGGTAGACTGGAGCGTCGGAGCGCCGAAGGTCGGCTGTCATCTTGCGTCTGCGCAGGGCTCTCTGCAGTTGGTGGTGAGCCGAGTCCCAAACCCTCTCGCTCTCCCGGAACCAGTAGTCGACTGCGGGAATGTTGGAGGGTTCCCCATCCCAGGGGAACAGTGGGGGTTGGTAACCGAGTACGCACTGAAACGGTGTTAATCCAGTTGTGGCTTGACGGAGGGAGTTTTGCGCGTACTCGGCCCAACCCAGGTACTGGTTCCAGGAGTTCTGGTGGCCGTGACAGAAGGTACGCAGGAATCTCCTGGATATTCCGTTCCGTCTGCCCGTTCGACTGAGGATGGTATCCAGATGACAGGCTGACGTTCACACCCAGGAGGGAGAAGAACGCCTTATCTCCCCAGACGTGGGAGATAAACTGGGGTCCTCTGTCGGAGACGATGTCTTCGGGTATTCCGTAATGACGAAAAACATGGTTGAACAACAGTTCTGCGGTGGTCATGGTGGTAGGTAGACCCTCCAGGGGGATCAGACGGCAGGATTCTGAGAAGCGGTCTACCACCACCAGGATGCAAGTGTGACCATCAGATTCAGGGAGATCGGTGAAGAAGTCCACTCCCAGGTGTGACCAGGGTCTCTCAGGAACGGGCAGAGGATGGAGCTTGCCGGTGGGAAGATGGCGTGGGCTCTTGGAGATGGCGCACTCCCTGCAGCCCTGCACGTACCTCCTGACATCGTTGGCCATGTTGGGCCACCAGAAGCGTTGTTTGAGCAACGAGAGGGTCTCATTGACCCCCGGGTGGCCAGTGCCAAGTGAAGAGTGGGTATTGTGCAGAAGTGGAGTGCGTCGTGCCCGTGTGACGTATTGCAAGCCTTGGGGACAACCTGGCGAAGTGCGTGTGGAGGCATTGGAGGAGGGAACGGTTTCCTCGGACCATTGGATAGGGTTCACGAAGATGGACTCCGGTAGGATCGTCTCTGGGGTTTCGGGCTTTTCCTCTGGGGCATGGAAGCGAGAGAGAGCATCAGCTTTGGTATTCTTAGAACCGGGGCGATATGAAATGGAGAAGTTGAACCTTGAGATAAACATAGCCCAGCGAGCTTGGCGAGGGTTGAGTCTTTTGGCAGCCTTTAGATACTCAAGGTTTTTATGGTCGGTGAGAACTTGGAAAGGATGGGTAGCCCCCTCCAGCCAATGCCTCCACTCCTCTAGGGCAAGCTTGACGGCCAGGAGTTCACGGTCACCGATGTCGTAGTTGACCTCCGCCGGGTTGAGCTTGCGGGAGAAGAAGGCGCATGGATGGAGTCTACTTGGTATCCCCTGCTGCTGCGAGAGGACCGCTCCCACTCCGGTGGTGGAGGTGTCCACCTCCACGACGAAAGGTAGGTCAGGGTTAGGGTGGACGAGGAGGGGAGCGGTGGTGAAGGCTCTCTTGAGGGTCTCGAAGGCGTTGGTGGCTTGTGGGGACCAGGACAGAGACTTGGGCTGGTGACGGAGCAAGTTGGTGAGTGGACTGACGATGGTACTGTAGTTTTTGATGAATCGGCGGTAGAAGTTGGAGAATCCTAGGAAACGTTGGAGTTCTTTAATTGTTGATGGAGTGGGCCAGGTCTGTATAGCGGAGACCTTCCCCTCGTCCATCCGGATGCCACTGTGGTCAATCATGTACCCCAGGAACTGGACGGAAGGCTGGTGAAAGGAGCACTTTTCAGCTTTGAGGAAGAGATGGAATTGCCGTAAGCGTTGGAGGACCTCCGCAACGTGGTGGCGATGTTCGGCCAAGCTCCGGGAGTAGATGAGGATGTCGTCAATATACACCAGAACGAACTTGTGGAGAAACTCCCGGAGCACCTCGTGTATGAAATCCTGGAATACGGAGGGGGCGTTGACCAGGCCATACGGCATCACGAGATATTCGTAGTGTCCGGTGGGCGTGACGAAGGCGGTCTTCCACTCGTCCCCCTCACGTATCCGGATGAGGTTATACGCGCTGCGGAGGTCCAACTTAGGTGAACACAGTGGCACCGCGGAGATGTTCCAGGGCCGCTGGGACGAGGGGAAGTGGGTAGCGGAACTTGACAGTGATTTTATTGAGGGCACGGTAGTCAATGCAGGGCCGCAAGCCTCCGTCCTTCTTGGCCACAAAAAAGAAGCTTGAAGCAGCAGGGGAAGTAGACGGACGGATGTAACCTTGACTGAGGGCCTCCTTGATGTAGTCCTCCATGGCCTTCTCCTCCGGTATTGACAGGGGGTAAATGCATCCCCTGGGCACTGGCTCACCCGGTAGCAGATCGATGGCACAGTCCCATGGCCGGTGTGGAGGAAGCTTGGAGGCGCGTTGCGGGCAGAAAACGCCACTGAAGTGGGCGTAGTCCAGGGGAACATCCACGGAACGCTTCTCTACAGGACTTTCGATGGACGTGGCATTGATAGAGAGAGTCTTGGAGAGTGGAGATCTCGGAACAGGAAGTACTGGGAAGCAGTCAGGAAAGCAGTGGTCGCCCCACTTCAGGACTTCGCCCGTGCGCCAGGAGATGGTGGGACTGTGTTTTTCCAGCCAGGGGCGCCCTAGAACCACGTCAGCGGTGGACTCCTCCAGAACCATCAGATAGATGTTTTCTGTATGCAGCATACCCACACGGAGTTGAAGTGGTCCAGCACAATGACGGACGGTCTTACGGCTCAGGGGTTTGCCCGTGATGGAGTGGATTTGATAGTTAACCGGAGATGGGAAGATCTTGAGCTTGAGTTGTCGACAGAGGGCGCCGGAGATGAAGTTTCCTGCTTACCCTGAGTCAAGGAGCGCCACCACTGGAACAGAGGTATTTGCAGCAGTAAGGATTATCATGGTAGTGAGTGGTTTCATTTTCTGAATGGAAGAAATTATTGTACTCACCACGGGCCGAGGAGGACGGGTTGGGCATGTAGAGATGACATGCCCCGGTAATCCACAGTATAGACATAAGTTCAGGGTCAGTCTTCTCTGTCTTTCATTAGTTGTGAGACGTGAGTGATCTACTTGCATGGGTTCGTTGGCTGGTTCTGGAGAGCTGACGGGTTCGGACCGATGGAGGAGGATGGTGGAAGGTGACTGGCCCTGGTGCTCGAGGAGACACGACTGCATACGAGAACCCACGCGGATGGCGAGTTGGATGAAGCGTTCGAGTCCTATGGAGTCCTTGTATGCAGCGAGATGCAGCCGCACATTAGGCTCCAATCCCTGACGGAAAGTGGTGATGAGGTCTTGTTCATTCCATCCGCTGGTGGCGGCTAGCGTTCTGAACTGCAAGGCATATTCGTTAACAGAGAGATTTCCTTGTTTCAGATTATAGAGTTTCTCACCAGTTGATGAATCCATCAGAGATTTTCCGGAGACCTCACGGAAGTGAGAGACGAACGCCGGATATGACTTGACAACGGAGCCTTTCTGAGTCCATAGCGAGTCTGCCCATTGTAGGGCCTTACCTTGCAGTTGTGAAATGATGAACGCAATTTTAGCCGTGTCGGTGGGGCAGAAGTGCGGCTGCATCTCCAGGACCAGTTCGCATTGGAGAAGGAATCCGCTGCAGTCCTCCGCCGATCCAGAGTAGGGCGCCGGTTTGGCCATGGGACTGGCGGTGAATGCTGGTGAAGAAGCGGTGATGGCGGGTGCGGAAGCTGCAGCGTTGGTGGAAGGCGGTGAGGGTGGTTGTGGTGTGAGTGCTCAGCGCAATGCGTTCACGAGCTCTTGAAACGGGTCGTTGGTGCTCATACTGTTCAACTGTTGTTATGGTCCGGTCTTCTGTTACAACAGAGACACGGAGGCAGGAGTAAAAGCAATGCAGGTAAGTTTATTGGTGAAACAGCAGAGCAGTTAGTGATATAGAGGATATGGAGCAGTTCTTGAATGGATGAGAGAATGTGATACTGTCCTTTGATGTCTTACAGATGCAGATGGAGAGATGAGTAGAGGGATGATGGCGGAGACACTCACACACACAAGCAGGTAGGCACACGAGGAGAACAGGAGACGAAGGAGCTGAAGGAGACGACTGGAGCAGGTAAGTATGGCGTTTGGAGTCCTTGAGGTAAACATACAAAGTCTGTAGTGCAAACGAGACCGGACAAAGACTGTGTGTGAGTGTGGTGGTTATATGGTGCTGGTGATTGCTGAGTTGATGACGTGCAGGTGGCGGTGATTAATACTCAGGTGATTGAGTGCGTGGGTAAGGCAGTGAGGTGGAACCTGACGTGTCTGTGACACAGATATATTATACATTTATTATCTTCTTTTATGGGAACATGTCAAAATATACAAATTCATATTCAGTTATTTTATAAGGACCCCCTGGCATTACATCAATGACCACTAGGGGTCCATGGACCCCTGGTTGAGAAACACTGCCCTAATCCCTTCAGAGGGTTTACCCTCCGGAGTGAGAGCTTCAAAGGTGTAATGAAGCTGGGACTCAGGCAGGGATCCAAATGCAAAGCTTTTATTTACAGTGAGCGTGGTCGTACAGGCAGGGTCAAGACAGGAGCAAACAGGAACAGCAAGGGACAGGCAGAGTCATAGTCAGGATACAGGCAGTAGATCGAGGCAGGCAGATATCATTCACAGAACAGCAGACAAGGCAAGGGTCAGGACAGGCAGCAACGGGGTCAAAAAAACTTTTTTTGGAATGCACTTCTGCATCATCTTAACGAGACAATCAAAGAGGAGTACATTGTGCAAGCTGCGCCCTTTGTTTAACGTTAGTTTATTTATTTATGTATTTTTGGTTTATCGCACCATATTGTATATGTATTTGAAACATTTGAATGGACTGATAAAGGGAGCTGTAAAGTATTTTTGTCTAAGTACAATGTCATTTGACCATAATAATGTACCAAATCTAACTTGTATAAATATTACAGTAGTATAGAAAAATATTATAGGCTACATTTATAATTAAAATCGAACTCCGAGCCTCCTGTACGCATTCTGTGACATCAAACAACTTCCCTGTGCAAAGGATCATGGGGGCCCGATGTGTCCATCAGTTGTACCCTTCGAAATCCTTCATTCCGAAGGGCCCTTTGAAGTGGCCATTTTTGAGCACTTCGGTTTGGAATGCACCGCTGGTTACCGTGAAAACAGTGTCACGTGCTTGGCACGCGCTGCTGCTTCAGCCATCATATGGTAGAAAATGTCCAAAAAAAAAATGTGTTTAACAAGCTGAGAGAAGTCAATCCATTTCTTTGTTTTATTGTTGTCTTGGTAAATATTCACTTTCCCAAATGGCCATGGAGGAGAATCGGAAGGGTCACATTCAGCAGACAGACAACAACACACTGTATTTTTTTGTATTTATTTCAACAAATGACAACCAAAATCAAACCCATAGAAGCTTGTGAACAGTTTTGAAGTGGCTGCGTGCAAGTTATGTTCATTCACAAGCCGAGTGAGAGTCATGCTTGCAAATGTAATATTAATTATTAAACCAAACAAAATACAAAACTTTCAAAAACACTTAGCAATGTATTTTGTGATAGGCATTGGGTTTATTCAGTGACATTATTAGATTTGCTATATGGCGTCTTCCCATCACCACCTCAACCTGCGTAGTGTTTTTAAACGTAGAAAAGGCAAAATTTGTATTACACCATCCATTTTTTCATCCATTTCACCTGAACAATGAAGTGGGCAAGTGATGATACCAGTGTTGCAGCTGAACACTGGAAACACAGATTATCACAGCAAGCCTACCTCAAGCCATAATGATTTCAGGCACCCTAAACGCGTTATAACATATTGTGAACAGCCTGAATGACGGCACTTATGTGAATATTAATTTTAACGTCTCTGTTGTATGCTACACAGGTCTACAGTGTGCGTGTGAGAATGTGTTCTTCTGTTGTCTGAGAGTTGATTGACAGCTTTTAGATTTGTTAATTGGTATCGCACGCCACCCTATGCATGACACATGAATGTGTCACCACCTCATCAGCACTGAAAATGTGAATTTTTTTAAAGACCATAATCGCACAATCCATTTGTAATTAAATCAACTAATCAAATATTTGAATATTTTGACCCTTTATATATCTATACCCACATCCCTATATATATATTAAGTGAGTACACCCCTCACATTTCAGCAACCATTTTAGTATATCTTCTCAAGAGTCAATACTATAGAAATAAAACTTGGATATATTTTAGAGTAGTCAATGTGCTGATTGTATAGCAGTATAGATTTACTGTCATCTAAAAATAACTCAACATACAGTATACAGCCATTTTTGTCAAAATAGCTGGCAACAAAAGTGAGTACACCCTAAGTGAGAACTAATGTACGTCGTTTAACCATGCAAAGCCACATGTCCTATTCATCATGTTCATGTTTTTGTCTGCTTGACAGGACCATACAAATTTGTGTATCTTGTATTAGAGCAGTTAAAATGTGGTGCATTGAGTATCGTTCTCTCATACTGGATGTTCAACATGGCACCTCATGGCAAAGAACTCTCTGAGGATTTAAAAAGTAGAATTGTTGCTCTCCACAAAGATGACCTAGGCTATAGGCCATCTTTGTGGAGAGCAACAATTCTACTTTTTAAATCCTCAGAGAGTTCTTTGAGAGTTTAGAGGTTGCAGAAGCGGAAGGTCAGCTTGTCAGTGCCCAGACCATACGGTGCTCAGGCATCCTCAAACGGAAGGTGGAGAAGCGCCATGTGTCTAACATCCAGCAGCTCTGTGATGTCATTAAAGAGAAGTGGAAGAGGTTCCCAGCAACAGCCTGTGCAGCTCTGGTGAATTCCATGCCCAGGAGGATTAAGCAGTGCTGAATAACAATGGTGCTCACACAAAATATTGACACTTTGGACACAGTTTTGACATGTTCACTTAGGGTGTACTTACTTTTGGTGCCAGTTATTTAGACAATAATGGCTGTATGTTGAGTTATTTTTAGATGACAGTAAATCTGTACTGCTATACAAGCTGCACACTGACTACTCTAAAATATATACAATTTTCATTTCTATAGTATTGTCACTTGAGAACATATAATGAGGGGTGTACTCACTTTTGTGAGATACTGTGTATATATATATATATATATATATATATATATATATATATATATATATATATATTAGGGCTGTCAAGCTATTAAAAATTTTAATCTAATTACATGATGTGGCGATTAATTAAGCTCAAATTAATTGCACATCAAATTTGGCTGAGAAATTACCCCCAAAAGATCATTTAAAGTCATTATTGTGTAAAGCATCAAATAAATTATTGGGATTGGTGAGATTTTTAATGTTTTTAAAAGAAGTTTCATCTGCTTACCAAGGCTGTATTTATTTAATTAAAAATACAGTAAAAACAGTAATATTGTGAAATATTATTACAATTTAAAATAACTGTTTTCTATTTGAAAATATTTTAAAATGTAATTTATTCTTGTGTTGGCAAAGCTGAATTTTTTAGCATCATTAGTCCAGTCTTCAGTGTCACATGACGCTTCAGAAATAATTCTAATATGCTGATTTGATGCTTAAGAAGTTTTGAATAATTTACGTGATTTGTGTAATAATTAGTAGTATTTTCCCTATTCTACTTACATACAGCGTAAGCTTTTTGAAGAATACGAAAGTGCGGTTTCTGCAGAACCACTTGCAAGGCGATCATTTGTATATAAAGCATATACATTTACTTTTTTTTTTCAAAAATGGCAGATCGTTTTGCTAGATAAGACCCTTATTCCTCCTCTGGTATCGTTTAAAGCCCTTTGAAGCTGCACTGAAACTGTAATTTTGACCTTCAACCGTTTGGAGGCCATTGAAGTCCTCTATGGAGAATAATCCTGGAATGTTTTTATCAAAAAACTTCATTTCCAGCATTGCGACATCTTGTGAGAAGCGTTTCAATTCGTCACACACCTCTCGGTTACAAACTACAAATCACTTGATGATTAAACTAGTTTTAAATCGGATGAAACAGCCAACATTCCCAATGAGACTGATGAGGAAAACAGGAGAAACATGCCATGAATGAAGATAGAAGACATTTAAATCCCAAAATCACCACAGTAACACACATTTACCATGAATGAAGTGTAGAAAACTATGTTATAACTATTTATACTGCAATATTTATTAGGTGGGTATACATATAATTCATGTCTTTGTTAAGGTGTAGTTTGTACCTGCGTTTAGGCGTTTTTTAAAGGCCTATATAACATATTATCATATAATATCATTTGACAGTGGTAGTAGTAGTGAGTAGCCATGTATGGTTTAACCTGTGGTTACCAAGTCTCACTGTGAGAATATTTTCATTTAAGCCTAATAATTAATAAAATAATTTTTACCAATAATTTCTGGAAACCTCAAATGATACAAAAAATATAATAATTATACTTTTTAATCTACGCAACAAATGTACTTCCTGGTCTCTTAAATAGACCTCTAACAGACCAACAAAGAGCTCAAAATGTTTTACATATTTTTCCAACTGATTTGTAATGCATTATTTAATAACCGGTGTGTGTGTGTGTGTGTGTGTATCATTTGTATCAATCCTCTAAATGAAAATCTCGTTCCCACTCCGCACCAGTGAGGGCGATATTGAAGTATGTCCAAACGGAACGCAAATGAAGAAGAAGAGCTAACGTTACATTGCTCACGTTTCTTCTCTGTGTACGAAGTAGTTTGTTGGTTCATGTCAAAATAAGGTAGGTGCATTATACTATGGGTCTTAATAAGTTTGATACATATTAGTGTGCGTCTGCTTATTTGTAAAGCCTATTATGACTGTGCATGAATATGTATGGTGTCTCTTAGAAATCGCTTGTACTGTATCTGTAGGAAGCGTCAGCAAAAGCTGTAGAAGTTGGCTTGAGTGACAGATAGTTGTGATCTGACATTTCATTGTTTTAGATTCAGAAATACCTTGGCAATCAGTAAAATCCAATAATTAAATCATCTAGTATCAACCAAGCTCTTTTACAGATCAGTACAAGGTCGTGAACTCATGAACAAGCAAAAGTTTAAACTTTTAAAAAGCAGTTAGTACATCATATTTGGTAAGCTATTTCGCTTTTGGAAATAGAAAGAGCCTTTATAGTTTTTGTTTAACAGGCTAGTTTGGTTAAAAGTCAATGTACGGGACAAAAGGTTAAGTATTTACGGAAGCTTATGTCTACATTACTTGCATGCATAGTGGCATTATTCGCTATTCATTTGTATTTCTTCGTGAAATAATTATTTGGTCAAAAGCAAAATTTTTTGGTCAAAAGTTGATATATATATATATATATATATATATATATATATATATATATATATATATATATATATATATATATATATATATTTTATTTTATTTTTTTTTTTTTTTTTTTTTTTTTTTTTTCATTTACTTGTCTTTATTAATTTTCTAATTCTTTTATTTCCGTGGAACACAAAATATGTTAGTTAATTGGAAAACATGGAAAAGTGAGTCTGTGAACCTCCGGCATTCTGCCTGTTAGTGTTCCTACGAGAGGGAGTTTTTAGGGTCACTTTACTGCGTGCTTTCCCGCTGTTTATAACGTACACGTTGGCAAATGTTGTATTTGGGCATACAATAAAAATATGTAGTCTATCTGATCTGTAGCATATTGATGTTTTAACAAAGACTTTGAGTGTACTCACCATAGTTGAAGGCGGCGGGTCTCCGAGTGATACTAGTCTTACATATAGGCTAAATATGTTTAAAGTTTCGTAATTGTGCGTTTAATATGAATTTTCTGATCATTGGCGGATGATGAACCAACTCCATGAAAAATTCTAAGGGATGCGCTTTTACAAACACGTTTAAATAGATTTCCTTGAAATAGTTTCATGTTTCTTGCCACTGCACACCCTAAATATCCCAACATAAATACCTTCTGATTAATTATTTGCTAATAAAGCATCTACGTTCACAAACCACTGTTAATTTTTTATGATTACGGGGGATTTGGCATGGCAAAGCGCGCAAGGGGAACTCCCATTATAATCATAAAAAAATCTCGCTCTTTTTATTTCATGGCAATCTCAAGAAGTTCTGTAACAATAAATGAAACTGACTGCACAATTAATCTCTTATTTACATAATTGTTTGTTATATTTGCCAGTGTGCAGAACTCGGAATCCACTCGCCGCTTAAAACACCAGGGTTTTTGTTCAGTGCCAATTTAAAGGATTAGTTCACTTTTAAATAAAATTTTCCTGATAATTTACTCACCCCATGTCATCCAAGATATTCATGTCTTTCTTTCTTCAAAAAGAAATTAAGGTTTTTGATGAAAACATTCCAGGATTATTTTCCTTATAGTGGACTTCAATGGCCTCCAGACGGTTGAAGGTCAAAATTCTACTTACGGGAAAAAATGAAACTGGCGTCGCGTTCGTTCCGTAAGTTGAATAGGGAAGGCGTAGGACATACAGCGTAAGCGTTTTGAAGAATCCGGAAAGCGGAAGCACGTGCAAGGCGATAATATGTGTTTATAAAGCATATACAGTTGTATTTTTTTCGAAAATGACCGATCGTTTCGCTACATAAGACGCTTATTCCTCGTCTGGTATCGTTTAAAGCCCTTTGAAGCTGCACTGAAACTGTAATTTTGACCTTCAACCATCTGGAGGCCATTGAAGTCCACTATAAGGAGAATAATCCTAGAATGTTTTCATCAAAAACCTTAATTTCTTTTCGACCGAAGAAAGAAAGACATGGACATCTTGGATGACATGGGGGTGAGTAAATTATCAGGAAAATTTATTTAAAAGTGGACTAATCCTTTAAACACCTCTGATTGGTCGCTGTGTTCAAGAAATCAACAGATATGTTTGTGATTGGCTACATTGCTCAACCCTGCAAAAACACATTGTAAGCCTTGTCGTTCTTCAGAGCGCAAACACAGATACACAATGGATCGTTTGCCAACTATGTTTCGCTAATATTATGGTGAAAACTGATCCTAGAACAGCAGTTTATGTGCAGCTTTTCCCTTTAAAAGCAATCAAAAGCAGTAGAGATTAGTGTTCCTGTGAACTAAATGCTGCTGAAGACATTTGGTTATGGAATACGTGAATGGCCAAATCCACAGAAATACAGAGTATGCTCTCAATCGTAAGTTTGCCTGAATGACCACATGATTAGGGGGCACTGCCCCCCAATTCCCAATTGGTGTGTTGTTTTCTTCATGTAGACTTTTACACAGAAGTGAGGTAAATTTCGAATTTACTTTTACCAGGTTGTCGACGGTGTTGGGTTGCCATGGCATCAAGAGCAGGACCGCGAGCTACAGGAACAGACGGCAGTGACTTTCAGCACCGCGAGCGAGTGGCGTCACACTATCAGATGAGGTATGTATGTTGTGAATAGACCTTTTCTTAATCCTTTTTTTTTTTTTTTTTTTTTAATGGGAATGAAAGCAAGGCTGTGAGGGATAGAAATGCATCTCTTCAAAGGGTTGTACTGTTATTTAATGTGTTTTTGGATTGTTCTGCTGATGAAACTGCAAAAATGTCTTTCCAAGAAATGTTAATAGACAACATCAAAAAAAAAAAAAAAAAAAGCTTGAGCCGTGGAAAATAATAAGTGATTTAGCAGCTTTATACAAATTTTATTTTATTTATTTATTTATTTATTTACAGCGGAAGCCATTGAAAACATGGCAAGGCCTTACAGCCTCGCTTTCATACCTTGTTATGGCGCTGATCTGAATAAGGTCTATTGGTGTTAATGTAAACAATATGATTCGTAGTAATATTTTAATATTGTATTTACATTGTCGCATGTGGTTATTCCTGATTTACTGTACTTTTTGAACTCTTGAAAACAAAAAGCGTCTAAGAAAATCCATTTGTAATATTTACTAATGTCTGTGTGTAGTACTGTATTTCAAAGTATATTGGCAGTTTTTCATTTCAGAAAGTGCTTATTAGTACCTTGGGATAATGCACTTGTAGTCCTAGCCCAAGTACTTAAAGGGTTAGTTCACCCAAAAATTAAAATAATGTCATTATTACTCACCCTCATAACGTTCCACACCCGTAAGACCTTCGTTAATCTTCGGAACACAAATTAAGATATTTTAGTTGAAATCCGATGGCTCGGTGAGGCCTGCATAGGGAGCAATGACATTTCCTCACTCAAGATCCATAAAGGTACTAAAAACATATTTAAATCAGTTCATGTGAGTACAGTGGTTCAATATTAATATTATAAAGCGACAAGAATATTTTTGGTGATGAAATCATTTTGTGTCATGATTCGACACAAAAGATTCATAACGCTCCAAAGCTTCATGAATCAGTTTTTTGAAATCGGCCATCACTGTATAAGTCGTTATTTTGTTTTTTGGCGCGCCAAAATATTCTCGTCGCTTTATAATATTAATATTGAACCACTGTACTCACATGAACTGATTTAAATATGTTTTTAGTACATTAATTGATCTTGAGAGAGGAAATGTTATTGCTGGCTATGCAGGTCTCACTGAGCCATCGGATTTCAACAAAAATATCTTAATTTGTGTTCCAAAGATGAGCGAAGGTCTTACGGGTGTGGAACGGCATGAGGGTGAGTAATAAATGACATTATTTTCATTTTTGGGTGAACTAACCCTTTACATTATTTAAAATTCATCCCTATGTTCACATATTGTGATATTAATAAAATAAAAATAAAAAGGTAATGTAGTGTATGATTATTGAAATGATGGAAACATATATGGGGAATGACCCCTTAAAACTACTTAAAATACTGATCTATTACAGGATTAATCTCTGAAGTTACAAAGTTCCTGTTAACCTGACCCTTCTCAATCCCCCCCAGTGTGGCCCTGAAATCTGAGATCAAGAAGCTGAACATCGCTCATGCAGTGGTCTGGTTGCTTGTAGCAGCACAGGTGGTGGTCAGCCAGCTGAATCTGGTATCCCATAAAGTGGTGGCCTCTCCATACCAATGGGAGTACCCATATCTTCTGAGCATCATACCTACTGTCTTCAGCTTCATGGCTTTGCCGAAAAACAACATCAGTTACCTGGTCATCTCAATGATCAGCGCCGGGCTTTTTTGTGTAGCTCCTATTCTTTATGGAGGGATGGAGATGTTTCCTGTGGCTCAGCAGCTTTATCGCCACGGCAAAGCTTATAGGTTCATCTTTGGCTTCTCTGCCGTGTCTATAATGTACTTACTCTTGATTATTTCAGTTCAAGTACACGGCTGGCAGATCTACTACAGCAAAAAGCTGCTGGATGCCTGGTTCACCAACACACAAGAGAAAAAAAAGAAATAAGAGACTGCTGGAGAATAATAGTTTGTCAACTGCTTGTTTGTGTCTTTGAGAGCTCTTTGATCACATACGTTTTTATGCTTACCTGACTAACTAATTTGAGCCTAAGGAGAGATCAGATTTGTTAAACCAGGATGTTCAGTATCAATCTTCTCATTCACTGGATCTCATCCCAGATTCTGCTTAGGTTTGAACTGCTGCCATTGTAATCTCTGTTTCCACCACGTTTTCCACATGCCTTTTTAAGAGATACCTCAAATCTTATCCACAAGGGATTCAGTGGGATTCCAGATATCCCTGGGAAATATATCTTCAGTTATGAGGAAGCACATGGTGTGTATGATGAAAACCCACCCACAGCAAAGTAATCAATTTACTACAGTAATGTATGTAAAAAAAAAAAAAAAAAAAAGTCTGCTCTTTTTCCACCAATCATCTTACAATAAAATTATTTGGAAAAATAATTTTATTTTCATGGCTGTTTTAATTCTTGTATTTTTAGGCCCGTATTTTTCTCTTTATATGAATATGGGAAAAAAATATATATATTTCTAAGTATTAATTTTACAGTCCTCCCCTCCCTTCTTCTTTCCTGTACTCCAATGATTGAAACAACCTAAGGGTATTGTTTTCTAGAAATGGTCAGCAGATAATTAACTAAGGTTTGTGCCTTAGTAAGAGTTGACATGGGGTTTATATATTTGCTTGAGATTTGTATCTTTATAAGGAGCCATAATTTGTGACTGCAATGATGTCAATACTGTAATCCTGTAAAAGTTCATTTGAATAAAAACTAGTCTATAATGAGTCAGTCATTCAGATTTCCACAACATCATCAACCTGAAGAAGGAAATAATGAAAATAACATACTTGTAGATGACTTCAAAGATATTTGAGTTGTATAGTTTCAAGTTGATGCATGAGACTGGCTTTTGCTGTATGTGACTGACTACTTCTTTAGGTCTCATCCTTTAAAAATTATGTAGCCAGGAAGTGAGTGGATAACAGCTGAGTTGATGTGAAGGTTTCTAGGCAAGTGAATATCCTCCCTCACTCATGGATGCAGAAGCTTTATTAGCTTACACAGATTAAAGTGTTTAACCTTTGCACCTCAGTCTTATTCCTTTCCTATGGAAGTTCTTAGGGAACACGTTTCAGTCATCATTCCAAATATACCGTCAGTAATAATCTCACAGTACGTTTTCAACATTAATCCATCAAATTAATGTACTATTTGGGTTCGATAATGTTTCCAAGCTGTAGGCCTACATTAATTTCGATAAAAACTATAACGATTCACGATTAAAAAATAAATAAAAACAAGTTACAACCATTAATATAAATACCCTTGCACACTTTCTTCTACAAATTTAGGCCATTTTGTAAAGTGGAGTTGTTCGTGCGTCGAGGAAAACCACTGACCTGCTGACAGGAAAATAAGTCTCGCCTGAATGTTCACGTAATCATCCAGGTGTCCAGCACGTGCATAGCTGCATTTAAGATATTTATTATTTCTATATTATAAAGACAGTAACGTTTCTATCATGATACTTTTCGTGCTTTTTGGGTTTTTGCTGGCGTTATATTAGTAGAGAGATGCGCCGTTCATTTGCCTGTTGTTCAGTGGCGTATCTGAAATGCGTGAATGCTGACAATAATTTGCATCTAATACTAGGCTCGCTTTGAATAGCAAAATGAAGTTAAGAAAAAAGAAATTTATCTTCAAAGGTGTGACATACGTCAATCTTTTACATAATGCAGTGTTTATTTGGCCGTGAAATCAGTTTGTTTGTCAATGGCACAATGATAGCGTGCACGAGTCGTATCGTGACTGATTTACATCGCGTGCTCATGCTTTGAATCTCTTCATGTTCTACACAGATTTATACTTATAAAGAGATATAATTACGTGTATACACATTTTAAGATATTAACATAATATTTTTCCCATCTAGGCACATTTGACATGGGGATGGGGATAATCATTACTGACTTTCATCCAGATTTATCTGACTTATTTTCTTCATGTGAGGCTGGTCATCTGAAGAAGAATGTCATTTTTATCTGGGATGGCATGAGGGTGAGTAATGAGAGAATTTTCATTATGGTTATTAATTACATGAATTCACTTTTATCCAGAATAGTAACTAATGCCAATGTCTACTCATGTTCTCTAATTATTTTAGTTCAACAGTACATTGCAGTCATGTCAAAGGTTATCACTGTCAGGTTTATTGGCACGTCAGCTTTTCTCATGATGATTTAAAGAATTCTGTCATCCGGTATACTTAGAGCCAAGTAATGATACAACCTGCCTTACTCATGTTTCTTGTCATCTTTGGTTTTTGCAAAACATTGGCCATTACCATGTCCATAGCTTTTTTCTCCTTAGAAATGCAAATACATCATGTCAAACTCAACATCTGAGATCCTCCTACATAAGTCATAACCAGACATGCTCGAGAACCAGATCTGGATCATTAATGGGGAGATGATGGATCGTTCCATTCTGCTGCTCATGTTTCTTTCAGGTAAATGATTATTGTAACATTACAGATTAACTTTCAGACAAAGGATTTTTTTTTACCTTTACAGATACAAGGATCCCTTTATCTATCTGTGCTCTATATAAATATAATTATCATAACATATTTATTATAATATATATGATTCAAGATCGTGGCAAATATTCCAGTGTTTAAAAAAATTAACAACAACAAAAAATGTATAATAGCAGAAGCCTGTTGATCTGACTAAATTACCTGGTTTGTTATTATTAGTAGTATTATATTTATATTCACATTTATTTGATTAAGCTTGAAGTGAGACATGTACAGGTGCATCTCAATAAACTAGAATGTCGTTGAAAACTTCATTTATTTCAGTAATTCCACTCAAATTGTGGAACTTGTGTATTAAATTAATTAAATGCACACAGACTGAAGTACTTTAAAGGATTAGTTCACCCAAAAATGAAAAATTCTGTCATTTATTACTCACCCTCATGCCGTTCCACACTCGTAAGACCTTCGTTAATCTTCGGAACGCAAATTAAAATATTTTTGTTGAAATCCGATGGCTCAGTGAGGCCTGCATAGGGAGCAATGACATTTCCTCTCTCAAGATCCATAAAGGTACTAAAAACATATTTAAATCAGTTCATGTGAGTACAGTGGTTCAATATTAATATTTTAATGTGACAAGAATATTTTTGGTGCGCCAAAAAAACAAAATAACGACTTATATAGTGATGGCTGATTTCAAAACACTGCTTCAGGAAGCTTCGGAGCGTTATGAATCAATGTGTCGAATCAGCGGTTCGGAGCGCCAAAGTCACGTGATTTCAGCAGTTTGGCGGTTTGACACGTGATCCGAATCATGATTCGATATGCTGATTCATAACGCTCCGAAGCTTCATGAAGCAGTCGTTATTTTGTTTTTTTGGTGCACCAAAAATATTCTCGTCGCTTTTTTAATATTAATATTGAACTACTTTACTCACATGAACTGATTTAAATATGTTTTTAGTACATTAATGGATCTTGAGAGGAAATGTCATTGCTGGCTATGGAGGCCTCACTGAGTCATCGGATTTCAAAAAAAATATCTTAATTTGTTCTGAAGATTAACAAAGATCTTACGGGTGTGGAACGGCATGAGGGTGAGTAATAAATGACATTATTTTCATTTTTGGGTGAACTAACCCTTTAAGTCTTTGGTTCTTTTAATTGTGATGATTTTGGCTCACATTTAACAAAAAAAACACCAATTCACTATCTCAATAAATTAGAATACTTCATAAGATCAATAAAAAAAGGATATTTTAAACAGAAATGTCAGGCTTCTTAAAAGTATGTTCATTTCTATGCACTCAATACTTAGTTGGGCCTCCTTTTGCCTGAATTACTGCATCAATGCGGTGTGGCTTGGAGGCAATCAGCCTGTGGCACTGCTCAGGTGTAATGGAAACCCAGGCTGCTTTGATAGCGGCCTTCCGGTCATCTGCATTGTTGGGTCTGGTGTCTCTCATCTTCCTCTTGACAATACCCCATAGATTCTCTATGGGGTTCAGGTCAGGTGAGTTTGCTGGCCAATCAAGCACAGTAACACCATGGTCATTGAACCAGCTTTTGGTACCTTTGGCAGTGTGGCAAATCCTGCTGTAAAATGAAATCTGGATCTCTATAAAGCTTGTCAGCAGAAGGAAGCATGAAGTGCTCTAAAATTTCCTGGTAGATGGCTGCGTTGACTGTGGACTTTAGAAAACACAGTGGACCAACACCAGCAGATAACACGGCAGCCCAAATCATCACTGACTGGAAACTTCACACTGGACTTCAAGCAACATGGTTTCTGTGCTTCTCCACTCTTCCTCCAGACTATGGGACCTTGATTTCCAAATGAAATGCAAAATTTACTTTCATCTAAAAGGAGGACTTTGGACCACTGAGCAACAGTCCAGTTCTTTTTCTCCTTAGCCCAGGTAAGACGCTCTGACGTTGTCTTTGGTTCAGAAGTGGCTTGGTACGTGGAATGTGACAGTTGTAGCCCATTTCCTGAAGACGTCTGTGTGCGGTGGCTCTTGATGCACTGACTCCAGCTTCAGTCCACTCCTTTTGAAGCTCTCCTAAGTTCTTAAATCGTCTTTGCTTGACAATCTTCTCAAGCCTGCGGTCATTCCTTTCACTTGTACACCTTTTCCCACCCCACTTTTTCCTTCCAGTCAACACTTTTTCCTTCCAGTCCATGAATATGCTTTGGCACAGCACTCTGCGAACAGCCAGCTCTTTCAGCAATGACCCTCTGCGGCTTACCCTCATTGTAGAGGGTATTTTGATGAGCAGCAAGCTGTAATCATCAAAATGAAAACAAAAAAGTCTGGAAATATTTTACTTTGTCTTTTACTTTTTGAATTAAATTACAGAAAAAAAAAAAAACTTTTTCATGATATTCTAATTCATTGAGATGCACCTGTACATAAATTTTACGTTTTTTTTGAATGTCAATACTTTAATAGCCTAAATAAGTTTATGAAAGATCCAATTGTACTTTGCAGGTTTTAATTTTATTGGCTGGCATTCTAATTTGGATTCTCCATGTTAGGCTGATTTGAATATGTCACGGTCATTTAAAGAATTGTGTGCAGGGATTTCACTTGCAAATGATCTCAAGGTGCAGAGCTGTGATGGGGTGGTCTATCTCTATAGTATACCATATTTATTAGGCCAGGGAAGAAGCGGCCCACCCATAAAAATGTTGTCTTGGCCCTGTCTGGGTACATTAAATAAACTGCAAATAAACTGTCAATAGGATAGAGCTTTCATTTTTTAAAAGGGTTTACAAAACAATATATGAAATCACATTGTACCAAAAATTTAGTGCTGATCTAAATCAAATTGTTTTTTCTTTTTGAACAGCATTTATAAATGAGGTGTCACTAGCCATGTTGTACTCAAATACTACTACACCACTCAGTACCACTGCCATCAATTCTTCAAACACCACAACATCTGCCACTACAACCAACACAACTACATACACCACTACCAGTCCCACCACTTCTAATACTACATCTACTACCATGCCAACTACCGCTCCTACCACATCTACTACCACTCCTGCCACGTTTACTACCATGCCAACTCCCACATTTACCACGTCTACTACCACTCCTGCCACGTTTACTACCACGCCAACTCCCACATCTACCACGTCTACTACCACTCCTGCCACATCTACTACCACATATACTACTACTACCACGCCAACTACCACCAGAGCTACTCCCACCACGTCAACCACAACTGCCACTTCAACCACTTCGTCAACATCTAACCCGCTTTCAACCACTCGTCAACCGACAGGTAGGCATTGCATAGGAGTCCTCCTCTTCTGGAGGGCCACTGTCCTGCAGAGTGTAGCACCAACCAGCTCCAAAATACCTGCCTATAGAACTTTCTAGTAATCCTGAAGTCCTTGATTAGCTGGTTCAGGTGTGTTAAATTAGGCTTGGATCTAAACTCTGCTGGACAGTGGCTCTCCAGGAACTGAGTTTGACTCCCCAAACCAGTAAATGTGATTTCACCAAATACAACATGTTTCTGGATCAGCATCTTTGTTGATCTTGGAACAACATTCCAATCAACAATCAGATTTGAGGGACAAGCTTACAGTTTATGACAAGTTTAGGCTTACAATCAGGGTTAGGTGCTTCAATATCAGTGTTGTTTACCATTTCCCTCTGATTTTAGGGATTTTTTTATAGGTAGGTTTAGATTTAGGGGTAAGAATAGGGTTAGGACTACATTTTTGGACAGGAATGTTGTTCCAGGATCAACAAAATGTTGATCCAGGAACATGTCTTAGCAAAATCACGGTGACTGGCCTGTAAGACCATTTCAAGTTTTGGTCCAGGATGACAGCGACTTGTTGACATGACAATACCCAAAATGACTTTGTTGCAGGCAATACCTGCCCAGAGGAAACACTCAAGGGTTTGACTTTTCCACCCTCTGTGATCGGCCAGATTACTTATTCAACACAGCTATGCCCTCCAGGAACAGCCAATGGTATGTAAAAGCATACATCTATTTTACACTACTGTTCAAAAATTCTTATTGTATGGCTTGAGCTGTTGGTAGGGTTTCGAGGTACTGTTTTAAACTGGTTTAAGTCCTATTTAACTAAGAGAAGTTTTTCAGTTGCCTTTGGTGAATTTACATAATCTTCGACTCCTTATCTTACATGTGGGATTCCCCAAGGATCTATTTTGGATCTCATTTTGTTTTCATTATGTATGCTTCAAATTGGGTCTATTTTAAAAAAAAACAAACACAGAGTATCATTTCATTGTTACGCTGATGTTATCCAAATATATGGACATATTTATATAAAATAATATTTATTGAACAACAAATAAGCACAATTGTACAGTTCAGTCAAACATAAAGCACTGGTTATTAAAAAAAAAAAATAGGTCACCATTTACGCTGGTATGTGGGTTTTACAAATATTTAACGAATGAAAAGGATTTTAAAGAGCTTGTGACAAAAGTCTCTTGTGCTTCACTGACTCATTCTTCTGTAAAGTGTTGCCGCCAGCTAATGGCATATTAATGTAATGTTCACTCAATCCATATTACTTATTGGACATATTTATATAAAATAAATAATATTTATTGAACAACAAATAAGCACAATTGTACAGTTCAGTCAAACATAAAGCACTAGTTATTAAAAAAAAATTAGGTCACCATTTACGCTTTTATGTGGGTTTTACAAATATTTAACGAATGAAAAGGATTTTAAAGATCTTGTGACAAAACCTCCTAACTCCATTGGATCCTCAAGCTGTCAATCAAGCCTCATTAATCTGCCTCACCTCCTGAATGAAGTGCGCACGCAGTTTGGACATGTCCTCTGTGCAATGCAAAGGTAAATAAAGATCTGATGTTTGAAAAAAAATTGTAAAGCGTTTTTTTTACTCAAAAAAACATATATTTATAAAGTTTAATGTTTTACGTATTTGAAGAGTGGAGAAGAGTCTGATATGTCCCGTCTAGTTGTAGCCAATATGCTATATAAGGATGTAACGTAACGTTTATTATTATCAAATTTAATATAGCACAATTCGACTTGCTCTGGAACAAATAATAGATTAATAAGACCAAAGATTGCGCGTTCTATGTACTCAAATTGAATTATGTCTCATGTTTAAGAGCCAGCAGCAAATCCCCGAGGCACTGGCCGAGATGAAGCTGTTCTCGGCGGTTACAGAAGCACTGAACGGCCGCTGACGCACTCAAGCTCGCATCTCCGAAAACGTCAAAACAAATTGTAAAATAGGCGCTGTTATTAAATATGAGTCACATATTTCAGGTCTAAACAACTACATTCTCACCTAAAAAACTATTAAAACTACAGTTCGTGGTACAAGAAGTAGTATTTTGTAAAAATTACGGTTGATTTGATCGGCCGCCATGACGGCCACTTCAAACGGAGTCATACAAACGGTGAAAAGGCAGTAGGAGTGCTGTTATCACTGAAATATTGCATGGCTATCAGCCAATCAGATTCGAGAACCAGACAGAACTGTTGTATAAATATATATATATGAGCAATATCACACCGCTTGAAGTGACCGTCATGGCGGCCGATCAAATCAACCGTAATTTTTACAAATACTACTTCTTGTACCACGAACTGTAGTTTTAATAGCTTTTTAGATGAGAATGTAGTCGTTTAGACCTGAAATATGTGACTCGAATTTAATAACAGCGCCTATTTTACAATTTGTTTTGACGTTTTCGGAGATGCGAGCTCGAGTGCGTCAGCGGCCGTTCAGTGCTTCTGTAACCGCAGAGAACAGCTTCATCTTGGCCAGTGCCTTGGGGATTTGCAGCTGGCTTTCATAGTGGTTAAACATGAGACATAATTCAATTTGAGTACATAGAACGCGCAATCTTTGGTCTTATTAATCTATTATTTGTTCCAGAGCAAGTCGAATTGTGCTATATTAAATTTGATAATAATAAACGTTACGTTACATCCTTATATAGCATATTGGCTACAACTAGACGGGACATATCAGACTCTTCTCCGCTCTTCAAATACGTAAAACATTAAACTTTATAAACATATGGTTTTTTGAGTAAAGAAAACGCTTTACAATTTTTTTCCAAACATCAGATCTTTATTTACCTTTGCATTGCACAGAGGACATGTCCAAACTGCGTGCGCACTTCATTCAGGAGGTGAGGCAGATTAATGAGGCTTGATTGACAGTTTGAGGATCCAATGGAGTTAGGAGGTTTTGTCACAAGATCTTTAAAATCCTTTTCATTCGTTAAATATTTGTAAAACCCACATAAAAGCGTAAATGGTGACCTATTTTTTTTTAATAACTAGTGCTTTATGTTTGACTGAACTGTACAATTGTGCTTATTTGTTGTTCAATAAATATTATTTATTTTATATAAATATGTCCAATAAGTAATATGGATTGAGTGAACATTACATTAATATGCCATTAGATGGCGGCAACACTTTACAGAAGAATGAGTCAGTGAAGCACAAGAGACTTTTAAATTGAAAGGAACTTTTGCAAAAGGAAGTTGTTTTATCGCTGTGGTGTAATGGATTCCCAAAGCTGTAAAAAAGGACAAATACAAAGATCGCTTTCCTCAGCGGACATTCAAACGGACTTGTATAAAGGATATAATATTATGGACATCGACTTGAAGAATGAATGTAATGCAATATACCAGACACAGGTAATAGCCTAATCTCTCTCTCTCTCTCTCTCTCTCTCTCTCTCTCTCTCTCTTGCTCTCTCTCTCTAATACTGTACAAAATTCAATATGTTTCAATGAAGCGACTCAATGTTCCTTCGTTACAAGTTCTAAAGTGACATTTTGGAGTTAGTAACGGAGGCTTGGTTCAACTGACAACTTGAGTTTTGAAACGTTCCTTCGTTACTAGTTCTAAAGTGACGTTTTAGAATTAGTAACGGAGGCTTGGTCCAACTGACAACTTGAGATTTGAATCTGTGGCGGAAGGAAGTAGTGCTGCATAAAAGGGGGTTTTAAAGACACTCCGTTGTTGTTCTTATTTATTTACACACTCGTGCCGTCGAACTGTTGTATAAATGCAATATCACACTCGTAGCCGTGCGATATGGCTGTATATCAGCACGCTGTGATTCGTCCGTATGCACAAGGCCGCAGGCTGCGTGCCGTAGGTAATCACAGCGTGCTGATATACAGCCATATCGCACGACTACAAGTGTGATATTGCTCATATATATATATATATATATATAGTCGTTAAAATTTGACAAACAGATCAATTCTGTTGCCAGATCAGGTTTTTTAAATTAAGAACACTGACAAAGGTCAAGCTATTTTTGTTGTTTAATGATTTTGAGAGAGGAATGCATGCTTTTGTGTCTTCTCGTCTGTACTATTGTAATTCCCTGTATGTAGGGATTAGTCAGTCCACTTTGTCTTTTGTTGGTGTCAATTGGTGTGTAATGAATTTTTTTTTTTCGTATGTGCATGTACATTTCGTATGTTCTTGAGCAGCAAATCAGCACATTAGAATGATTTTGAAGGATCATGTAGCACTGAAGACTGGAGTAATGGTGCTTTGCTATATTAAATAGAAAACACTTATTTTAAATGATAATGAAATTTAACAATATTACTGTTTTTACTGTATTTTTGATCAAATAAATGCAGCCTTCATGAGCACGAAACTTCTTTCAAAAACACAAAAAATCTTACCCCAAACATATAAATGGTTTTGTATACATAGGCAAAGCAAAATTTACAAAGCTTTTTTAATATTTGTGTCCTATATCACTAATATAATTTTAATGTTGACAAACTGCACATTACATTTAAAATGTCCAAGACTCAAGCTGCATATACGTCTTTTTTTTTTACAATAGAAATCTTATAACATCTATACAGTGATTTAATTAAATTTGTGTCAGAAGTACTTATCAAAATATGCTAAACTGCAACTATTTTAGTTTAGGTATGTCATTTTTTGTTTGTTCTTAAGTTAACATGTTTAACCTGTCTTGTATGTATTTTATGTGTCCTTTAGCTGGTATTCCTATGGCCTCAGCTCAGTGTTTGAACTTCACAATCTTCCACGCATTTGGTGCACTTAAACTTCTAAATTGTGCCTTGACCCTGGAGCTGTTCGAGAGCAAAGTCAACGTCTGTATTTACATCTTTACTAGGGGACACTGGGGGACTGTTTAAACAAATTCACATTCATTTTGAATGACAAAAGTTGATACTGCCATTTTTGTTTTATTTTAGATGTGGTGGTGATGTTGGGACAAATTGTTGCACTATGTTAATTATATTATATTATATTATATTATATTATATAAAAATACAATTATTATATAATTAATATATTAATATTTAATGGCAGTTTAATTAAGAGTTTCATTACTGAGAATATATTTCATTATTCTTAGACCAAAACATGATGAGTATTGTTGTATAGTCTTTGAAGTGAAATGTAAAAACATTTGGTTACACTTTATTTTGTGTCCGTGTTACAGTGTAATTTTACATAAAGTACTAAGAAATAATAATTTTACATATACTTACTGTAGGGTTAGGGGCAGGTTTAGGGATAGTTGTGTGCAATTATGCATAATTGATAGTTTTACTACAGTATTACTACAGTAACTACATGTAATGTGTAACAAGGACACTGTAAAATAAAGTGTTCAGCAAATATTACAACTGTCTCTGGTTTACTGTAGTCATGATGTAGTCAATTGTTTCAACTCTGCCATTTTGAGAGCATTTCAAACTGCCTTTGATTAGACAACAGATTGACAGTGGTTTTGATTGTTTCATTTAGGGGACTCTGGAAACGAATATGTATGTTGCCTCCAGTGTCCAGATCCTCACATCCAAACCTGAGCAGCTGACGTCCCAGAACATCACCTCAGCTGCTATGATTGCCAATAGCCTGCTGTCCTCTGCAGTGTTAAATGAGGCAAGAATCCTAGATGAATTTTAGCACATGTACAGTAGAAACATTAAAGGGGACCTATTATGCCCCTTATAGTATACAAACCCGATTCCAAAAAAGTTGGGACACTGTAAAAATTGTGAATAAAAACAGAATGCAATGATGTGGAAGTTTCAAATTTCAATATTTTATTCAGAATACAACATAGATGACATATCAAATGTTTAAACTGAGAAAATGTATAATTTTAAGGGAAAAATAAGTTTAAAAATGTTAAATAAGTTTAATAAGTTAGCTTTTAAATGTCATGGCATCAACACATCTCAAAAAAGTTGGGACAAGGACATGTTTACCACTGTGTGGTATCCCCTCTTCTTTTTATAACAGTATGCAAACGTCTGAGGACTGAGGAGACAAGTTGCTCAAGTTTAGGAATAGGAATGTTGTCCCATTCTTGTCTAATACATGCAACCCCATACCATCAGAGATGCAGGCTTCTGAACTGAACACTGATAACAACTTGGATTGTCCTTGTCCTCTTTAGTCCGGATGACATGGCGTCCAAGTTTTCCAAAAAGAACTTCAAATTTTGATTCGTCTGACCACAGAACAGTTTTCCACTTTGCCACAGTCCATTTTAAATGAGCCTTGGCCCAGAGAAAATGCCTGCGTTTCTGGATCATGCTTAGATATGGCTTCTTTTTTGACCTATAGAGTGTTAGCCGGCAACGGCGAATGGCACGGTGGATTGTGTTCACCAACAATGTTTTCTGGAAGTATTCCTGAGCCCATGTTGTGATTTCCATTACAGTAGCATTCCTGTATGTGATGCAGTGCCGTCTAAGGGTCCGAAGATCACGGGCATCCAGTATGGTTTTCCAGCCTTGACCCTTACGCACAGAGATTGTTCCAGATTCTCTGAATGTTTGGATGATATTATGCACTGTAGATGATGATAACTTCAAACTCTTTGCAATTTTTTCTCTAAGAAACTCCTTTTTGATATTGCTCCACTATTTTTCACCGCAGCATTGGGGGAATTGGTGATCCTCTGCCCATCTTGACTTCTGAGAGACACTGCCACTCTGAGGCTCTTTTTATACCCAATCATGTCGCCAGTTGACCTAATAAGTCGCAAATTGGTCTTCCAGCTGTTCCTTATATGTACATTTAACTTTTCCGGCCTCTTATTGCTACCTGTCCCAACTTTTTTGGAATGTGTAGCTCTCAGGAAATCCAAAATGAGCTAATATTTGGCATGAAATTTCGAAATGTCTCGCTTTCAACATTAGATATGTTATCTATATTCTATTGTGAATAAAATATAAGTTTACAAGATTTATAAATTATTGCATTCCTTTTTTATTCACAATTTGTACAGTGTCCCAACTTTTTTGGAATTGGGTTTGTAGATGTAAAATAAGTCCCCAGTATGTGTCTGTGAAGTTCCAGCTGACAATACCCCGCAAATCATTTTAGTATACCATATTGTAAATGCCCATTTTTGAGTTGAAGGAAAAACATGCTTGTGCCTCAGATAGATTGCTGTCAGATGGCGCATCCCGTGAGTATTAAACTGATTTCTCTTATACAGTATCTCACAAAAGTGAGTACACCCCTCACATTTCAGCAACTATTTTAGTATATCTTCTCAAGGGACAATACTGGAGAAATGAAACTTGGATATATTTTAGAGTAGTCAATGTGCTGCTTGTATAGCAGTATAGATTTACTGTCCTCTGAAAATAACTCAACATTCAGCCATTATTGTGAAAATAGCTGGCAACAAAAGTGAGTACACCCTAAGTTATAACTAATGTAAATTGTTTAACAATGCAAAGCCACATGTCCTATTCATCATGTTCCTGTTATGTCTGCTTGACAGGACCATACAAATTTGTGTATCTTGTATTAGAGCAGTTAAAATTTAGTGCTTTGAGTACAATTCTCTCATACTGGATGTTCAACATGGCACCTCATGGCAAAGAACTCTCTGAGGATTTGAGAATTAGAATTATTGCTTTCCACAAAGATGGCCTAAGAAGATCGGTAACATCCTGAAGCTGAGTTACAGCACAGTGTCCAGGGTAGTACAGAGGTTTTCCAAGATGGGTTCCACTCGGAACAGGCCTTGGAAGGGTGGATCAAAGAAGTTGAGTCCTTGTGCTGTGCGTCAGGTGCAGAAGCTGGCTTCAAAAAATAGATGCATGAGTGCTGCCAGCATTGCTTTAGAGGTTGCAGAAGTGGAAGGTCAGCTTGTCAGTTCTCAGACCATACACCGCACACTGCAACAAGTTGGTTTGCATGGCCGTCGTCCGTCCACAAGGAAGCCTCTTCTGAAGCTGGCTCACAAGAAAGTGCGCAAACAGTTTGATGAAGACAACATGCCCAAGAGCATGAATTACTGGAACCATGTTCTGTGGTCTGATGAGACTAAGATAAACTTGTTTGGCTCAGTTGGTGTCCAGCATGTGTGGCGATGCCCTGGTGAGGAGTACCAAGAAAATTGTGTCTTACAGTCAAGCATGGTGGTGGTAGCATCATGGTCTGGGACTGGGGAGCTGTGCTTCATTGAGGGGAAACATGGATTCCAACATGTACTGTGACATTCTGAAGCAGAACATAATACCCTCCCTTCAGAATCCGGGCCGAACAGCAGATTTCTAACATGATAACGACCCCAAACACACCACCAAGATGACAACTGCCTTGCTGAGGAAGCTGAAGGTGATGGAGTGTATGTCTCCAGACCTGAACCCTATTGAGCACCTGTGGGGCATCCTCAAGTGGAAGGTGGAGAAGCACCATGTGTCTAATATCCAGCAGCTCTGTGATGTCATTATGGAGGAGTGGAAGAGGATCCCAGCAACAGCCTGTGCAGCTCTGGTGAATTCCATGCCCAGGATGATTAAGGCAAAGCTAAATAACAATGGTGCTCACACAAAATATTGACACTTTGGACACAGTTTTGACATGTTCACTTAGGGTGTGCTCACTTTTGTTTCCAGGTATTTAGACAATAATGTCTGTATGTTGAGTTATTTTTAGAGGGCAGTAAATCTGTAATGCTATACAAGCAGCACATTGACTACTCTAAAATATATCCAGTTTTCATTTCTATAGTATTGTCCCTTGAGAACATATAATAAAATGGTTGCTGAAATGTGAGGGGTGAACTCACTTTTGTGAGATACTGTATGTCTATTGCATTTAAACTGTCAAATACACACAAGGTTATGTCAAAAACACAAAGTTCACAAACACAGTCCGTTGTCTGTGAACGTAAAGAGCAGGGAAAGTAGCTGCATGTGTATATTAGATCTGTGTATAAAATGAAAGCAGTGTAATATACATTACCTACTGCTGTAAATGCTGTTAATATGAAACAAACAACAAAAGAAAAACAGAAAATCACTCACTGCTCTTGATTCAATAACGTCAGTAGCTTTATGAAGAATACATTTCTTACTTGAATGCTGCAGTTAAATGCTCTGACTAGAAGATAAATGTTGCGGGGGTTCAAGGGTAAAAAGGCTTTTACTTTAAATACAATGGGAAACTAACAAGATATCAGTCTCACTCTGACTAAAAATGAACAAAAAAATGAAATTGGAAACAGGACAGCACTGCAGCCATAAACGAACGCAGAGCACCCCGACTGGAATGCAATTACGGGCCGTCACCACACCTATAAACAAAGCGAGACTGTTACTCTGTTAGATCTATTCTCTCCCATCCTAATGTATGCATGCATAAATACCTACCATTTGTCGAGGGGATTAATGTTTTATGAAGAGCCAACAAAACAGTAGCTTTTCCGGTAAAGGCCAGTGCGGAAAAACAGCGATCCAGCAACTACGTCAGGTTCTCACAGCTGAGAAAGGGATCGAGTTAGCAACATACTCAATTCGACCAGCGCTTCCAGAATGTGTACATGACATAATAATGAGCTAATAGGACAGTTTCCATCAATTCATGGGCAGGGCTTCCCGCTATTCTTACGCAAGAGTAGGGGGAAATCTGGAACCAATCATTTGGAGAGACTTTTTTTTTATGATTTATGGGGATTATAAAAAAAAGCAGTGGGTAGATTTTACCATTATAGGGTGGTTGTTTACATGCATTGTGGACACACATCTGTGTTCAAACACCTTCATTATGTAGAAATCATTATGTAGAAATGTAATATTAAAGGTGCTAAAGAGGATGTTTTGTTTTATACATTTTTGTAATATTACTTGAAACTGTCTTTACTAACTGATAAAAGACTATTTATTAGGTGCACTGAAAGGAATAACATTAATATACATCATCTGTGCACGAGGTAGGGCTTTAAAAACATCAGCCAATCGTTTACGTGATCATTGCGTAAACGATTGGCCCTCTGGCTTGTCAATCACTGCCATGACGTTCCTTGTGAGAGACGTGCGGCTGCGCGCTCCAGTAACTTTCCACACTCTACAGGCGCCGCATGCAATGTTTTTGTCAGGAGACAGGAGTAACAACTGCAGATTATGAGTTACCTGCGGCGAGTCCGACATAATGAATCCACCAACACGACACAGCGAATGCCGGTGGTAAACACTCGTGTTCCAATACTCGTGCACGAGTTTTGGGAGGCGTTCCCTCGAAATGAGCTGTGAAGGAGGGGGGTTGTTCTTACGTATGCGCTCATTTCAAAAACTCACGAACAGTCTTTGGTTTCTCAGTCTACGAAAATATCCTCTTTAGCACCTTTATTAAATGTTTTTTTTATTATTATTATTGTACAGACAGTTGCAGTGTCAGCAATGGCCACCATCAGTCAGCTCATGCAAACTGTTAAAAACCAATACTCTGAAGATACTTATGATGCCCTTGAGAGGTATTTACACTCTATACTCTATATCAAATACATTTTGACATTACAAATAAATAAATGATTTACCTGGTGAGTTTGTCAACTATGTTACAGAAAAACTGCATGCCACTACATACACAAAGTGCTACACTTTAAGTGACTTAAATATTCAATGTTTCTTTGGTCTATTCTGCCATATGTAGTGATTATTTTAAAAATGTTTTGCTGATATTTGTGTAAAATTCTAGGTAAATTCCCATAATATTCTCACAGCACGGTCATATTATAATTATTAAATTATATAATTGTTATTTAAATTATTATGTAAATTATACGTTGGCGTTTTTCCCTCTTTTCCACCTCACTTCTAAAATCTCGAATTAGCAGCAATTCAGGGCCAGCAATTGCTTGTGTGGTGAGTTCATTATTATTCTTAATGAAAAACACAACAACAAAACAACTATGGCTACAACCAGGATACAAATGCTCAGAAGTACAGTACTAACACGTGCAAGACTTAGTAATGATTGACAGAATTGTCCAGGCTTTTATAGGGTGAGCTAACAAGGTTAATGAGACACAGGTGGATGTAATCAGGGATGATGAGTCCGGGCAGTGAGTTATGGGAATGCAAGAATAGTCCGTGCAAGAATAACAATAGTCTGGGGTGAAGTGCCCTCTGGTAGCTATTAAAAGGCACTCCAGCTGATGATCGTGACAGACAGTAACATAATTGATGCAAGTAACATAGCTGACAGGTAACAGTTGACAATTTCATCATTTTGCCTCAGTTTCGATGGCAGTCCTTGTCTGTCCAACCAAATGTTATTTTCCTGATCAGGTTAACCTCACATTTTAATATTTATTTGAAATAAAATAATAAAAATTTTGAAAACCATAACAATGTAGCCAACATAGTTGACGGGTAAATTAATATACTCCTTAACAATAGGTCACTGGAGTTAAAATATAGAAAAAAATTAAAACAATATTTATCATAATATGTTAAAAATATCTGCCGCAGAAGAAAATGACATCACATGATGATGGTCACATGGTTTGGGGTTAAACCATTTTTTTTTTAATTTTCAGGGGGGTGTTTGGTTAGAAACAGAGTTGACAATTTTTGCGGACATTTATAAAATGAAATTTTTCTTAATTAAAAGAAAATTAAATTTAAACACAATCTAAGATATTTAGATTGTAGAAATAAATGTAATAAAGATAATCTTGACTTTTTTTAACCTAGACACCACTCAATTCAAAAAGCAGACTTTGAAAAAAACTGTAATTTTATTTATTTATTATTTATTTATTTTTTGTTAGGATGGATGTGTGTTTAACTTTTTCATGTGTATTATATCTGTAGTCTCACAAAAACTCTGGAGGATTTTGCTTTGAACATTAGTAGCATGAACTCTAGTGCACTGGTGCAGCCAAACCTAGTGGTGCAAGCCATCAAGTTGTCACACTGGACCCCACAAGTGCAATTTTTCGCTCAAACAGGTCAGTGCTGAAACCTCCCAGAGAAGAGCATATAAAGCTCCATGTGTAATTATTATATCTTTGTTAATATCAGAAAGACATTTCTACTTCTTTAACTAAACTAAGGTGCATTTCATTAGGACTGTCAGGGAAATTTACCCCTGAAGGAGTAAATATGAGTACAGACGGTGCAGACGCTGCTAACCTGACACCCTCTTCAGGACGTCCCGTTGATCTCCTGTTAGCTCTCAAACTGCAAAACGATTCCCAGAAAGATTGGGGTACCATTTTTATCTCTGTTGTTGTTGCTCTTGGTTTGCAGAACAAAAGTCAATGTTTTGAACAAATTTCTCTCATTTTCCTTCCCTGTAGGGAACAGAAACCTAAGCATTGGAGTGGTGCTTTATGAAAATGACCGTTTTTTCAACTCAAAACACTTTAATAGCCAACTAGATACTAAAAGAAGAGTGCTCTCGGCCAGCCTCACAGACAAACACTTGCTTGATAAAGTGGAGTTTACCATCAGGCCTGAGGTAAGTGATGGTAAACTCATAATGATTACATAACATATAGCAGGTTCTGAATCACTCATGTTATTAGTCAATAAAACACCTACACAGAGAATAACTGAAAGTTAGCCGGTCGTTATCACAAAATAAACCCTGTCAGGATGATGAGGATCAGGAATGACCGGTTTGTACATTATCCTGCTCATTACGCAGAGACTTATGCCCAAATTTAAATGAACTGACATGAATTATTGAGTATTACAATGGAAAAAGTAAGTTAAAATATTAATACACTACCAGTCATTGTTTTGGAAAGAAGTCTCTTTTATTCACCAAGGCTGAAATTATTTTATGAAAAAAACATTGCAATTTTTAATTAAAAAAAAAAGTTTTCTATTGTAATATACTATAAAATGTAATATATTATTATTATTATTATTATTATTATCACTGTTGAAAACAGTTGTGCTGCTTCATATATTTGTGGAAACTGATACACTGCCATTCAAAAGTTTGGGGTAAGAAAGATTTAAAAAAAATAATAAATAAATTTGTAACACTACAAACAATGCATATATTACATGTACATAACTAACCCTAACCCTATAGTATGTTGTTAATTAATATTGCTCGGTACTAATTTGTTTGATTACACTATATCAAGGACACCTTAAAATAAAGAGTAACCAAGAAATTACACTTTTAAATTAAGTGAAATTATTCAACAAGGATAGATTTAATTGATAAATTACATTTTAAAATATATTAAAATAGAAAACATTTAAAGGGATAGAAAATATATATATATATATATATATATATATATATATATATATATATATTTCACAATATTACAGTATTTTTCAAAAACATGAAACACTCCAAACTTTTGATGGTAGTACATACACACAATGTTTGTTTTGTTTATGTTTTCAGAATAAATCTGGATTGACACCTTACGACTTTGCATGTGTGTTTTGGGACTACGCTCAAAGAGATTGGAGAACAGAGGGCTGCATCAAGATACAAGATCCCTATGGTTTTCAGTGTAAATGCAACCACACCACCAACTTTGCAGTTCTGATGGTTAGTTTAACATACAGTACATGTGTTAAAGAGACTGTTGAAACTTTGCTCTAAAGACATATAGTGAGCTGCCTAGATAGGCAGCATAACTAAAATGCAACATCACTCTCTCTAGAAACTTTATACCTAGTAAATAATAATCCTCACGCAAAGGATGCAAATGACACAACTCATATTTGATGTCAAGAGAATCTGCCGTTAGCATGATGCTAAGCTAACATCATTTGTTATGTTAACTTGCCTAATGTGGTAGCAAAAATACACAGTACACTTGAATATTTGGTGAATCTAGCTGAACAATATTTACCATCAAGATTTCTCTCTACTTTTCGTAGAGCTTCAGAGCAGACTATAATTATTCTGAGGCTTTAAACTGGATCAGTATTGTGGGATGCAGTCTGTCTATTGTTGGTTTGCTCCTCACCACAATTTATCAAATTAAGACCAGGTACGTACTAAAGCACTGGATACATTTAAAGAATATTAGTAATGCAGTAATATAGTAATATTGTACTTTGATACCAAGCTACTGTATAATCACCATATTCATATACTGTAATATTCACATGGTAATCAAATGTACTTCAAAGAATTACATGTCCAGAAGACCTTGGTATTTTGTCTTGTTTCCCAGTAGAGATATCTAAACATACTTAAAACATGGTACCTTTATTTAGAAACAAACGACTGTCTTGTTTTTGAGAGAGTATATCTTGAATTAAATATTTCGCTTACCCCATTGGCAATTGTGCATTTTTTTTTTTTTTAACATTTAAAGAAAAATACATTCCAAATATATTATAGTGCATAGTTTTGCTTCAAGTTATTTATTTATTTATTTGTAGATGCACATTATACTATTTACACATAATATATAAGGCCATATTAGATTACAGTAGGGCATTTACAACTCACTTAAAGCTGCAGTCCGTAACTTTTTTAGGTTAAAAATGATCCAAAATCAATTTTTGAGGAAGTACATAACCAGCCAGTGTTCAAAACTATCTCCTTACCTTAGCCCGATTCACAACGGTAAGCTTGTAATAATGTTTCTAATAAATTCTAATAAAAACTGTACTGGTGGGTTTCCACGGGAAATTCAAGCATGCAGCCGTTCGTCTTCGCGTCATTACGTCACGTCTTTTTACATAGAGAAGGAGTCCCAGCTAGGCTATATGGCATTTGTGGATGCTGCTGGTAGCAGATCATTTATAGCCTTTTCTCACAGCGGCTGAAATAATTAAACTTATCATTTTGATGGTGGATTGTGAATCCAGAAAAGTCTAAATGGCAATCATCAGTGACAAATGGAGATTCACCTGTAGTCAAAAGCAAAAGACTTCAGACTGCAGAGTGGCTACAGAAATTGAAATCTACAGGTAATGCTAACACACACTAAATACACATAGTCACGCAATGCTGATGTTGTTAACATTAACAATTTGAGAACAAAGTATAACAATAATAATAATTTGCACAGTTCGACATGATCTGAGCTAAGCGATCGTTAGATTTAATCACCATTGGCAGCGCGATTTATTGTAGGCCTAATGCTTTTTTTCTCAGTTGGTCAGAACAAAGGTGGCAGACATGTTACTTACTTGTTCAGATGACATTTTCTAGTGAAAATTCTTATATTGGTCATACTTCCAAGACGTTGGATCTGTGATTCTGAAGTACAGTATCCACACTGATGTGGTGACTGACAGCAAACATTAGATTCATCCGTGCTGAGGAGCCGTACCAATGCACATCCCACGTAAAGATGATAATTCTGCAAATAACTGTAATTGCAAGTTTCAAACAGAGATGGCGACAAAGAGGCAAAACTTACGAACTGCAGCTTTAAAGTTAATTTTTAAAAAACACTAATTTAATAACACTGTTAAATGTAATAACTCACAGATAATATGGTGTTGTGACGAGTAAATTCACTTAATATCAGTCATATATTAGTTATCAACCGTAATCATAAGAATAATTATCAGCTCACCAGTATCAGCCAGAATTTAATATTGGTGTATAGACAATATTTGTACTGGAAAATAAGACAAAAGTACTGATAAGAAAATCTTTTTTGCAGTGTATTTACATCCATGTCTAGCCAACAAATGGTAATTCCATGGTTCTGGTTTGTGAAACAGGCAAAATATAAAGAGTGTCCTCTTAATTTTTTCCCCATATCAAATAAACTTCACTCTTTACAACTCTGCAGGAAACTGAGAGGAGCCAACTCCACTATGCTCTTAGTGAACATCTGTTTGTGCATGACCACCTACTACCTGCTGTTCATTTTTGGAATCAACAACCCAGTCCAGAGCTCAAAGGCCTCTGTTTCAGAGAAGAACATTATTCCTTCTTCAGATTTGCAGCAGAAGGTCGATCAGGGCCCTTGTACGGCAATCACAGCCCTGCTGCAGTACTTCCTGCTGGCCACGTTTGCCTGGAACATCATGTATGCAGCTCACGTGTTTTTCCTCATTAGAAATGCCCTCAGTGGTCCACCGCGAGGTTTCCGCACCATCGCCATGACAGCTGGCTGGGGTACATTTAAAATAAAACACTGATATTAAAAGTCATGACACTTTGATTCTGTTTGCATAACTGTAAACAAAGATATGGTAGCCTATTAAATGTTATACATTTAGTCTAATATTAAATTTCTGGCTGATGATTTCATGTTATTGCCAATAACCGAAAAATGGGTGATATTAAAACTATATTGTATTTTGTCATTGTACTACTATAACAGTAAGAAAAATAATCATTTTAAATACTACAGTACAAGTGAATGTACAGGACGAAAATGAATATTAATTTTGAGATTTTCTAAAAAATCTGAAAAAAAGTGAGCAAAGGTAACCTAATCTAAATTTAGAAAAAAGCATGATGATAATCATATAGGCTATCATTTAAAATAATCATTTCAATGAATTATAATGTGTTAGGTCTGCCTGCTGTTATTGTTGGCATTTCGCTGGCCACCACCTACAGCTTTAAGGACCCTTTAGGTTATCGACAAGAAGAGTTGTAAGTAAAAAATAATTTTGCTTTATTTCCTGTAAATGCATGAGACTTCAGATTCATTAGCCGCTATATTGAATAACATGAAGTAGGCTATAGACTAACAAAGTGCAGTAAAACTAAATGGTAAAACTATTTTTGTTAGTAAAACTAACAGTGTGTGTATGATTATGATAATAAATAAAAATAATATGATAAAATACCAGTTTGCAACATCAAGCAGAGTAAAGAACTGTTTTTATACAAATAAAATAACCAGAAGCCTTGTACATTCAAGTTGCAAATGGCCATGCCCGGTATTACATTAACTCTTTCCCCGCCATTGACTGAATTTTCCAGCTTTCCATTCTTTTAAACAGACGTTTTTTTTCAGATTTTTTTTATTTTTTTTAATGAAACCCACATTCAATAAAAAAGAATGCATGAAGATATATATATATATATATATATATATATATATATATATATATATATATATATATATATATATATATATATATATATATATATATATATATATATTAAACAGGGGCTCTGTTCTTTCTTTTGATATATTGTTCTTTCTTTTGATAAAGGCTATTGCATGTTCAGATATTCATACACCAAAATATTCGGGGGTCATTGATTTTTGTGAAAATTATCAAAAATGCTGGTAGTGGCTGGCGGGGAAAGAGTTAATAAACAAGGTGGATACCCCATACGAAATATTGCATTTTATTAGAGTATTGAGGGCAGACAAAAAATGATCGAATAAAGAACTTTACTTATGCATCCCCAATGAACATATCCCAGTATTTCTCGTTCTGTCTTTGTTTTGTACTGTTTTAGCTGTTGGTTGGCGTCTCTGGACAAGGCGGGAACGTTTGATCCGAAGCGGCCGATGTTGTGGGGTTTCTTGCTCCCTCTAGCGGTTATGTTGTGTTTTAACACAGCTCTGCTTGTGTACTTCTCTCAAACCATCTGTTGTGCAAATCCCAACCTGAAGAGGTACGTAACTGAACTGTAAACGAATGTACCGGGTTTAAAACAAGTCCAAGTCCAAACTTTCCTTTAAAACAGTATAATTTGATTTGAAAATAGTAGGAATTCTTTCTTGTAACTAGTATCTCAGCTGTAATTTTCAGAGCTCTGTTTCATGGCAACATAATATTTGCAGTTCAGTACGTTAATACTTGCTTTATTATTTTTTGGTTCTTTAGCTCACGCACCACTCCTTTAAAGAAGAAGATTTTGAGTAGTTTCTCTCTGGCTGTGGTACTCGGTTTGTCCTGGGTCATTGGTTACTTTGTGCTCATCACCCGTGACAAAACACTCTACATCATTCTCAGTGTGGTCTTCTGTCTCTGCAATACAACACAGGTGCATTATTACACTCTATTAATAATATTTTTGACAACTTATTAACAACTAAGGACAGTAATAGAGATTCAGAAATTTTTTTATTGGATTTATCCAAGCTGATATTTTAAGATATAATATATATGTATATTTTGCATTGTTTGGTGACTGGTGACCTTATTTTCTGTCCTTCAAAGGGTGTTCAGATTTTCCTTTTATTCACACTGAAGTCTTTTCTAAAGACGAGAGCTCGATATAATCTGGATTCTAAGACTGAATCAAGGGGAGAGCCTTAAAACATGGAAAATGGACGCAAAAAGCCAAGAACAAGACAAGATTGCAGTTGATTCCATTGGTTTGCTGACATTTTAATTCAGTTTAATAATATTAATAAATACATTGTCTCATAAACATATTGTCTTATTAGAAACTGTACAAATAATGCCTATAGTACATTTTAGAAATAATAGTCTTTTAAAAAACATTACTTTAGTCTTTGATTTATATTAGACTTGCTTTAGGACAAATTGTGTATTTAAATTTTCTTACTGTTCATAAAAATAAAAAAAGGTTATTATCTGAAAATATGTGGTTTATTCACTGCTCTCAAGGTTCGGCGATGGTGAAATGAAACTAATTACAGTATATAGTAATATGTAAAATGTTAATGCATAGCATAATGATTCGGTAGAGTAAATATTTAGTGCTGTCAAATCAATTAATCGCATCTAACATAATAGTTTGTATATACACACACACACGCTATATATATATATATATATATATATATATATATATATATATATATATATATATATATATATATATGATTTGACAGGACAAAGGAAGCTTTTCAGTCTTCCCACTTTGTAAAGTCATGATAGTGCCTCATTTTAACTAAAGTAATGTTAAACTAAAGTCAGTAATGTTAGTTGGATTGAAAATGTTTTTTATTATAAATATGGTCCCACTACTGTATGCTTGCATAAAAAAAAATTGTTTGGTACAGTATCCTTATTGTGTTCATGTTTTATCACAAAACACTTTTGCTGTTATTGAGGTGGGCAGGTAAGGTAAGCTAATCATTACCTAAAAATTCATTCATACTTGTAGAAAGCAGAAACCGTTTCATTTGTAATTCCTATACAATACCTATTATTGTTATATATTAAATAAGTGGCAAGAAGAGTGGGTAAGTGCACAAATAATAGATTACATGAAATCCATCTGGAAATCTCAGAGAGACTTTTAATCTCCCTTAAAACCAGATTTGATCAAGTGGTGTTCACTAGATGTCGTATAGGTCATACAAGACAGACTCTGCATTGTTGCTTAACCCTCTGGTCCTCTTTGTTTAGGGGTCACACTTGACTCCGACACGGTCAAAAATGGCCGAAGCCTTGAAATGTAACTTTTTTGTTTCAGGAAAATCAATAATATATTTTTGTTCAATAGTATTTTTTGATTATTGTTTCAAATTTTGAGGCTATTTTATGATACAATGGAATATTTATACCATTTTTATTAGCTATTTTTCCCCATTGAAAATAATACACAATTTTTGTCTGATATATTTTTATCACTTTTTATCAATTCAAGCAGTATTCTATGTTAAAATAGAGACAAGGCATTTAAAATCCAATTTTTGAAGGTAGATTACTGCCATCTGGTGGGAGTAAAAAAAGAAAAACTTATGTAATGCCATGTTGTAACCACTAGTTCTATGTAAAGTGGTTTATAAATTCTGCAGTGGTTTTTAGACATAAATACTTATTTTTATAAAGTTGTGGATTTGGTTATTTAGACTTTCTCAAAGAATACTTTTTGTCAAAGTTTAGATTTTTGTTTTTGTTTGTTTGAAATATTGATTTGAAGTGTCATAGCATTATTGTTTACTAAAGTGAAACCTGAAAACAGGACATTTCATTACACATAACATCAAAATTCAATAAAAATGTAACAAAAATGAATAGGCATGCTTTATCACAGCTTAATAAATATGGGTCTGATCTGATTTCAACCTCTTATTTGAGTCTTTTGGCTCAATTTTACAATATTGTTACAGCCACATCGGTTCATTTTTGTGTGTATAAATAGTGTGTTGTGTGTGTCTGTGAGTGTGTGTAAGTGAGTGTGTGTTTGAGTGGGTGTATCTGTTTTGTACTCTGTAGAATGTAACCTCTTCCTTGCTGTTTTTTTCCTGCTTTGTGGCTGAATTATTGATTTTATTTCATGCATTTGCAAAAAACTTGCTCTGTGTTATAGTTGCACTAGTTCATATATATATGTGTGGGGGTGGATGTGTCTGTTTTGCACTCTTGACATTTTTGAGTGTCACCCCTTCATTGCTGTGCACTTTTTTCTGCACAGTGGCTAATTTGTAGTTTGTACTACCAAAAGATTGTTTGAGTTTTCGATTTTTTTGTAGTTCCAATTCATTTCCTATGTCAGTCAATTTTTTTTACGACCATTTAACATATCTGAACCATGATTTTTTGTGCGTTCACATAGCTAATGCGACAAAAGTCACCAAATGTCATCCCATTGCAAAAAAAAAAAAAATTACAATTTCAAATTTTTCGGATTTTTGACCGAAGAGGACCAGAGGGAATAAGGTGAAGACACAACTCTATGCATGTTCTGCAAGACTTCCCTTTCTATTAAACATATTCTATTGGAATGTCCTTGTCAGGTTGGATGGAAGGGAAGGAGCGAGGACTCAAATGCAAGGAAGAGGGCTTTTATTAATAAAAAAAATAAAACAAAAACACAACAAAAACTACCCCGTGGGGGAAAACAGACTTAACAAAAAACAAGACATGACTTGACTTGGCTTGACTTGACGAAAACACCAGGGAAAATATGACAACGAACAAGCACAGGACTGCAAACACAAGGAGAATAAATAGGAGAGCAAACAAAGCAGGTAACGAGGGAGGACAGGTGGGGCAAATCAACCAATAATGAGGTAACAAGGTGGGCGGGGTCAAGACAATAGACATGAGAGCACATGGCACAAAGAAACACATGACAAGCCATGTGCTCACATCAAACAAAACAAAGACACAAGCACATGGCCAATGAAGACAAATCACAAGCCATGTGCTTACACAAGACGAGACATGAACACGTGACTATGAAAACTCATAAGCCACGTGTTCACACAAAACAAGACAAAAACACAACATGAAAGCACGCGGCAGGTGGAATAACCGCATGCTACACAAAACATGAGACAAGAGCGCACGGCAAGTGAAAGTACACACAACCCGTGCGCTCACAATAAAGACAGGACTGGGAGCGCGAGTGTCCGAATCCCGACACGAAACCGAAACCAAACTAGACACGAGTGCCGGGATCCGAACGCCACGCTCCCAACATGAAACAAGGCACGCAGACAAGAGAGCGCACGGCCCCGAGAACACTCGAGACCGTACGCTCACACAAAAACACGACAAGAACGGGAGTGTCAGAGCTCTGTCACAAAACCAAGAAATTAACTAGACCGAAGTGACAGAACCCTGACAGTCCTGGTTTTAATGCAAGTTGAAAGCTCTTTTATGAAGTAAGTTCATATAAGGACTTATTTAGTAAGATTTTGCCTGAAAAGGTTTTATAATTTTTATCATATGTTAATTTAAAAAATCTTGTATAATATTACCTGCTGTGTTTATTTGTTTATTGGTTTTTATTGTATTTTTGTGATATTTGTATTTTTGTAATTGAGTTTTTGCCATGGAATTAGCCTCAGATGCTGACAGGGCATTAAATAAAATTATACTCCTGATTCCTATCATGCATAAGTTTAAGCATCAAACATGTTGACAAAAGATATGTAGGATGAATTTGTGTATTCATGAACTTTCAGTTTCAAGACAATATCCCTCTACAACTCTCCATGCATGTTTTGGAGTTACTCTGAAAAAGATTGGTAAGATATGTGCTGTGTGAAGAGCACAGAATAATGTTATTGTTTAGTTCTATTTTCCTGTTAGTGCTACATTTGTCTGTGATGCAAGTATGTATGGTCATTTCCATAACTGATGGACTTCCCACTTCAGCAATGATCCAGCCCTGACTCTGCTTTATAATCCAGACAGAAACAAGAGTTCATATTAGTAGTTAGTTTTATATTTGTCGTGTGTAATGGACCACTTTCTGCTCTTAATCTTAACCTCAGGTAAGGTTCACTTTTGAAATGGTTTGAATTATTGCATTAGTTATATATATATATATATATATATATATATATATATATATATATATATATATATATATATATATATATATGCATATATATATGCATATGTGTGTGTATATATACAGTACAGTCCAAAAGTTTGGAACCACTAAGATTTTTAATGTTTTTAAAAGAAGTTTTGTCTGCTCACCAAGGCTACATTTATTTAATTAAAAATACAGTAAAAAACAGTAATATTGTGAAATATTATTACAATTTAAAATAACTGTGTACTATTTAAATATATTTGACAAAGTAATTTATTCCTGTGATGCAAAGCTGAATTTTCAGCATCGTTACTCCAGTCTTCAGTGTCACATGATCCTTCAGAAATCATTCTAATATGCTGATTTGCTGCTCAATAAACATTTATTTTCAATGTTGAAAACAGTTGTGTACTTTTTTTTTCAGGATTATTTGATGAATAGAAAGTTCAAAAGAACAGTGTTTATCTGAAATCTAATCTTTTGTAACATTATAAATGTCTTTTCTGCCACTTTTGATTGATTTAATGCATCCTTGCTGAATAAAAGTATTCATTTCTTTAATTTCTTTTCAAAAAAATAAAAATAAAAAATTCTTACTGACCCCAAACTTTTGAACGGTAGTGTATAATGCTACAGAAGCTTTGTATTTCAGATAAATGATGTTCTTTTGAACTTTCTATTCATCAAGGAATCCTGAAAAAAAAAAAAGTACACAACTGTTTTCAACATTGAAAATAATCATAAATGTTTATTGAGCAGCAAATCAGCATATTAGAATGATTTCTGAAGGATCATGTGACACTGAAGACTGGAGTAACGATGCTGAAAATTCAGCTTTGCATCACAGGAATAAATTACTTTGTCAAATATATTTAAATAGTACACAATTATTTTAAATTGTAATAATATTTCATAATATTACTGTTTTTTACTGTATTTTTAATTAAATAAATGTAGCCTTGGTGAGCAGACGAAACTTCTTTTAAAAACATTAAAAATCTTAGTGGTTCCAAACTTTTGGACTGTATATATGTATGTATATGTATATGTATATATGTGTTTTTGACAGCAGTTTTTATTAATATTACCAGTTAATGACAATAATAAAACAATATTTTAATAAATTCTCCACTATTGTCATTATAACAAAAAAAATGCATTATTATTATTATTTAAAATGTTAAATTATTCTCTTTCATAATGTAGATTTTTAGTGCTTTATCTGAGTATACATTTCCATATTGGTGTTTTGCATATCACAATTCTGTGTAACCACTGCACATCTCATCCTAAGGCACCATCCTTAAGGCACAATACAAATTAACAAATTAAAAAAAAATTGCATGATGGGGTCTGTGTGATATGTTTTTGTATCCTGTGCAAAAATTGAATATGCACAGTTGTTACTTTGAGCTATTTCTGATCTGACCCATGCATGGAAATTACGTTTACTGGTATAGCCCAATGTATTTTAACTAAAGTTTTGTTTTAAATATACTCACAGTTCTACTAATTATTTAGTGTTATTTGAGTGAGGCTTTTCAACAAATGGCCATTGGTTGCTTTTCAAGTTAGTCAGACTGATTCTTCCTGTCTAAATGGCTAGCTCTTGGAATAAGTTGCAAGCTGGACCAGATTTATAGAGAGAGTCTGGCCATGTGACTAAAGGCAAGTGATCACAGATTGATGCCTTTTGTCTAATGTTTTGTCTCTGTAAATAGCTGTTTTTGAACAGACTTGGTGTCAAACCAATACAAGCGCTTCTATGAACTTCAGTACAACACTCAGCACCTCAACACTACAGTCTACAAGCCAGAAACCCACCACTACAGCACGCCAGAGCACAACATTGTCCAAACCCAATCTGGTGTGTGAAAATAAGGGTACCTTACAAAACGGGATCTGCCTCTGCCCAGATGATTGGACTGGAACCACATGCAACATCTGTAAAATCCATTGAAAATATTGCATGAAATGTGATAGACTGAATAATGTTGCTTAAGTTCTCAAGGTTACTGACAGTCTTGTCATTTTTTTTTACAGCAAATTTCTGCCCTGAACAAAACCTCTTACGATTCACCTTCCCAAAAACGGTCTTAGGCCAGTTTGCTTCCTCAGTGGAGCGATGTTCATCACAAAAACCAAATGGTACTTCAATCTCTTACTATAGTTTTCTGTGTTTACAATATACTCTCTACTTTAAACATCTCTTCATTTAACATTTATGTTTTTCAGGTGGAATCCCAGAGGCTTCGGCCCTCTGTAATATGTCTACTCGCTCATTTGATCCTCCAAACATTTTAGATTGTGATTTGACTCTGGATTCCATTAAGGCAGATGTAAGTAATCTAATGATTATTATATAGTCTTTTAAAACTTACATAATTTTCCCCAGATGAAAATAGAAAAGGTCTCATTGCATAGTATTTTTTTTTTAATCAAGATTGAAGCTACTCCTGGTAACTTAAAGCAGTTAGCCTCCAGCACCCAGATCCTCACATCCATACCAGAACGGCTGACAGCCAACAACATCACAAATGCTGCTAAAATAACCAACATACTGCTGTCTGATAAAACTGCACAAAGCATGGTACTTATTAAAATTTAAAGTCTCCTGTCATGAGGGACATTTCCCGATTTTCTCCATTCAAGTGTGTATATGAATTTAAATGGGTCACTCTTATCCTTAGTCATAAATGAAGCCATTGTGTTTATGGTGTAAATAAAAGTAGGTAAGATATGATACATTAGTATTTTTGTTATTGTTAATAATAATACATTTTATAATGCAGAAGTAATTAAAGGTATTATTTAAGATATTTTATATTAATTGTAATATTGTTATTATTATACCAGGCAGTAACATATTATTCATATTAGTAGTAAGTTTTATATTAGTTGTGTGTAATGTTACCAAATTACTCAAAATTAAATCATTAAATAAATGTTTACAATTAAAAATTTAATTATGTATTTCAGAATTTATTTAAATATTTCAACATTTATTTAATGATTTAATTTTGGGTAATTTGGCCCTCCATAGTTCTTGTTCAAATATGAATGTTTATAATGTTATATTATTAACAAATAATGATAATAATTATACATTTTATAATGTAATGTACTATATATTGTATAATTATTATTATTATAAGATTAATTTCTAGGGTAACAATATAGCAATACCATTTTTATTTGTTCTTGTTCTGAACAAGTTGTTTATGTCTTTTTTCTCTCTCACTTTACTCTGCACAACTTGTTTTTCATAATTTGCAAGTTATTTCCATATGCAGTGTAAACATTGCATGTCAGTGGCTAATTTCTTTAAACTTCACATGAAATAATAGAGAGATAAACTAATTTGACTACTCCAGGTAAGTCAGAACATTTTATTAATAGCCTAATCTTCATAACAGCTCCAATTTTAGATTCGGCCTATGCAACCGAACAGTGCAAACACTATGTTTTGTGCTTGTTTGCTTACATAGCAGTTTTTACATAGCACCTACACTGAGACATATCACACCTCACAAAACCAGAAGTATATGCACACCATTTGTATAATACTACAGTCCAGAGTTGTTTTGAGAAACTTTTTTTTTCTTCGTTGTGTAGGAAATTACAGTGTCAGCAGTCGCCACAGTCAGTCAGCTCCTGAGCGCAAGTCATGAGATGTACTCTGCTGTCGACCATGATGCAATTAATGAGTAACAAAACATTTCACACTGACATACAGAAACATCTCAACCAAATTTAAAAGCACTTTCCTTTTTCACCTGCTGTCTGACATTGGATTGTGTTTGTTTAGTCTAACAAAGACTCTACAGAAACTCTCTCTGCGTGGGAATTCAAATCCATCGTTGGTTCAATCGAACATAGCAGTGCAGTCGCTGAAGGGCCAAACTCCAATCCAACGAGTGCAATTAACCTCTTTTAAAGGCAAGTGTGTGCCCTTTTTGAAGTTTGAATAGCTATATAACGAGAACTCTCAAGAAAAAAACACAAAGGTGCATTCCCGCAATGCCGATATTACGAGATTCCGAATTGTAAAAAGAGTTCCCGTCCTTGCAGAACTGGTAAAGAACTTTTCGAAGAGCTCCGACTTGTACCACCTGACTTCTGCAGACTCGTTTTGCCGTTGTGTTACTAGAAATGCATGATTCTGAGCGTGAGGATGTGAACAGCAGAAAATATTCACAATGCTACTGTTTTTACAGTATTTTTGATCAAATAAATGAAAACATTGAGAGAATAAGAGGCATAAAAAACATTTAAAAAACGTATTCCAAACTTGACACGTAATGTATAAGGGGTAAAGCTACTATAAATATAATTTCAGACAGTTAGCGTGCACCTAATAGTCATATCTTCATTTCTACAGGGCAGAGTGATACCTTTTTACCTGACAGAATAAAGATTACGACACACGATGAGATTTCCAAAGATAACATTGACCTTCAAATGAATGTCAGATTCAGTCAAGGTTTACTTTTCCCCTTGTATATTTTCTGATTATTCTTCATGAAATGATTTGTTAAAAGTGATATTTTAGCAATAGTAACTTTCTCGCTCTTTCTGTAGATTTCAATAAAGATGTGGGATTTGTCCTCTATGATAGCGATCAGTTCTTTCAGTCAAAAAGCTTTCAGCCTTCTCTGGATACCAAGAGAAGAGTGATATCTGCTAGTCTGCAAGAATATGTTGGATTTGACAACATTGAGTTTACAGTCACACCTTCGGTAAGCAGCCAGTTCGAAATCACACTTCCTTCTGGGCACGCTTTTGTGGTTTGCGTCGTCTGTAGCTTATTTATAACGGAATTAGAAAAAAATATACACTCTTAAAAATAAAGGTTCCAAAAGGGGTTTTTCACAGGGATGCCATGAAATATGAATATTTCATTGAATAGTTCTTTACCATTTTTCTGAAGAACATTTTAATATTCTAAAAAAACCTTTTTCCACTATGAAGAACCTTTTGTGCAATGGAAAGCTTCCATTGATCCTTAGATGCCAATAAAGAATCTTATTTTTAAGAGTGTACCACTGGAAGGAAGCATTTTTCTAAAGAACTACACTGTGGTGTTCCTTGTTATCAAACACATTGACAGAGGTTGGGTTTTCATGAATGAATCCATTGTTGAACTTTCAGGTCGATTCCACACTATCACTCAACAACTTTGCATGTGTGTTTTGGGATTACACTAAAAAAGACTGGAACACAGAAGGCTGCACCAAAACAAAGAACCCCTCGGGTGATGCAGTATGCAGCTGTAAACCGAAAAAATTTGAAAATGCAAATTTTGCCATTCTGATGGTGAGTTATATGTGTCAGTTCATTTAAAAGAACCATTTTTTTAGTGTAAAGAACACTTTTCCACTATATAGAACCTTTATGCAAAAGAAAGGTTCCAAGGAATGCCAATGAACCAAATATGAAAAATAAAGAACCTTTATTTTAAAGAGTGTAAAGTCTATGATGCTGTGAATTAAAGTCTATTGCAACTAGAATTTTTATGCAGGTACCATTTTCTGCAGACGTTTGATATCAACTACCAGTATTCTGAAGCCTTGCATTGGATCAGCATCACCGGCTGTGCTCTTTCTATAGTGGGTCTGTTTGTCACAGCTGTGTACCAAATCATAACCAGGTAAAGGCGTATAGTTTACATTGTTAATCATTATATATATATATATATATATATATATATATATATATATATATATATATATATATATATATATACAGTGGCATGAAAAAGTATGTGAACCCCTTGCAGAATCTGTGAAAATTAGAATTATTTTAATAAAATAAGAGGGATAATAAAAAATGCATGTTATTTTGTTTAGTACTGTCCTGAGTAAGATATTTTACATAAAAGATGTTTGCATTTAGTTCACAAGACAAAACTATAGCTGAATTTATTAAAATAACCCCATTCATAAGTATGTGAACCATTGATTCTCAATACTGTGTGTGGTTACCTGATGATCCACGACTGTTTTTTTGTTTTGTGATGGTTGTTCATGAGTCTCTTGTTTGTCCTGAGCAGTTAAACTGAGCTCTGTTCTTCAGAAAATTCCTCCAGGTCCTGCAGATTCATCAGTTTTCAAGCATTTTTGCATATTTGAACCCTTTCCAGCAGTGACTGAATGATTTTGAGATTCATCTTTTCACACTGAGGACAATTGAGGGACTCAACTATTAAAAAAAGTTCAAACATTCACTGATGCTCCAGAAGGAAACACGATGCATTAAGAGCCGAGGGGTGAAAACTTTTGAATTCAAATATCAAGGTAAATTGTACTTAAAGGTGGTATAGAGGATGTTTTCGTCGACTGAGTTTTTGAAATGAGCGTTTGAAATGATACACATTTTACGATTAGCTAAAACATTCTGACTGTGCTCAACATACAGCGTTAGTTTCCTGCTCCTGAAGCAGATTTATATACTTTCACATGGAATTTGAACACCGACTGTAATCGCAGACTGAACGCAACTGGCTCTGACTGGACGCGTTTGAGCGCGATCAGTCATAAGTATCAATTTACATTCATAATCGGCCTTACAATCGTTAAACCGCGCACACACTTAGTGGATTCATTATGTCGGACTCACCGCAGGTGACTCATAATCTGCAGTTGTTACTCCTGTCTCCTGACAAAAACATTGCATGCGGCGCATGTAGTGTGGAAAGTTACTAGAGCGCGCAGCCGCGCGTCTCTCACAAGGAACGTCATGGCAGTGATTGACAAGCCAGAGGGCCAATCGTTTACGCGATGATTGCGTAAACGATTGGCTGATGTTTTTAAGGCCCTACCTCGTGCACAGATGATGTATATTAATATTATTCCTTTCAGTGCACCTAATAAATAGTCTTTTATCACTTAGTAAACACAGTTTCAAGTAATATTGCAAAAATGTATAAAACAAAACATCCTCTTTACCACCTTTAATTTTTCTGCCGGGAAACATGTGAGTATCTTCTGTTGGTTCCGAAGGGCAGTACTAAATGAAAAACAACGATATTTAAACAAAATAAGAAAAATTGTTACATCTTCATCCTGTTCAAAAGTTTTCACCCCTCGGCTCTTAATGCATCATGTTTCCTTCTGGAGCATCAGTGAATGTTTGAACCTTTTTTAATAGTTGACTTTGAGTCCCTCAATTGTCCTCAGGGTGAAAAGATGAATCTCAAAATCATACAGTCACTGCTGGAAAGGGTTCAAATATGCAAAAATGCTTGAAAACTGATGAATCTGCAGGAGCTGGAGGATTTTTCTGAAGAACAGAGCTCAGTTTAACTGCTCAGGACAAACAAGAGACTCATGAACAACCATCACAAAACATAAAAACAGTCGTGGATCATCCAGGTAACCACACACAGTATTGAGAATCAATGGTTCACATACTTATGAATGGGGTTATTTTAATAAATTCAGCTATTGTTTTGTCTTGTGAACTAAATGAAAACATCTTTTATGTAAAGTATCTTACTCAGGACAGTACTAAACAAAAAATAACATGCATTTTTTATTATCCCTCTTATTTTATTAAAATAATTCTAATTTTCACAGATTCTGCAAGGGGTTCACATACTATATATATATATATATATACAGTTTATATTCATACACTTTGCTGCAGGAAGTCAAGAGGAGGCAGTCCTACTCTGCTAATCGTGAACATCTGCATAAGCATGACGGTTTTCTACCTTCTCTTCATCTTCGGCATAAACAACCCTGTCCGACATCTGAAAGTGGCACAGTTGTCCGATCAGAACACGGTTCCTGATTCAGACCAGCACAAGTACCCAGATGAGGGTCCCTGTACGGCGTTTACAGCTCTGCTTCAGTACTTCCTGTTGGCCACGTTCACTTGGAACACACTGTACGGCATTAATGTGTTCCTCCTGTTCATAAACAGAGTGTCTGGAACACCTCCATGGTTTCCAAAGGTCTCCTTGGCTACTGGATGGGGTACATTGAATTTATTTACAGTATGGTTCAAAACAATACATGTATAACCCTTTGACGCGTACGATCACACCGGTGTGATCAGTCTTGGCTGGCCCCAGGAGCGTACGATCACACCGGTGTGATTAGAACGTTCAGTGCATCGCGTGATCAACTGCCAAATTCAAATGTGCGTGCGCGCTTTGGCTGGAGCTAAACCAGAGACGGACGCGCATCAACCAAATAATGTTTATTTTAGGTTTCAGACATTTAAATACACATGAGTACTAACAAAACAATATATTTAAAGTTTGTAAAATACACAATGATGTCTATAGAAGCGGAAATAACAACCCTTTCCATTATAATTAGACGACACGTTTTATTCATATCAGATACACATTGTGAAAGTAACTTTAAAGCTTACTCTATTCTTCCCCAGTTCACCGACTCGCTTACTTTCATGTATTTCGGGAGAAGTGGATAAATTCACGGGTTGTAAATCCAACAGATCTGTGCGGCGCAAACTAACACGGCGGCGCCCATCGCGCATATGGCTCAACTAACGCGATCGTTATAAAGGTGTTTAAACAGCAAAACACATCCACTTTTACATATTTGTCAATCCGAATATTAGATATTCCATGCTATAGTCAACAAATTTGTGAATATTTTGAATAACAAAGGAAAAATTAAATGAAATCAGACCATCATTCATACAGTGCTGCGGTGTGTCACGTAACAAACAATGACGCGTCACCATGGAAACCATAAAGTGATATGTTCTAAATAGAGTGCCCCAGGGATGACGCGTTTTTGTAGGCCAACCCGGAAGTTAGCGGCGCACGGGTTCCCTCGGTTGAAAGGCTATGCATTTTCCCCATAGACTTTTGGAAAATTGCAGAAAATAAGCTCTGTGTTTAACAAAGGGTTATGACACTTACACGTTTTGTCTATCAAGATAATCTTTACAAGTTAACACAACATTTATAGATTTTGAAGCCTAAATAAAGTCGTCAGATATAAAAGGCTAACAGTAGGCTATAAACAGACTACAGCACACCATGGTCGCGGATCAACGTCGTCACCACCAAGCTTCCTCAAAATGTATTTAAAAAACAACGTTATTTAAAAACATGCTCGCCGATTATGATCTGTGCTGTTATGAACACTTTTCCACTTTTTCATGAGAAATGCTGTCCAAATGTCCCGTTTTTAATGATGACGTCTAAAGTCCCCGCCAAAGTAAGTGGTCCCTTTTAGAAATTTGTTAGCAACCGCCGATTTTAAGACAGAGTAAAAGTTTAAAAAATCACAAGTGGGTTATAACTGGTGTGTTTTATGTCATAGATCAAAACGTGAAAGTATTTAGAGGCTTTGTTAACCACAGACCTTATTTCAGGCGATTTAGCAAAAACCCATTCAAAAACCCATAGACTTTACGGCGTTGGAACCGGAAGTCCTAAAATGCGAACTCGCTTCTGGGTTTTGCCTACAAAAATGCGTCATCCCTGGGGCACTCTATAACGGTCGCCTTAAAAAACTCACTCTGGGGGGTCAGACAGAATATTTAAAACTTACGTGCGAAAGGGATAAATGTATCAACTGCCGTAAATATTCATATTTTTATTGATTATGCCAGTGTTACTTGTACCACTTTTCTGCTGCTAAATTGTCAGCGGCACAGCAAAAGAAATCCTATGTATTTTTTTTTAAGTTCAAGAATGCATGGCTTTCTGTTAAGTTTTCCTTATGAAATGAATGCAAAACATATACAGCACAAGTGTGGTCCGAACACTCTCATGAGCCGATTCTTATAATGAATCATCCAAAAAGACTGGATCAATTGGTTGAGCGGTTACTGATTCAACATCTGAATTCCTTACAAAACTGCAAGATATTAAAGGGATAGTTCACCCTAAAATCAAAATAAAGTCACAATTTACTCACCCTGGTGTTGTTCTAATGCTGTATGCCCTTAATTCTTTTTCGGACCACAAAAGGAGAATTAAAAAAAAAAAAATGTCCCACTCGCAATTGTCCATATAATGGCAGTGAATAGTGGAAGTTCCAAATTGCGACACGTGTCATTTATTCCAAGCGTTCTGGGGGTAGGTATACGATTGAGCTTGGTGTAAAACAAACCAAAATTTAATCTATTATTTAAAGAAAATCCTGACCTTGGCCATTGGTCTTCTGTGCACGGCAGCATGACATACATGTTCTTGAGATTCTATTAGCGTGCACAGATCACAAAATCCGTGACATGAAATACAACTCATGTTCTTTCTTCTCTGATGTGAATATATTCATTGTGTTCGTCACAACAAGAAGTTATCACATTCAGATTTATCAACTGTCCTTCTGACAGTCATCTGACAACCAGAGTTCCTGGACATATTAACCTCAGTGAAAAAAAATCACATGGATACTTTTTTGGGGATTTCTAGGCATTGTATTTCATGTTGTGTTTTTATTAATCTTGATTTCTCACAACTTGTGTGCTTTTTCTGGGCGAGACAGAATGAACTGCAAAGCTAATAGAATCTCTAGAACTCACACGTTGCGCAGCTGTGCAGAGAAGCCCAATGTCCAAGGTCAGGATTTTCATTAAAAAATACATTAAATTTGTTTTATAAATTAAATTCTTTTTTTTTGTTTGTTTGTTTTTTAAACCAAACCCTAACATATACCCCCAACACTTGGAATATGACACTTGTCTCAGCGAATCAATGTGTGTACTTTTGGATGTTTTTTTAAAAGCTTGATGCTTGGTCACTATTCACAGCCGTTATATGGACGAGGGCGAGCGTGACATTTAAAAAAAAAAAAAATCTCCCTTCTTGGTCCAAAGAAGAAAGAAGAGCATGCGGCATTAGAACAACTTGAGATTGAGTGAATGATGACCTATCCAAAGGATGAACTATCCCTTTAAGGTTTGTGAAATGTTAATCATCGAAAGTACCAATTGTGTGGAATTGACAGCATGAAGAAGCAATAACATTGAGGGAAGTACCTCAGTTATTATTGAGCATTATCTAGATTAACCATGCGTTTCAAGCACGTCGAGTAAATTTAGGCCTATATATAATCGGTAAAAGATTTTCAGTATGTTTTCAAAGGTAAAGTTGAATAGGCTTTAGAAATCTTGCTTAAACTAAATAAGAATAAGAAGTCGTGCCTGTATTGGGAAAAAAACCCCACTACGACTAGGCGAGAAGATATAATAAAACTGCATTTCAAATAATTTTTATTTTTGATCAAGTTGTTTATTGCAGTTTATACATGACTGAATTTTAATTGAAACATTTTCAGTATTTTTAATCATTGTATCCAATATACAATGTCATTAAGTGTCAATATTTTTTTTTTCCTGATTAGGTCTACCTGCTGTTATTGTTGGTATCTCATTGGGTTCCACCTACAGTGTGAAGGAGCCTTTAGGTTATCGACAAGAAGAGTTGTAAGTAACACATGTTTTATTTTCAAAACTTTATTACTTTTATGCCAGGTTTCACAGACAAGGCTTAAAGACTAAAATGCATGTTTGAGCTGTCTTAACTTAAAAGAAACTTGCACTGACATTTCTTAAAATATGTCAGTGCCTTTGTTTTGTCTCAAGATGCACACCAGTAATGTTTTGTTTTTCTGTAAGGCACTTTTAAAAAAGCTACTTAAATGTTCTAATTTAAGGCCTATCCCTGGCTTAATCTAGGCCTGACTGTGAAACTAGGCCGGCCTTAAAGGGTTAATTTAGTCATCAATTACTCACCCTCACGTCGTTCCAAACTCGTAAGACTTTCGTTCATCTTCAGATGTTCCTGTTCCTCCATTGACAGTCCACGCACCTACCACTTTGACGCTTCAGACAGTTCATTAAGAGATCGACTAATCCAAAGGAATTGTTTAGTCCATATTTTCCGAAGAGACATGATAAACAGACTGAATTTGGGCTTTTATTCACATATATTCACATTGATCAAACAAGCTTAAATGTACTTGCTTGACATGCGAGAACAAACCTTTTGCGGAAGCTCAAACATGCTGTGTAACACACGAGAATGAACCTCATTGGTTCTTGGGAAGCTCAAACGTGCTGTGTAACATGAGAATGAACCTCATTGTTTTGTTTATATTTATATTAAAGACTATTATGAATATTCAGTCTATCATTCAGACCATGTACACTTGTCTGGTGGTTCATGGATGCATTTAATTTGAGGAATTAAATGGAGTATTTGTCTGTATATGTCTGCATTAATTCTATATTTTGCCTTTCATCCAGACTGTTTTTACCTGTCTGGTTGATATCTGGCTGCATTTAATTTTGAGAAATTAAATGATATTAAATGTGTGTGCATGTACATATATACACTATATTCAGCATTTCTTCAGACCATATTAACTTGTCTGATTGATCTTTTGCTGCATTTAATCAGTTGGCTGTATTTCATTTTGAGGAATTAAAATACATATTTATCTGACTTTTAGATTCTGACTAGTTAGATTCATGTATTAGTTCAGCCTTTCATGTAGATCCTGATGCCAGTGGTGTCAGGCTTCTGAGGGCAGCCCCTCATGGGGTGGAGTGGTGTACACCTTAGTATACAGTGCCCGCACCACCTCGTTGGGGAACGTTCTGCCAACCCCGCCACCCTTGGTGCTTCGGGGCGCAGCGGTTTCCAATGAGCTTCTGATTCAGCACTCACACGACGTTGCGTTAGGCTTGCACCCTCTGAAAAGAAATCTGAGGGCAGCCCCACATGAGATATGGTGGTGTACACCTCAGTATACAGTGCCCGCCCCACTTCTTTGCCCTCAGGGGACCGTTCTGCAAACCCCACCACCCTCGGTGCTTTGTGGCGCAGCGGTTTCCAGCGAGCTCATGACTCAGTGTTCTCACAACGCTGCGTCAGGCACACATCCTCTGAGGAGGATCGAAAAGCAGTCAAATCGGTCGTTTCCTGCCATAGTGTTTCAGGTCACTGAAGTGGCTGCTCTAAGTATACCAGAGACCAGCCTCGAGAGGATGGTTCCCTTTGTGGCTTTTCTGGCAGAGTTGAGGCTTCTGCCAAACATATCTCAATGGGTCCGGCAGAGTATAGAGAAAGGGTACAGAATCCAGTTCAGTTCTCATCCACCTCAATGCAGTGGGGTGCTCTTCACATTAGTCTATCCCAGGCAGGCTCTGGTAACGGAACAGGAAGTAAACTCTTTAGCGAAAGGAGCTATAAAATGGGTTCCTCCTCCCAGCAGAGAGTCAGGGTTTTTACGGCCGCTACTATTTTGTTCCAAAGGAGGATGGAGGGTTGCATCCTATATTAGATCTTCATCATTTGAATCATTCAGTCAGTTGCTGAATCAGGTCGTGACTCAAACCAGATCTGATGACTGGTTTGTCGCGACAGTTCTAAAGGACGCATACTTCCATGTCTCCATCCTTCCACGGCAGGAAGTTCCTCAGGTTTGCTTTCGGGGCGAAGCATACCAATATTGGTTTCTTCCATTCTGTCTAGTTCTATCACCACGCACGTTCACGAAATGCGTAGATGCAGCTCTAGCCTCGCTCAAGATGCAGGACATACGTACTCTGAAATACATAGATGACTGGCTAATATTAGCGCAGTCGGAACAGATGGTCGGTTCGACATAGACAATCCTAGGTATGTCCCGATTATCTTGATAGCTCTACAGATTATCTTAGATTTTCCTCTGGTGTGAATGCCAAAGCGAGCTGACAGAAGCATAACAAACACAGTCATGGCGCAGTACAAAGTTAAATGGATTTGGACAGCAGAGATGGAGGATCAGCTTGTAGATTTGTGGTAACAGCACAGGTATCCTGTAAAACTTACCAAAATCTTTCCAAACACTATCAACGCAATTTATCCCTGCCTATCGTCCGTCATGTTTATTTTGATGTCTCGAGAGATTTTGGGAGATTTCCCGTGTTCACAGTCGGGACTCGGGCTGAAAATCTGTTTGTGTGTGGTGTGCTGTTTGTCACATCATGGCAAACCACACACTATAGGAGCCAAATGGTTAAATCTAGAATTTTTTTTTGGCCTCATGTGTGTGGTCTCTCACACTTTTCAAAAATATTTTAGTGTGTACCCAGCACAAGAATGTTTTAAATAGTATTTACTTTATTTAGTATTGTTACATTATCTCCAGGATTTTGGTAGTTCAGTTGTCACTCTTCTTTGCTGCAGTTGCTGGCTGGCTTCACTGGACCACAAACAGAAGTTCAGTATGGGGAAACCCATGTTTTGGGGATTCTTGCTCCCATTAATGCTCATGCTGATCTCAAACGCAGCAATACTGCTCCACTTCTCTCACAACATCTGCAGGACAAACCCTAATTTAAACAGGTATGTTTACTTTGGGACCAGAATAGCACTATCAGTTATCAAAAAAGGGATTTATGAAAATATATTTGCCTAATAAAACCTTTGCTGTTTAGATCACGGAGAACTCCTCTAAAGAAGAAGATTTTGAGTAGTTTCTCTCTGGCAGTGATGCTCGGCCTGTCCTGGGTCACTGGCTACATTTTGCTCATCACCCATGAAACAACTCTCAAATTTATTCTGAGTGTGGTTTTCTGTCTCTTCAACACAACACAGGTGTGTTAATTGTACATTGCACAAAAATGCACAAAATCTTCTAATGGATTATAAATGAAATCAGCAATGCTTCTGTTTTTCTTTCCATTTTTAAAGGGTGTTCAAATATTCATTTTATTCTCTCTGAGGCCTTTAATAAACGCAAACCCAGCTTTTATGGACAGTCTGCGTGTATCAAACATAGGCTTTCACAGGAAAACATTCACTTTATGGAAAAATAAGATACCAGAAAGCAATGAAAGCTACAAATCCACTGATTCTGAATTGGCCTGACGGGCCATCAAAGGTAATAACTAAAAGATTATTATTACTTAATTTTTTATTAATTACTTAATTTCATTCATTCCATGCAATGATTTAAGTATTAAGATAGCACTTTTATGTATACATTTTTTGCAATGTCTTATTGTATGTACATGTCATTTGGAGCTTTTTGGGCTTTGTTCACACTGCACATAAATCTGATTTGATTTTAAATTTCAGTCTTTAGGGGACTGACTGTTGACACATTTTTCAGGTTATGAAATCTGACCTGCTTATTCCAAGTATTACTACCATGTGTGGATAAACAAAAATGCGCTACATCCCAAATGATTGAAATCTGATCTGCGAGTGACAAACATTGAAAACAACAACAACAATAGATAAAGCTTTAACACCTGATTTTATTTGCTTTATTTGCTGTTCAGACCAAAGAAACTAAAAAATTATGAGATGGATATGCCAAAATGAGTGGTATTGCAAGCACATTGTCATTTTCATTGTCATTTTTGCTATATCTGATTTATTTTCTCTATTGTAAAATAATGTACATGTACTGTAAACACACTTATCTTAAATGCACCAAGTTTGTCTCATTGCTTTCTTTTTACTAATTGACTGTTGACATATATTAAATATTGATGAAATGATTCATTGACTGTTGGGTCTGAGTTTATTATAGTTTATGAATGTCTTTACTTTAGTAACCATAGCGATTTTAGTTTGGATCATGGTAGCATCAGATCAGATAAAGCCAAGTCAGGAGAGTGTTTCCACCAGGGGGAGCCATTTAAAAGAAAATACATTTGTGATATCTAGTAGATATATAAACTGTGGCTTATCCTAGTTTGCATTTTTTTAAGCACATACAATGGCTATTTATTTCCATGTTTTGTACCTCTTTCATTCAAATCAGTGTCTAATGCAGATCAAATTTGCATTGAGAAAAGAGAAGCTAAAAATATGAGAAGTTGCTGTCATGCAATTTATTAGAAAATAACATCTTCAGCATTTTTAATGCTATATTTAACATTTGTTTTGCTAATTTTAACTGATTATGTAAAGTGGTTGTTTACACACACACACACACACACACACACACACACCCTTTTCTACAGGATTTGCAAAGCTTGCTCTTCTATGCTAAGGGGGAAAAAACAAAAACAAAACCAAAAAAAAAAAAAAAAAACATGGTGAAGTTATAGTACTTGGTAGCAAGTGCCGAGGTTATGGAGCAAGTGCCAGACCACTCTGGTTGTTTTTTGTTATTTTCTGTCCTCACACAGAGACGTTGAATATTACTCTGTCCTTCAGTTTAGCATTTAAATAAAACTGTTCTGTATAACTCATAATTCACTATTTATAGTTGGTAGTCCACACAGACGAAGGCGTTTCTCTTCCTTTGTAGACGATGACCTCATGGCTGTCGTCAGAGCGGTTCTGACCTGTTCAGTCGTGTGTTTGAATGCTAAAATGTGAACTGTAAATTGACCCTGGTCAGAATGTCTCTCCCCCTATGAAACTAGTAATTCCCTCATCTGCCGTAAGAGGGTGCACATAATCTGTTCCAGTCAACATCTAAAGAAATATTGATTTCAGTTTTAAATGAAAAACGTTTGTCACTGATGTGCTGTTTTCAAACAAACAGGAAAGCATGTAGGTATGTTGAATAAATTGCATAATAGGTCCTTCCATCTTGTATAAATATAATATCAATAGTGTTTATATCAAGTATAAATATCAAGTGTTTTCTACCACTCTAGATTTGAATCCTGTAGTTTTCAGGATTGATTTTGAAGAGCCAACTGGCTAAGAACACCAGTTATGTGAACTATTTGTTGTTAACATTAAAAGGTGCTCAGGATGTCTGGATGAGAGTACCACTGCTGGGTATGTAGACTACTGGCCACAAGGTTTTAAAAAACAGCTGACAACACACTTTTGGCCTGTTTTGTTCACACCTCACTTATGACAAAGATAATTAGATTTCCTTCTTTAAGCTATTAAGTTCCTGAACTTACGTGTCTTTCTGAGAGTGCACTGTGTTTCTGGGAATTCCTGGCTATCATGTGTCTCTATGATCTCAATTCATGACGGTAAGTACCGTCACACTCAACAGTCAAACATAGGCTCGCAAAAAAAAAAAAAAAAAAATACTGGCCTCTGTCAGCCTAAGGGATTTGTGTTGGCACACATTTTGATGGCTTATGAGAGGGCAAAGGATTTCCTGTCAGTATGGTGGTTCTTCTGATGGCCTTTTTTTCAGTATAAGGGTCATAAGATTGTTTTTTGACTGGGCATATGATATGACTGTTATATATGATATGACGGTTTATATATATATGGGGTGTTCCTGGTCTGCAGTGGTCCAAGAAAGGAACAGTGGTGAACCGGCAACAGGGTCATGGGTGGCCAAGGCTCATTGATGCACGTGGGGAGCGTGCATCAATGAGCGGTCCGATCCGGTGTTCTTCTGCTCATAAGCTTGCCTTTTTTGCACCAGACGTACCGCTGATCCATGGGTCCAAAAAGTTCCAGTTTGGTCACATCCCACCATAAAAAATTCTTCCACAACTCCACAGATATATCCAAATTAATTTAAGCATATTCAAGTCAGCTTTTTAGTCCCACAAAGTCCCACAAAGTCCCACCTACACCAAAAGCCTAAAGGCCTGTTCACACCAAGAACAATAACTAAAATGATAATTATAATAAGGGCTTAACATTAACTTTTTTTGCTCACCAGCCACTATGGCTAGTAGTTTTTAACACTCCTACTTCTTCTAGTCCGCACCCAGAATGCGTTCTTCCCAGCTCTCGGCCCATTCCGGCCCTGACACACAGCGGACCATGGGTGATTCAGTAATGGAAGGCGTGGATCAGGCCTCGGGCCAGGATCTCTCAATCCCCCTCCGCCGCCTCTGGTCCTCGAGATCTCCATGCGAAACCGCTTCTCCCCTCTTCACGAGACGGAACGCGACGCTGTGGTCATCGGAGACTCGTCCATCACGTCCATGCTAACTCAGCTAAAGGTAAGGTGTGCATTCACTGCTTTCCTGGTGCTCGTGTTCTCGATGTCGCTGTGCAGGTACCCGCGATCCTGAATGGTCACGAGAGCATTGGAGCTGTAGTGTTGCACATGGGGGTAAACGACATCAGGCTGCGGAAGACAGAGGTTCTGAAGCAGGACTTCAGGAGCCTGATCAAGTCGGAATGCAGCACATCGCCCGCGACGAGGATCATCGTGTCCAGACCACTTCCAACATACTGACGAGGACATGAAAGGTTTAGTAGATTATTTACTTTAAATGAATGGTTAATGTCTTGTTGTAGTGAACAGAAGCTGCTCTTTGTAAATAACTGGAATCTTTTCTGTGACCGACCTAGGCTCTTCCATGCTGATGGCCTGCACCCCAGCAGAATCGGTGCGGATCTTCTGTCGGACAACATCTCCAAAACGCTATGAACCATATGACTAGTAAGTCAAACTTCAAATCACGGTCTTTGTTCTACCCACTTAATTGATAGAAATGTAAGTGTAGTACAGTCTGTAGAAACTGTGTCTATTGCAGTCAGGGACGAGTTGAAAACGGAAACGTGAAGTTGGACACTTTCTGATTCCCATAGTGATGCTTGCGCTGTGTTTGCATACTTTATCACAGCTAAAGTGAAATAAATGCAATATTTGTCAAATTCACAGATTTTTCTTCAGAGTCCTTTTCATTCAATACTTTATGTAGGCTACTGCTTAATACAGCATCTGTTTGTATAAGAATAAAGTTCAACATAAGCCTATACTTCTTAAACACCAATGAAGTGGTTCTACGTTTTTTTTGTCAGTTTTATTTTGATAAACATGACACAACATCGCGACTACACGAAAAGAGCTTTAAATGTTATAAAAATACAGATTTGTGAGCATTAGTGGAACTGAAGGTTTCAAAATAATCTCTAAACACACGTGATCATTGTCATACGGTGAATCCGGCCAATTGTGAAACAGCTGCGTCGACACCAGAGCTTGTACAGTTGCTCTTGAGAAGCTGCACTTGCTGACTTAGCCGACTCCTCTTGAATTGCTCTCGCGGTACTTTGATGCCATAAGTCACAGTCACATGGCATCGGTGCTGTCTCAAGTCGGACAATTTCTAACTGGTATGCACTGCTTCAAGTCAGATGCCGATTGGTCTGTGCAGCACTGCATGAAGTAGAGCACACCTATTATCGCAGCCTTTGTGGTTAAAAAATCTAATTTTATCATATTGCGACATTATCGCAAAAATACAATTAATCGTTCAGCCCTACCCTGATAATAATGACATTAGCATCCACACCAGTGATAAAATTCTGTTTATTGTAAGTGCACTGCAGTTGGATTTTGATTGGCTGTCAGTGTTTTTCTTGTTCATCAGCTGAAAAAAAAAAATCATTCTGGGAAAGTGATTCCAACAATATTGTTCATTTGTGTTGTTATCGTTACAGTTGTGTGGACTTCCCTATTCCCATTGAATTAGAATGATTATTCAAACTTTTTTTAGTTATAGTTAACAACCTTGAAGTGAATGGGCCTTAAGTGGAGTATGTAAGTATTCATCCACGACTTGAGGTGCTACTTGAGAGCAGTTTAGTGCCAGAGATGGTGTAAGGTGTCTCTGTTGTTTCGACCTCTTCATATACATGACCAACCTTACCTGGATAAGTAATGTCGAGTTTTTGTCAAGTCAAGTTAATGTGAAGTTTATTTTTTCTGCCGTTCAGGTTCAGACATCAAGAAAAAAGAAGGTTTGATAATGCAGGGCCACTTCATAACTCAGTAATTCAGTCATCTTCGCCAAATATCCCAGTATTTGTTTTGGTTGCTCAGCAGGGGGCCTCAGTTCTGGGATCAGAACCAGATACCCAAGAATTAGGGTTTACAGAAATGTCCGGATCTATAAGTTTGTGTGCATGTATTTGTTTTTGGCTATAGTTCAGCATGTTGTTCCAGTACTTCATTGCTGAGATTTGTGGGCCCCTGAGCTTGTGATTCAATGGGAAGGTATGGGAAGGACCTCTCCTGCTGTGTTTTTATGTTGGCATATATTCAGGTTCTCCACCTTTGTTGTCTTTCTCTTTCTAGCTGTTCTTCTCCTTTCTAATCTGATAAATTATCCAATATGCAATGTATGTTAACCACAAGTTTGACAATCTATAATCCAGTGCATTTTTTCCATGCCACAATTCATAACAGACCAGCAAAGGCCAAATGCTGTTTGACATCAGCCTATATAGACTTATATGAAGCAGACCTCATCTCCTCAATGTTCTTCATCGTTTTAGAGAGACTATTGAAATGTTTCTACTCGACTGCAGTATCAGGACAAAATAAAGACATTCAAGATAAAGAAAAGGGAACAAATCTTTTAGAAATCTTGTATGTGACACTTTGTATTCATATTTGTTTATATGCTTTTACACTATTTGCAACGGAAGTTTACCAGCATTGTCCTATTATCCTTCACAGACAGTCATCATGGGAGTCCTCTCTATGATCACATCCTGCTTACGAGGAGAGATTTCAGGCATTAGTGGATCAGCCATAGCATAAGAGGCAGCAAATCTCTCACATGACTGAGTGGAGAAATAGCAATTCAAGTGAACCATTGAGTGAGTGAGTAGAAAAAAGTATAGATTTATGGTCCGAAAAACATATGTCATTAATTTCAATGTCTGAGATTTGAAATCCATGTGAAAGAACCAGATCCAATCTATGACCATGGGCATGTGTAGGCCCTTGCACCTACTGTACAAAGTCAAATGAATCAATAAGATTTTTAAATTCAGTTACCACAGGTTGAGTGGGGCAACATAGATGAATATTAAAATCATCCAGCACTAAGATGTTATCAAACCGTGGAATCAGTCCTCCTAGCAAATCAGCAAATTCATCTAGAAAGACATTATTAACCCTTAAATGCATACCTCGGGTCTTTATCGACCCGGGACGTCATTCACAACCCTCCTCCTCATTCATTTTTTAAAGTTAGACATCAACCTTCTTAGTATTCCTCAATCAACTGGTGAAGTAAACATCAGAGATGCTTTGCCACAAGCTGCACCTGTAGGAACTACACTAACTATGGTGATGCAGATTTACTTCTGAAATGGTATTCCTGGAGCATCCACATTATTGGAACCCTTCCGCATTGCCACAGGGATCTTAGGGTCTCCGGTGTTTCACCCCTTAACCTGAACACCTCGCCTTAGTGGGGCAGTGAAGACTGACTTGCCTTCACCTGCAGAAGGGTTCCAACTGTGGGCTCTCTTCAGCCACAGCCATGTTGAACTGGACTCGGCTGCTGCAGCAATGTCCCTGGTGGCTTTCTTCAGTTGTTTAGACTCCAGGCCCACACTCTGGAGGAAATAGCGCACCGATTTTGCTGTGGCAAAAAATTTTCCCCTCGGCAGCCGACTTCAATGGGGTAGCTGGTTGCATGCCACCCCTTTAGAACAGCTTCGTCGACCAGATCTTGGTACTTGGCTTTTTTCAGTTGGTGGGACGCGGCTAGCCTCTCTTCCCAGGGCACAGTGAGCTCAGCAATTATGATGGTTTTCGTGCTCTTGGATAACAGGACCATATCTGGTCGGAGGGAGGTCACTGCCACGTCCTATGGGAAGACAAGCTTCCGCTTCAGGTCTACTCTTAACTCCCAATCGGAAGCTCGTTGCAAAATAGAGGGTGGGTTCTTGGCCACCATGCCGGTCTTATAAGCCTTATCTCCTTTCCTCACAAAGGTTATGGCTTCGGGCGGATGGACGTGCTTGTTGTTGGCTTTGACTCGCTGCTGTTCCACTCATTTGGCAATTTCCGTGAGGACCTTGTCGTGCTTCCATCTGTACCGCCCTTCTGCCAATGCCTTTGGACAAGCGGTCAGGATGTGGTTCAGTGTACAGGAGGCTGCTCCACATTGGTTGCAAGATGGGTCTTCCCCTCCGCCCCAGATCCTTATGTTTCTTGGTGTTGGCAGCAGGTCAGTCACTGAACGCAGGAGAAAACTCAACTTCCCTTGGTCGGTCTGCCACAGTTCCTTCTATGACAGAGGTCGCTCCTGTGCCTGGTCCCATTGCGTCCATCGACCCTGAGAGGCAAGCCCGATCGCTTTCACCTGACGCTCCTCCTCTGCTGCCTCACGGACTCTTTGCACCACGAGGCCTCTTCTGGCTCTGGCATCAGCCCTGCTCCACCTCTTCTCACTGTAGTGTCCAAGGCCCAGGCGTCCCTGGCATACCACACCCACGATTTCCTGGTGTTTCCAGTAGGATTCTGCTTCCATCACGGCTTGCTGGGGCTTCCACTTTCTGCTGCATTTGATGGTCTTGTTTGCGTATCTTACTTTCCCATCTTTCGACGTGAGGAGTGTACTGACTGCCCTGAAAAAAATCATAAAATTATAAAAGAATGCCTGTTTTCCCATTAATTTTTTGTAAAAACTGTATAGGGTCGCTAATGACCCAAGGTGTGTATCAGTGTACGTATATTTTTTCTGCACAACAAAAATTGAATCTTTGATGATGGAATAAGTGCAATTCACCTTTATTCCACAAGGTGGCAATGTCTGATACACAATGATGTAGTGACATTTCATTCAGACAGAAAACGAAAGAATAGGAAGTATCATTAGCAAAATGTGGAATGGCTCAGAGATTTACTGCAGGTCATGTACTAAACGCAATCAAATATGACTGTCACCGTCACTTAATGGATCTGGTGAAGCTGTTATCGATCAAAATATTGATTTTGAAGATGTTGAAAATGATGTAGTTTTTTTGTTTTTTTAGATATAGATCTAATATGTAAGAATGAATGGTGAAACATTCATGCATTTAAGGGTTAATACGAGGAGGGCGATAGATAGTAACACATAGAACTGATGTGCCAGATCTGTCTGAAATAGCTGTACCTCAAAGCTAGAATAGACATCAACTTGAATGATGCGTGTAATGTACTTGCGTTTGAAGACATCAACGAGTCCTCCTCCACATCTGGTTTTCCTGGGGGAATTGTGAAAGGTCCAATCCTGAGGAACAAAGGGATTAAACTAGAGTCTCCCTCTTTAACCCAAGATTCAGTTGTAAATAGGAAGTCCTTTGAAGTGACGAAGTCTTAAGGACCAAGGAACGAACATTAATCCAATCCCATCCCCCCAAGGTTGTCGGTACAGAAAATTGGGAATGTTAGAGGTGAACAGGCGGCGGGCAGGTATAAGATCCACTCCACAATGGCATCAAGCAAGTAAAAGACTTGGTTTCCGATGTTAAGCAGTGTTTGATGGTCATAGGTTAAAAATGTCAAACTAATATTAGTTAAAAACAACGTTAAAATAGCTGACAACAACATACAGAGCAGACATCACCACACACAACAATGCCATCAGGACAGTTGTGTCAAGCAATTTTTTGTCAAGAATATGAAAATAAATTTTAACTTAGAAATGTTCAACATAGAAAAGGTGTATTATGTCTATGAATTTCCGTTCTATGTATTTTTGCATAAATTAATGTACACAGAAAAGTAGGTAAATGAGTGGCTTTGTTTCTGTCAGCACCCTGATTGGTTGTTATCTTAAAGTTGCAATGTACAAGTGAAATCTAAGTGAAGGTCGGCATTGGAGTAACAGCTGATATTAGAGTATTTTGGGCTAAGTGTGTTTAAGCGGCTGTTAAAGTGGCTTACCTCGGGCTGTCAGCCCAACTGCTTCCCACTTCCTGATCTGTCAATACTTTTTTGTACTCTCAACTTACTTCTAACCTCTAGGTTAAAATTAGAACAAGACTGGTAAAATAGCAAAGGAAAAGAAAAAGAAAACATTTCATTCATTTACCAAGGAATTTGGGTTGACCCAAAAGTTTAGTACTGTGTAGCACACAGCTTTGCTAAAGGTTGACGGCACGTGGAGGGTAGATGACCTCACGTGTGCTCATGGAGACAAAACATGTGTGCCTGAAAGAGACCCCCACACTTCTGTCAGGAAGCAAGGAGAGGGAGAGATTTGAACTGATAAGATAGTCAAGAAAGTTTTATTTGGACTGTGCTGACGGCCTCTAGTGAAACTCCGACTGACATTGAGAAGAATGGCAATGCTAATGTTAAGTGATTTTTCCAGGTATTATGGATCTCCTTTCTTTGACTAGTATGACTTTCTCATTCTGGTTTATACTGGCTAGTGCAGGTTTGGTGCTAACTGCAACTTACATGATCTTTCTGGTAAAGCCAATTGACTGAGGGATAACTTGCTAGTTAAGCCAGACCAGGTGGATACACCAGGACATTAGCATCACATGCATCCAAAACGAAACATACACTGGGTTTGCTGCTCTCTTTTTTGCATGCGTTGAAATTAGACCACCCGGGCTCACCCCAGTTTTACCAGCTGTTCTGTACATAAACATAAAATGTTAAAAATAATAGAGATGATGAAGTGTTAGATTTGTTATTATTGGATACTGTTGCCGAGCACATACTGATTCCTAATTGGCCACGGTCTGATTGACACGTCCTCCTGCTTCGTCCCAGATAGTGATACATTTGGTTTGTTTGGAGCTTCTGTCCCAATGGACCTCCACTCGGAGCATGGGATGAAGAATGGCATGTCACGGATAGACGTTGGGGATTGGAGAAAGTGAAAGATAGAGACAGAAACTGCTCAGATCTCTCAGAGTATTCCTAGCCTAGTGAGGAGTGATATTAACCATATGACTCCGGGGTCTTGGAATCTGAATTCTTATAACAATTTCCTGAAAGCAATGATAATTGGGGCTTCTTAGTTGTTGAGTTCCACGAAACATGACAATGAGAGCTTTCTCTGAAAGTTGGTACTGAAAATTCACTGACCTCCCAGGAGCGTTTTGTCACATTACCCTTATGTGTTGCATGTGAACACTGTAACATAGCTAATTTAATGTAACTAATCCCAAATAATTCCAAATTACTGACAGTACTTTTTGTTTTTGTTTTAAAACTTCTTTTGAGAGTTGTGATGTATCTTCAGCGCTTATTTTTGAATGCAACCGTTAACAGAAGTGAAACAAATGTGCATCTGTCATATTGCTTAAACCTTATTCTGACCGATTTTTGTTATTGACTGGGTTATAGACTCATTTTAAAGGCTACAATTCGGCACTGCATTCATGCACAGAAACAGACATCTCTGTTATGGGTTACAATTCTCAACCGTGTAATCAACACTACATGAGAAGTTATAGAGCTTGCTAGTTAAGCCAGAACTTCAGCACTACATGATCTCCAGCCTGATCTTATGATAATACATATATATTTTCATCTAACAGTAGAGCCACAAACTGTGATTATTTAACATTCAAATGGGACTAAATGTCATAGTGGTTTTAGCATCACATGGTGACATTGAATGGGACCAGGTATTAATCTTGATAATTTATGGTACTATTTACTTTTTATTTATTTATTTTTTAAATGCAATTAATTGTTTAGCGCTAGTTGATATTACGCAAAAATAGTCACGACAATTGAGTCGTCATTGTTTTGAAGCTACGCAAGATGAAACCATAGCCATGTTTCCATGCACCTATTTTTATGTGCATTTTGGGTTATCGCATTAAAAAAAAAAAAAAAAAAAAGAACCCTAACCCTAACCCATCCTGGATGGAAATGCCAAGATGTGCATAGATTCTAAAAATATGCATAAAACACTTATCTGCTCAATAGAGGCGGATAACTTTTTTTTGCGAGGGGGTGTGTTTAAATTACACATCCTTATGTGTAATTTAAATGCAAGTAGCCTACAAATCAGTTAATTTTAACCTTTGGCCTAATATTTTAATGATGTACCAACTGCTGTACAGTTTACAGCATTAGTTGAAAGATATTTTTTTCTTTGAGGAAATTTACTATGTACTGTACATGATAGGCCCCAAATTACTAGATATTGAATCGAATTGTTTTGATCAAATTTACAAGCTTTCACAAGAATTGTAAAATTCCAAGCCCTGTTGTCAAATGTTCATCTTATTTTCTTGTCAGAGTGCACCAGAAAGCTTTGTTTACATGTTAAAATCACAATTTTGTGATGCTCCCAGACCTCTCTACAGGGATTTAATTTGTAAACATGTCACCTTTTTCACCTCTTGTGTGTTTGCAGATTTGGCCATCAGAATGATTTGCTATAATGACCTCCCAAGAATCGTCTCACACATTTGCATTCCCAGGCATGACCGGGTTTATTTGCATTTTGCCTGCACGCTCTGAGACACAAGTCATTTATTATGGGATGTGATGGAAACTCTGCTTTATTCGCAAATGTTTTATGCAACATTCCATTTTTTTTTAGGTATAAGTTAAATTCGCAACTTTGGAGAACTAAAGATTATTGAAAGATGATGTGCAAGTGTGAATAAGAAGAACGCAAACCAAAGCGCCTTTCCTTGTTTTTTTATTTGGGCACACTGGTTAGGTTCTTTCTCGAAGCGAGATGGCTGACTGGTCAACTGATTTGCTCTAGCAGGGCAATTAAAGCAGAAATTGTCTTTTTCAGGATCCAGAGATGCAGATTCTCCATGTTTAGTCTTCGATTCAGATCTGCACACAGAGAAATCTCCCTCTCTGACTGTAGAAGGAGCGACCCTCCAAACTTGCTTTGAGGATCAGTGAACTTCAACAAGGTCGGTTTAAGAAAAGGATTATCTTATGGTTTACAGTTCCTAATAAGGCCAAAGAAGTGGATATATGTGACAGTTGTATTACTGAGGAGGACTTCTGCCCATTTTCATATATAAGCCTTCTCTAAGCCCTTTCATTGTGTACTGTTGAGATGATAGATCATCCCTCGCTTTATTTTTATCCCTTGATTTGACGTTAAAGCCACTGGGACTCAGTACGCCATGTGCAGCACAGTGAAAGACAAGCTCTGGCTCACTAAAAAATGCTATGTCTCTTAAAATATATTCCATTATTCAATGTCTCATAGACATTCGAGAAGCTAGTTTATTCGAAGGGATATATGTGTTGCCACAGATACTCTGTTGCACCTGCTTGAGCTCATCTTTAGTGGTTAAAGCTTAGGTTTATTTTTAATGTTTGGTTAAGCTATTTTAGACACAAATGTATTATATGGAATGAGGTGAACGAATGCTTGGCTGGTCACGGTGTTGGGTGCTTGACAAAGGAAGAGTTGGATGGTGGGAGTTTCATTACTGTGATGTGGATTAATGGTCTCTTGTTCTCGGTGTTATGTTGGATGCTAGAGCCGTGAAGAAATGTGATTGATAGTTTATAGAGTGTATTTATGGTTGGTGGTGAAGTGTACAGTATAATGTGTTTAACTCTTTCCCTGCCATTGAATTGAAAATTATCCACAATTTACTCACCCTCAAGACATCCTAGGCATATATGACTTTCTTCTTTCAGCCAAATACAATCAAAGTTATATTAAAAAAATATCCTGGTTCTTCCAAGCTTTATAATGGGAGTGAATGGTGCCCAAAAAAGCACATCCATCCATCATAAAAATAATCCATACAGCTCCAGGGGGTTAATAAAGACCTTCTGAAGTGAAGCGATGTGTTTTGTAAGACAAATTTTGTAAGACAAAATCTGACCCGTGCTCAGATTGACATGCTAAAATCAACGCCGTTACTGTCTTTACAGTGTTTACAATCACTGAGCTTTAGGAAGCCTCCGGAGCTGAAGTTCAGTTATTGTAATGGCCGTTTATTTTCTGACTGGCGCTGTAAGCAGTAGACCAATCACAAGACCAGGCCATCTGGCCAATCAGAGCAGAGTAGGTTCTTGGAAAGGAGGGGTTTAGAGAGACTGAATCATCGAATGAGTTGTTTGAGAATCATTGAAAAATGTGGTGATGTGCAATGTATATTATGAGAAAATGAAAGTGGTTTTTGACATTTGATGCATTTGATATAGGAGACCTCCATAAACTGGCATAATACAGGCACTTTAAAATAAAATGGTGACAATTCTTATATTGATAGTTTGACAGAGTTTAATGTATCATGTGACCTTGATTTTCTTAAAAAAAAAAAAAAAAACTTTCTAAATTTCTTTTTACAGTGTAATTTTAATTGCTGTGAAGTAATTAAAACATTTAAATGAAACCACTTTCAGTTGTGATTTTTTCTTTCCAATGAAAACCATCTTTAGTGACCCTCAATTGCAGTATTGACCTCAATGTAAAATTAATTGCTGTTATTAAATCTGCATGATCGATTCAAATTTGAGTTATTTCAAAAACAATCGTAATGTCTTGATTACTGATGTAACCCTCGTTCCCAGACGCAGGCAATGAAGACGTTATGTCGACTGACAAATGGGGTCTCGCTTGGGAGCCCCAATCACCTTTGAGATTTAGAAAAGCGGCAAATGGAATTTGCGAGTGAAATTTGCATGCCAAGCCACTCCCCATAAATATGGGCATATAAGATGGTGGCACGCATCCACCCATTCAGGTTTATGCTGAGGAGCTGAGACGGGGTCCTGGCCATTCAGCAGGATGGTTCAGGGTTGTGGCAGGTAGTGCTGTCAAAAGTACTGACTTTGGTACCTGGTCGGTACTGAAATTTTAAAAATGTGACGCTTTGAGCGCTGTTGAGTGGATTCGTAAACATCTCTGATTGGCCATTGTTTTCACGGCTCATCGGATATGTCTGTGATTGGCTTCAATGATCAACGTTGTAAAAATGTTGTAAATAGTCATCAATAAATCTCTTCACTAAGCACTTAGATACACACGGGAGCGTTTGAAAGCAGGCGTCTATCGTGGATCGGTCCACTGTTAGACACCTGCTTTCAATCGCTCGCGCTCCCACTTTCAAAACGCTTTAAAATTCAAACACTTCCGTGTGCTTTCAAATCCTCCCATGCGTTGATTATTGTAGCCAATCACAGGCATATCCGATGAGCGCGTCAACACAATGGCCAATCAGAGATGTTTACGAATCCGCACAACAGCGCTCAAAGCGTCACTTTTTTAAAATTTCAGTACCGATAGGTACCGAAGTCGGTACTTTTGACAACACTAGCGGCAGGAGGAACGTAATGCCTCTGTTCCCTCCATCAGGGAACAAGGGTTACATCAGTAACCAAGATGTTCCCTATCTGTCAGTCACTACAACGTTACGTAGACTGACAAATGGGGTCCCTATGGACCCACAACCAACGAACTACAATACGAGTGTTGGAGACGCAGATGCTGGCAAGCTGTAACCTACTCCACGTAAAAGCCTGAAAAATAATAGTCCTCCATGCCAACGGGATGGAAATGACAAGGCTTATCATGGAGACGGTCATAGCTGCTGTTCCTTTGTATGTTTACTTTACGGAAAGAGAGCTTAGGTTCTCTATTCCCATTTTTTTAGCCATGACTAGTGTTGTTAACTCTGGGGAAGCGTACCTAGTCCAATGGAGAGAGACACTACAGAGGCCACATCCTACACATAGGGAGGATCATGTGGAACACACATATGGACTGACCCGTGGGGCAGTGCTACATGTGGAAGATCTCTGTTGTAGGTCTGAAAAATCTGAATGTGGGAGAAATCTGAAAAATTGGGGGAGTGGCTTGTCCATTGGCCGTTTTTTTAAACTCAGAATTGGGGCTCCCAAGTGATACCCAATTTGTCAGTCATCATAACGTTGTAGTGACTGACAGACAGGGAACAACTATCCCCAGCAATACTATATTTTTAGCCAATTTGATTTTGGGTAAATTCAAAATTTTTTATAGAATGAATTTTTGTCAGGGCAACCAAAGATTTCTTGTCCAAAAGATGAATTATTAATTAACAACGAAAGAAATTACATCGTTATTATGAAATGAACTTTGCAGTATGTCTCTGAAGAAAGCAAAGGCATTACATTCAGTAATTTTATGTAGATGCACATAAACATCAAGACTTTACTCATAAACTGTATTAAATAAAAAGATGAGCTCATAATATGACCACAAATAACTAACAGTGAAGACAAAAACATGAACTACATAGCTGAACATGAAGTCAGAAAACAACAAAACCACATAATTTAACTGCAGTGCATGTTGGGAAAATGTAAAACCTTAACAAATCAACAACATCTCTCAATATGAAACTGTTCAGACAACTTTGTTAGGCTTTAGACAACATTTGGGGAAATATTCCTTTGTGTTTTGATGTGTTTTCACATGTGCTTTGATGTAGATTCAAAGTAAGCCACTTTAGAATCTGTGACTCATAAAGCCGGATAAATGGATAAAATGTAATCTTTAAAAAATTTTTTTTTTTTGTACAGTGCTGCTGTGGTAAGAGCTAAGCACAGTTCCACAGGAAATATAGATCTTTCCTGCCTTTGTAATCTCAAGACTACAAGGGCGAGATAAATTGAAATCTGAAGGGAAGCGCAACTGGTGGATCTGATGGAACAAAATTCTCCATAATCTTTGCTTTCCTCCACACGGTGGTCTCCTCCTGAATCTGGAGGGGCACTGGGAGTGTATATTCAATTGCTGCCCAGGACCTATAACTTACACTGCTGTCCTGATATAAATGAAAATGCTGTGCAGATGATGGATTTCTTAAAGGAATTTTCTGGGTTTATTCTGGGTCTAAGTTAAACTCAGTCGACATCACTGTTTTTGATTACCACAAAAAATGATTTTGACTCTCCTGTTGAAGCGAAAATCGAAGTTACAGTGAGGCAGTGGAAGTGAGTTTTTGAGTTAAAAACAGAAATGTGAAGCGTATAATTTTATTAAAAAGCACTTTAAAACACAAAAAGGTGATCAAATCATTTTTAAAGTTGTTTCAGGGCATTTCAAAGTTACGAAGTGAAAAAGGTTAGTAAAGTGATTTTTTTAAAAAACTAAAATAATGTTAACACACGTTGCTTACATCTTTTGGCTACACTTATGAGGTCAACATCCGCAGATAGTCCAGGTGTGTAGTGAAGGGAAATATATTCAGGTTCTCTGTGACGTCTACAGAGCAACAAGGAAGACAGGGGATGAATAATGATGTACTGTGCTCTTGGCTCTTGAGAAAAGGTGTGCTTGTTAATTTTTAGGTCATAAATAAAGCCCATTAATCTGTCTCTCAACTCTCTGTGGTTAAAGGAGAAGATTCCTATGAGTTAAAGTATTCTTGGCAGGTATTGTTTATCTCTCTCGTTTTCTCATACACATGGCCTTCCTTTCCTTCGTTCTCATTTTCTCATTTTCTTGGCTGCTAAAAGCTTTAATGAATTGGCACGTAGTCTTATTGTGTTCTCTAAACACATCAGGAACCCCTCATTTCACTTTCTTTTTGGCATCTGGAGATCCAGGGCAGATGGTTTAACAGATGATGGATGGCTGATGGTCTCATCCAAGACTTACAGGACAGGAATCCATCACCTACACCTAATAACCACCCTCATATCACTGTTGTTACCAGAAGTCTTAATAATTGTAATAAATGGAAAAAAATGTAGCAAGTAAGCTCCAGCGCATAACAAACTACACAAGAAGAGATGGAACATGGAAGCTTGTTTATGTTAACGAATAAAAAATAAAACTGCAACTTTTTTTATCTCACGATTCTGACAATTTTTGTCACGATTCATGAGTGTATATCTTGCTATTCTGACTTTTTTGAGTTTATATCTTGCACCCCCGCAATTCAGAGTTTATATCTCGCAATTCCGACTTTGTCTAAACTTGTAATTCTGAGAAATAAAGTCAGAATTTGAATTTGTGAGATTTGAATTCAGAATCGTGAGAAATTAAGTCAGAATTTCAAGATATAAACTTGCAATTGTGCAAAAAAAAGTCAGATATGATTTTTATTCTCAATTATACGGAAGAGGATTAGGGCCAAGCAATAATAAAAAATTAAAACCATCTCGAGATTAAAGTTGTTAAATTTTGAGAAAAAAACTCGTTAAATTATGAGAAAAAAGTCGTTAAATTACGAGAAAAAAGTCGTTAAATTACGAGAACAAATTCGTTAAATTATGAGAAAAACTCATTAAATTTCGAGAAAAAAAGTCGAGATAAAATGTTGAGAATAAAGTCATAATTGAATGAGTTAATTCTCAACATTTTATCTCGACTTTTTTCTCGAAATTTAATGAGTTTTTTTTCTCGTAATTTAATGAGTTTATTCTCAACATTTTATCTCGACTTTTTTCTCGAAATTTAACAAATTTTTTTTCTCATAATTTAACGAGTTTATTCTCAACATTTTATTTAGACTTTTTTCTTGAAATTTAAAGAGTTTTTTCTCAAAATTTAACAACTTTAATCTTGAGATGGTTTTATTTTTTTTATTATTGCTTGGCCCTAATCCTCTTCCGTACAATTATGACTTTGTGAGTTGTGAGTTTGTGAGTTTATAACTTGCAATTCTGACTTTTTTCTTGCAATTATGAGTTTATATCTTGCAGTTCTGACTTTATTTTCCATAATTCCAGGTTTACATCTTGTAATTCTGACATTATACTGTACCTAAACTCGCAATTGCGAGAAATAAAGATAAATCAGAATTTCAAGGTATAAAATCGCAATTGTGAGAAAAAAAGTATTTTTTTTTCTAGTAGTGGATCAGTCCTATTTATTTATTTATTTATTTATTTATTTTGCAATACCACACAATAAAAAGGCAAAGAAAACAACAATGTACCCAGGTCAAGAACAATGTGTATCATTAAGATGTAACATTGGCATACACTACTCAAAGTGAGGCTGAGGTTTCTAAAAAATTAATATGCAGCTCTCCTAGTCAGTGGTAATGTTAAATAGCCATTATAATACAGTATATAATACAGGTCCAGGAAGTGCTCTCTCAGTTGCAGGAAGATATTAATACCTGAAATGACACCTTGAACAATAAAGCCAGAGAAGAAAAGTACCACATGTGGAAATGGAATATTCAAGCTGTTTATCCATTTTCTACCCCTGCATGTAAAAACATAAAATCAAGCCGAATTCTTTTTTCCCCCTCATTTTTCTACTTTCAATATTAAATTGAATAACAACTGAATGCAACATACACAGACCATACATTCACAATTGTGAGATATATGCTAAAGTCTGCAAGATATAAAGTTGCAATTCTGAGGGGAAAAAAGTAGCGAGTAGAGGTAAACTTTGTAGACCTTTTACATTCACAAATAGCTATATTACATTTTACATGAAAGATAATACCCCAAAAACCATAATATAGGGTCAGCTTAGTCAAATTGTGATGGTCATGTTTTCAAACTGTTATATGAGATGTAAATTGTCATCTTTTTTCTCATGTCGTGCTGGAAAGTCTGATTCACTGTTGCAAATCGATTCATTCAAATGATTGGAAAATGTTTTACACATTTGGCTCTGGTGTTGTAGATCTACTGTTGTAATTTTTTATTAACATTTAGTTAAATGCTGCTGTTTATTGTTACATTGCTATAAGTTTATCTGTTAACATTTAGGACTGACAAACTTCTCAATCTGATTGAGTCTACAGATGTTTATTCCAAATATATCAATATAACCTTATCTTTAAACTAACAGATTTATTTATTTATTTATTTTGCATCAGTTGAACAAAAAAAGGTTTTCCATTCAATTTTGCCCTAGTTAAATGATGTAGGACATGATTATACTACTAACCTTGATATAATACAGACATCTTTCCCTGTCAACCTAAGGACTACACAGATTTTCCAGCGTTAGCTGGTTATATTGAAGTCAGAAACAGAAAAGCAGATGTTTGTGCAATATTTATGTGTTCATATAATTCATCAAGGGAGAGCTGCAGATTACACTGGAAATATAGATGGATGAGTAAGTAAAAAAAGACATTTGGGACCTTTAGCATATGTCTTGTATAGCTGCTTCCATCTGGATTTTGTCCTTGTCGCTCGCCAGCAATTTTGAGGTGAGCACAGTATCTTCAAGGTTTATTTTATGCTGAGCATCCCGTAGTGCAGAATTCAATCATGAGTTCCAAGAGCTTGAGTTTGTATTCCCTTCCCAGCAAAGCTAATATGACTTGCATGAATATGCATTTTGGGAATAATTATTTTAAATTTCCAAGTTGGCAGGAAAATTAGCTACTATTCTAAAAATCATAATATATCCTAAATAGTCCACTGGCATTAACATTTCCTTATCATGGACTATTTTTGAATACTAAAACAATTATAGTATTGCGTTCACGCCATGTCGTAATTACGAGATGAAAACATGTGACCATCTACTTAGAGCTGTTCACATCCTCAGACTCAGAATAAAGCGTTTCTATATGGCAACACTATCAATGCCAAAATGAATCGAGTACAAGTCAGAACTCTCAGAAAATTCAGTTTATAAATTGTAATCATCAGTTCTTCGAGGATGTGGACGAGACCTACATGTTATATCGTCTTATCAGTTCACATATATAAAACTGAAATTTTTTTTGAAATTGGAAATTGAAAATAAAAATAACTTATTTCTGTCAGACGGAGAAAAAGTTCAAATGAATAGCGCTGTGTGTCAAAAATAAAAAGGGACGTCTATTATCAAGTTCTCATCGTCTTATCATTGTCATGACATTTTTTTTCTTCAGCTCAAGAGTTATTAGTCATTAGTCATTGGTATTTATAGCTCAGTTGATTGGCTCAAAAAATTGGCAAAAATGGCTGATTAATAGCCGTTCAAATGACACAGAGATGAATGGGAATGTTAACGGATAGCTTTATTCAGGTACTAAAGCTTTTTGATAGAACAAATGCTCTTTTATTCAGCTGAATTACCTCAGAGTTTCTGTTTTTGCAGCTAATACTGTGGTTGTCCTCCTCATGTTCTGTGTATATGAATCAAGATGGCCTATATGTCATTTAATGTCTCAGAAGACTCCAGCTATTTGCCTTTAAAGTACACACTAGCATCAAGCTACCTAATTTCAGTTTCTTCTGTTTCTGAGGACTTTATTACTTCAGTTGTATGTATTTCAATGCCACTGTGAGAGGAAAAACAAAAACACGAAAGTCACGTTGTCGCTACATGTGAGGTAAACTGCTCTCGTAGTGTGCATTTGATAAGACCTCTGGTTGTGTTTTCTGCTCTTCAGTTCAGAAAGCCTCTAAAGACTAGTTTGGCGGGCAGTAAGGATGAGTCAGATGAGTTTTCGAAGTAAAAATTTGTGACACATTTGCAGACACTCTGCAAACATACTGTGTAACCTATTAAGCATTTGAAATTAATATGGACATGCTAGCATTGCAAGTATGCTTCTTGTTGTTTTTCAAATGTGGCATCATTCTTGGTGGTTGTCAGTGCACAAAGACCCAACAGCAGATTAAAAAATTCTATCCAACATCCTTTCATGAAAAACAAATATAATAAACTATAATAACCCTAAAGCAATCATATTTTGGAAGCCATGCAGTTCTATATACAATTTAGACAAAATGGCCTTGTCTAATTTTTTTTAGCTCTTTTCTACCAGATGGACAACAGGTGGGATTGTTCTGTCCATTCATTCCTGTTGTAAAATCAAATTATCATGTTTTATTAGCCACCTGTTTTTGTTCATGTGATAAATGTAGCATTGTTTTCAGGTTATCCCCTGTTTATCTGTTGGCAGGGTTATGTTTTGTCCACTCTTTCACATGGATTCTCCGGACAGAATCAGACAAAGCCATCTGTGCCCTAAGCAAAATGTTATGTTATACTTCATCACGGAAAAAGAGTAAAATTTATTTGGTGGTAATTACATTTTTTTTTTTGTCTGCATTCCACATGACGAAATGTGATCACAAAACCTGGGTTTGCAAAACATGTGTTTTCTCAAAGCGCATATATATTCATCTGTATTTTTTGCCTATTGTTCCACTAAAAAAAAAAAAAAAAATGCAAATGTCCAAAAGGTGAATGGGAAAAAACACAAAAAAAAACTAATAGATCTCATCATACTTCCAAATACTTGATTACATTAAGAATTGTAAAAAGTTTTCTGAAATATTATGTTTAAAGAAAATGAGGCATTATATAATTAAATATGTTATAATTTGCATACATTTGAGCATTTTATAAAGCAAGGTTCTAAATTATTCTTTCATTTTGCATATTAGAGTCAAAGTTTTTTACAGAAGGGATTTTTGATATCTGTTTTTATCACTCTATAAATCAGAAAATACTGCCAGCAGCCAGAAAATCACTATGTTTTTAGGAATAAATTGTTGTATAAAATCAGGCAAATGATATATGAACAAACCCCTCTGTAAAACCCTCAGAATATAGATAGAAATAAAACTAAATTTTGGTGTATGTAAATGCTGCTGGAGATTTTTGGCTCAACATAATGGCTCAAAGATACTGGAATTGAACTCTACAGTTGTAAATAGATAGTACAAGTGCAATAAACACTTAAAAGTGTATTTTGGATGTTTTCTTACTGCTAGTCTGAAACAACATGTCATGAAAAGCCAAATAGCCCAAAAGCTCTTTTTTTTTTTTTTTTTTTTGGCCTGTATAGTGTTTTAAAATTAGACACATTTACCTGAGAACAATATTTTGTATACTTTACTCACCCTCATGTCGTTCCAAACCTATTTGACTGGGTTTCTTCTATGGAACATAAAAGAAGATATTTTTTGGGGGGAAAAAAAGGAGGTCCAATATAGTTTTGTACCCCATTGACTTTAATTGTGTGGACAAAAACGGCGACTGTGGCGTCATAACAGCTAATCTTCCTAATTTCAAAACATAGTCAGCACTTCATGATGTCATGTGAATGAGGTCCCTGTGGATGTGATGTAATGCTACGCCACCATTTGCTCTGAACCCCTTCTCCAAATTCGAGACCACACAACACTGTCCTGCTGCCAGCTTTTCTGCTTCCTCCATCAACAGAGTGCAGCAATACTTCTTCTCTCTGAAGGTTTCTTTAGCTCAGTTTAATGATAAACCTCCCTCTCAGTTTTTCCCTTTTGGAAACCAACACAATCTTTCTCTGTTTTCTTCGACTGGATGCAGGATTTCACTTTGATTTGTTCAAAAAACTGGATGGGAAAGTCAAAAATTAAAATGTGTTTTGTTTTCTTGTAGTGCCTGCGGCCTTGAATGATGATTGAGGTGATTCTAGGAATCAGTCTGTAGATACAGCACAATCTGGGGGTAATTGTGCACAGCTGTTCCTTGCAGGACTGTTGTTGCGGTGTTTAAACGCAGGGAAACGTCATCAATCATGGGTCCTCATCAGTGGCAGTGTAAATTGAGCAATAACATCAAGTTCTGGTCAGTGTTTGTCATCAAATTCTCCCAGAAAACGAATTCTTAAGGCTATTAATTAAGTCTTTCCTTTAGGAGATTTTAACCTACAGCATTTGCTTTCATGTACACACACACAAACACACATATACATACATATCACAATATTACTTGTTTTTAATCCAGTAAGTGCAACCTCGGTAAGAGAATTTAAAAACACGAAATCTTACCGACCCCAAACGTTGAACAGTTGTGTACACAGTCATGGCCAAAGGTTCTGTTAGTGGCATTAATTTTGGGTGAACACTATCAAAGTCCCTTTAAGACAAGTCATTTCACTCGGCGGCCATCTTTGAAACGCCTCTCGGGCATCCTGGGCATCATGCAGCTCCTATCTCTTTGAATGGGGAAACATCAAATTCTCCAAAACTGTTCGCCAACCTTACGATTAAATTTCATATTTGAAATCACCAATCAAATCAAACAACAACTGTCTCATTTGTTTTCCAAATGCCATGCGCATAATACGCATGCGCAGACGTAAATGCGCGTCTCCTGTGCCTCATTTCGGAGGCGCGCGTCTGACTGTTTCTATAGAAACCGGTGCTTCTAACGGCCGCTGCAGTGACGCGATGACTTTACCAGTCGGCGATTGGCTCTTATTTAGAAGGCGGACTTATTTTCCGCCATATTGCGCGTTTCGCTTTCTCCCATTCAAAACAATACGAGTGACACGTCTTGTGTTATTCTATAGTCTTTGACACTATGGAGCTAGAAATATGACATAATGATCTGAATTTGAATTGTCTAAATTTGAATTATTGACAAGTGTCATTTAACAGAATTGAATATTAAGTGCAATTTTATATAGATTTGAATTTGAATTTTTTAAACTTGAACATTCCTGGACATTTGAAATTGAAACATTTTTATGGCATAATTTTCTACATATGTATTTTCAAACAGCGTATTCTTCTTAAAAATACAGCTTTTTTTCAACATGAATAACAAATTCAAAACACCAAACTCAATATTCTAAAATTCAAAATGCAGAAATTCAGATCATACTGAAAGTAGGTCGGAGGTCCAACTTCCGGCTTCCACAGGGAAGAGTAGAGGATCTCGGAAAAGTCAAACATTGCAATTTGGGAGCAGCAATAATTCTCAGCATGTGAGACATTTGTCTCTGGGGGTCTCTGCTATGATATTTGTTTTAGTAAAAAGTCATTATATCATTATGTTATATTTCTAGCTCCATAGAACACTACTGTGAGTCTTGCGTTGTGCCAACAGTGAAGCATCTTAAGACTATCCGTGATTGGGGTTACTTTTCATCCAAGGGAGTGGCTCTCTCACAATTCTGCCCCAAAACACTGCCATGAATAAAGAATGGTATCATAACGTCCTGCAAGAGCAACTTCTCCCAATGACCCATGGTGCATTTTCCAGCATCATACAGCACCATGTCACAAAGCAAGAGTGAATTGGCTCAGAGATCATAACATTGAAATTTTGGATCCTTGGCCAAGCAACACTCTGGATCCTAATCCCATAGAGAACCTGTGGTCAACCCTCAAAAGGCGAGTGGACAAGCAGAAGCTCGCAGATTGTGATCAAATCCAAACACTAGTAATAAGGCAAGAATGGATCACCATCAGACAGGATTTGGCCCAGAAGCTGATTTCCAGCATGCCAGTGCAAATTGCATAAGTTATGAAGAAGATGGGTCAGCACTGTAAATAGTGAATCTTTGCATATATTGAATGTTTTTGCCATTCTAAGCCTTCAAAACTTAGAAATGCATATAATTTTCCAGTAAACCATAAAAACATGATAAATAATCTACAAATACTGAAGCAGCAAATTTTGGGAAACACAAAATGTATGCCAATGCCAATACTTTTGGCCAAAGCCATATATTTTTAAATCATTACTGTGTTGTTTTTCAAACATTACTGAAGTGAAAAAGTTGGTGACATTTCCCTCTGTAACAGCTAGGTTCAATTAATTTCATTTCCTGCACCTGAAAAATAATGGATCACAGAGCTCTAACTCCATTTGCTATGTTTCCTTTTCGTTCTCTCTGATATTTACAGGTGGAGCTAGTGAATTAGAGCTTTGTTTGTGTTCTGGTTTGGTTTAGCACGTTGTCAGCCAGTGTTTCAGTGAGTATACATCACCAGAGTGAGATGAAGAGGTTTCCAAAGTGGAGATATTCCCTTGGCTAAAAGCACCTGACAAGTGATGGTGTTTAATTTCCTGGTCCCCACCACAATCCTCCCTCTGTCAAGCTGAAACCCAAGGAAAAAAGTAGTCAGATTTATTGTGGTTTCAGTATGTGTTTTTATATTTAATTAGGCCTATATTATCTATCTATATATATATATATATATATATATATATATATATATATATATATATATATATATATTTGGACAATATTAGCATGAATCCTTTTTAATTTGTGATAAGGGACAACACAAACTACAAAAACATATTTTATTATATAAACAGTTTATACATAAAAAAACCCTTAAATTTTCTATTCATCAAAATATCCACCATTAGCAGCTATCTGACCTAAACTGGGTTCTGATTGGTTCATTGTATTCTAAACTTAATTGGCAATCAATTGTTGAAGCTATTAAGGTGTGCTGACCCAAAAATCTTTTACAAACCTTGGCCAAACCGGTTTAACTGGTTTAAACCAGTAACCAGGCATCACAGCTGGCAAAGGGGCATGTCTAACTTTGACATGTATATATTGCCATTATTATGTAATTAAAATGAAAATTATTATTGCTGGTCTTCAATGATAATGTCAAGTTACTGTAATGTATTTGCAACAAAAAATGAAAAATGATAAGGATTCATGCTGATATCCTCCAAAACCACACTTTGCCAGGGGTGTTACCAAACTTTTGGAGGGCAGTGTATATATATATATATATATATATATATATATATATATATATACACACTGCCCTCAGGGCTTGACATTAACACCTGCCAACCAACCAAATTTCAGGAGTTTTGTGTAACGCAGTCACTCCTGTTAGCCACTTTAGTGGTTTGAATTTTATATATAATATATATAAAATGTACATTTTCAGTTGCAGTCTTTTAAAAAGGCATCTGAAATAATAAACTGTGTGCAAGGTAGTATTGTCAAAAATATTGATTTTTCAATACATATCGATACTAAAAAATAACACTTCCAATAGGCAGAGTTTGTGTTCACACCCAAAGTGCGCACAAAGGCATCTCTCAGTACTAAATTGAGTTCTTTTTTGCTGCTTATATATTTTGCTTAAACAGTCAAATACACACAAAACAATGTCAAAATGCCGGTATTTGTGAGTAGTCACGTAAACACTGTCAGTTATGTTTTAAGTGAATGTAAACATGCATATGTAACAGTATAATGGATCTGTACATCAGGTCTTAAAGTGACCGCAGCCTAATATACCTGTTGCCAAATTATGAGATGATATTAAAAATATCTATGTGGCAGTTTTTCCCCTTGGTATCGAGGTCAAAATTGGCCAGTGAAACTGCTGGCTAGTAACTTTGGAAAACCACTGGTCACAGTGGCTGGCTGAGCAAAAAAGTTAATGTCGAGCACCCTATATACATACATAAAAGCAATATCACGCAAGTAGCCATGTGATATCGCTCTATATCAACACGGCTACTGCTTTGAGTAATCACAGCCATGCTGATATAGAGCGATATCGCATGGCTACTTGTGTGATATTGCTTATATGATGAAATTGCTTATAGAAATGACAAATGCGGAACAGTTAGTTCATGCGTTCCTGGCAACCTCAAGGCTAGATTACCGTAACACTCTACTGGGTGGTTGTTCTGCTCGCCTGTTAAACAAACTACAGCTGGTCCAAAATGCTGCAGCTAGAGTTACTAGAAGTGCTTACTAGAACCAGGAAGTATGACCATATTAGCCGGGTTCTGTCAACACTGCATTGGCTCTCTATTAAACATCGTATAGATTTTAAAATCTTGCTACTTACCTATAAAGCACTAAATGGTTTAGCTCCCCAGTACCTGAATGAGCTCTTAAAGTGGTGGTTCAGTGTTTTTTTTTCTAGGCTTGATTGTGTTTTTGGGGCGCAGTTTAACATGTCTTAATGCTTCGTTTTTTTTTTTTTTTAAAAAAGCCGTATTTTTCATATATTTTACCTTTATTCTATCTGTTCCCATTGTCATTCGAACGGCTCGTTTGACTTCCTGGTTCTATGAAGCCACTCCCTCCAAAATACGCAATGTGCTCAGATTGGTTAGCTGGCCCAGTGTATCCAGAGCCACCATGATTCGCTGAAGCGCCCAGAAACGCCACACCCCTTACTATTAGTTATTACCGGTTACGTGGGCTTTGGTGGAAATGTAAATAATGGCGTCTATATTGCTGTATCAAATTGAGCCGAATCAGTCACCCAGATGAAGAGGGTCAAGCAGAACCTCTGCAATCGTGGCTTTTAAAGGTATTCGGTTTTTCAGTAGGAAAGGTGTTATTTAAGTGGCCCCTAAAGTAATAATTAACAATTTTTACAACGGAAGTGATTTAATCAAAAACCAACTTTAGCTCAATAAGAATTTTCCTGTTGTCACTGTGAAGCTGCTTTGAAACAATATGTATTGTAAAAAGCGCAATATAAATGAAGATGACTTGACTTGACTTGACTATATGTATGTGTATAGGGCGCTTGACATGAAAACTTTTAAACAAGAAGATGATGTGCAAATTTTATTTTGTTTAAAGATCACATTTTTTCATTTAGTACTGCCCTTCGGAAGCTACAAAAGATACTTACATGTTTCCCAGAAGACAAAAAAATGACAATTTATTTGATTCAACATAGAATTTATTACACATAAACTTTTAGGCTTCAACAACCACAAGAATGAGTAAATGATGACATAATTTTCATTTTTAGGTGAACTATACACTCTAAAAAAGGCTGGGTTGTTTTAACCCAAATTTATGTCAATTATGGACAAACCTAACCGGGTTAAAACATTTAAAAAACAGCTGGGCTTGTCCATATTTGACCCAAATTTGGGTTAAAACAACCCAAAATTTTTTATAGCGTATCTTAATGTTTTGTTTTTATTAATATGGAAAAAATAAATTAAAAAAATAAATTGATACTCTAAATAAGAAAATAAAACTGCCAGTAGGTGGTGGTTAATGTCTAAATGAGTAGATTATTAAGTCATTCATTTATTCGATTCATTCAAACAGCTGATTCATCCAGGGATTAAATAAATGAATCTCATTGTAGCTGCTTCCCAATTCACAGGCTGCATCCTTCGAAGGAAGCAGACTTCAAAGGCCATGCTTTCGAAGGCCACGAAGGTCGGAACAAGCGTTGTTAAATGGGACAGTCCATTGGTCCATTGGCCCATGATCCATTTCTGTGTAATTTGAGCAGTTTGAGTCTCATGCTGCTTTCGCATGCTATTAGAAATTTGATAATTCCCTCTTCTGAAGTCATGATTATGAGCTCATCACATTCAAGTTTCAAAATGGGAGAGCATTCATGTGCAATTTTTGCCTAGGAAACTCGTATTTATGATAATTCAGAGAGCATCAGCATCAGTCCCGGCAGGAAATGTAGGTGGGGGAATTAATGAACAACACTCTCTTCCATTCTCATTACACACAACTGAGATGCCCTTGAGCAAGGCACCTATCTCCAAATCACTCCCTGGGCACCGCAGCAAAAATGGCTGGCCACTGCTCTGAGTGTGTGTTCACGGTTTGTTTGTGTTCAATAGATGGGTGAAATGCAGTAAAATGGGTGAAATGCAGAACAAAAAATACAAGTATGGGATAAGTACTTGAGCACTTTCATAATGAGTATAGAGTATAAACTTTATGTTCCCTTTCAGTCGGTCACGTTCGACGTACGTCAGTAGTGACCGACGAATTGGGATATCGCTTAGAGAGCCCTATCATCTTCGTGTAAACTAAAACAAGCCAATGGAATTGGCGTGCGATATTTGCATAATGCGCACCGCCCCCGACAGGTGTATATAAATAGGAAGCGGATGCAATCGCACTCTGTCTTTCGCTTCGGAGCCATTCACTGGTGTCCTGTTTGAAGACTCCTTTCTTCGTTTGTTTTTTGAATTAAAACATTGCCTCAAGAAGAGGGTTACAGCGAGCTTCAGTGCTGGTGAAGAGGGCACGTTCAGCGAGGTCGCGAGTGTCCGAGGAGCTGAGCTATAAGCTCTAAAACTGCTGTTTTCACAGCAACACAAAGAGTGTGTGTGTGAGCGATTTGGGCCGGTTCCTCGGTGTGTCAGGGAGTGGTGTACCTGACACATCGCGTCGCTCCCTGGGTGCTTCAGCACGAGTGAGTTGACTTCCCCTTCTAAAAGAGCTTTACAGACGAACCCTGACAGTATGTCATTTCGTCTGTGCGTTACTGGGTGCGGTCGTTCCCTGGTCCCTGCTGATGGGCACAATCGCTGCATCTCGTGTTTGGGCGTTCAGCACGCTGAGGCAGCTTTTGTGGATGGTTCATGTTCCCATTGCATTCACCTCCCTGGACGGCGGGGTAGCCAGGGGGTACGCGAGGATCCCGCCAGTCGAGCGGTCTGTTGCGATGCAGTTGTGTCCAACAGCCACTGGCTGGCGTGGTGAGCCGCGTCTCCCGTCCCGGGCCTGTAAGTTCTCAGCCGGTCTGACTGAGAAAGCTTACAGTTCCTGTGGGCAGGCTGCCTCTGCCCTGCACGCGATGGCCCTCTTGCAGGTTCACCAAGCAAAGGCGCTGTCGGAGATGCCCCAGGAAGGTCCTGACCAACAGCTGCTGGGGGAGCTGCGCGCTGCCACTGACCTTGCCCTCCGGGCAACGAAGGTGACAGCACGCGCTGTTGGTCACGCGATGTCTACCTTGGTAGTCCAGCAGCGCCACCTCTGGCTGACCCTCGCGGACATGCGGGATGCCGACAAGCAGCGGTTCCTAAATTCCCCCGTGTCCCCGGTCGGCCTATTCAGCGACGCGGTGGAGAGCTTCGCCCAACAGTTCTCCGCTGCCCGTGGCTCAGCCTCAGCCCGCTCGTCGCCGAGGGCGCCCGCCTGCATCGTCCTCCGCCCCTGCTAAGACGGCAAAGCAGCAGCCTACACCAGCCAGACAGCAGGGTGCCGGTCGCGGGCGTGGTGCCCAGCCCGTCTCCGCTAAGCCCGGTGGTAAACGCAAGAGCAAGACACGGCACTGAGACGGGCAACCTGGAGGGGAAGGATCTTGCTCTTCGGGAGAGTTTTCCACCATCTCTCCCACCCCCGGAGGAGGGCCGGGGGAATTTGTGTTTGTCTGTCCACCGCCGCTGGCTCTCCGGAGTCCAGCGGTACCCACTTTTTCACAAAAAGAGCAGTTTCCTCAAACTCCAGGTCACAACAAGGGGTGTCTGCCAGTGTGCCAGGCTCCGCCTCGCCGCTGACAGCTCCCTCCCCAGTCGCCAGCAGGTGGCAGTGTGTTGGTGCAGACCGCGCCCCGTGCGCTGTCTCCCATGCACACTGCTGCCTCGCAGAGTCCGACCCCACTCCGGGCCGCCCCCAAGCCGTCCGGGTCGGGTCCCTCTCTGCCTTGCTGCCCCACCCCCGGTGCGTCTGTGGTGCCTTTGGTCCCGCTGGCTCAGTGTCTGGAAGCGTGGATCACGCTCCCCAGCCTGTCCAGTTGGCTCATTCGTACTATCAGACTCGGCTATGCGATTCAGTTCGCCCGGCGTCCCCCGGTCTTCAGGGCTGTCCACTTCACTCCGGTGTCGTTGGACAGTGCACCTGTTCTCCGGGTGGAGATTGCTGTCCTCCTGGCGAAGGATACAATCAAGCCGGTCCCTCCAGCCGATATGAAGTCGGGGTTCTACAGCCCCTACTTCATTGTACCAAAAAAGGGCGGTGGGCTACGGCCAATCCTGGACCGTCCCCAGGATTGGTTTGCAGCAATGGACCTGAAGGACGCGTGCTTTCATGTCTCGATTCTGCCTCGACACAGACCCTTCCTAGGTCGGTCTGCGTTCGAGGGTCGGGCATGTCAGTACAAAGTCCTACCCGACATGGTTGTAGCTCCCAGCCGGTTGGGTCTTCAGGTCAACTGGGACAAGAGCAAACTCGCCCCCGGGTAGAGGATCTCTTGTCTCGGTCTCGAGCTAGACTCGGTCGCACGGACTGCGCGTCTCACCGAGGCGCGCGTCCAGTCGGTGTTGAACTGCCTGAGCTCGCTCAAGCGCAGGACAGCGGCTCCACTGAAAGATTTTCAGAGGCTCCTGGGGCATATGGCATCTGCAGCCGCGGTAACGCTGCTCGGATTGCTTCATATGAGACCGCTTCAACACTGGCTCCGCGGCCGGGTCCCGAGATGGGCGTGGCAGTGCGGCACGCTCCGTGTCCCCGCGACACCGAGCTGCCGTCGCACCCTTGTCCGGTGGTTGGACCCTTCGTTCCTGCGGGCCGGAGTACCCCTCGAACGAGTGTCCAGGCACGCTGTGGTCTCCACAGATGTCTCTGCCACGGGATGGGGGCCACGTACTACGGGCATGCAGTGACAGGTCTTTGGACGGGGCCTCAGCTGCATTGGCATACCAATTGCCTCGGGTTGCTAGCGGTTCGTCTTGCGCTGGCCCGCTTCAAGAAGCTGATGTCAGGCAAGCACGTTCTAGTCCGCTCACAAAGCACTGCGGCAGTTGTGTACACCAACCATCAAGGTGGTCTACGCTTCCGTCGCATGTCGCAACTCGCCCGCCATCTCTTGTTGTGGAGTCAGGAGGTTCTGAGGTCCCTTCGGGCCACTCGTGTCTCAGGTGTGCTCAACCGTGCAGCCGACGAGCTGTCACGGCAGCATCTACTTGCGGGCGAGTGGCGGCTCCACCCCCAGGCGGTCCAGCTGATTTGGCAGCGTTTCGGCGAGGCCCAGGTAGTCCTGTTTGCCTCCCCGGAAACTGCCCTCTGCCAGTGGTTTTATTCCCTGACTGGCGGCACGCTCGGCACGGATGCCCTGGCACACAGCTGGCCCCCGGGTCTGCGCAAACATGCGTCTCCCCCAGTGAGCCTTCTCGCACAACTCATGTGCAAGGTCAGGGAGGACGGGGAGCAGGTTCTGTTAGTGGCTCCGTACTGGCCCACTCGGACCTGGTTCTCAGACCTCATTCTCCTCGCGACAGCATCTCCCTGGCCGATTCCTCTGAGGAAGGACCCCTGACTCAGAGACGGGGCACCCTGTGGCACCCGCGTCCCGATCTGTGGAACCTCCACGTGTGGTCCCTGGACGGGATGCGGAGGTTCTGAGTGATCTCCCGCAAGCGGTTGTAGACACCATCACTTCCGCTAGAGCTCCTTCCACTAGGAATCTCTATGCGTTGAAGTGGAACCTGTTCGTCGAATGGTGCGCCTCTCGCCGAGAGGACCCCCGATCATGTTCGGTCGGATCCGTGCTTTCCTTTCTGCAAGATGGGTTGGAGCGAAGGCTGTCTCCCTCCACCCTCAAGGTGTATGTTGCCGCTATTGCCGCACATCACCATGCAGTTGAGGGTAAGTCCCTGGGGAGACACGATCTGATCGTCAGATTCCTGAGGGGGCCAGGAGACTCAATCCTCCTCGCCCTTCCTCCGTACCCTCTTGGGATTTGACCCTGGTTCTCACAGCTCTCCGGGGTCATCCCTTTGAACCTTTGCAATCAGTCGACCTGAAACTTATGTCTCTTAAGGCGGTTCTTCTGGTTGCATTGGCTTCCCTGAAGAGGGTAGGGGATCTGCATGCATTTTCGGTCGACGAAACGTGCCTAGAATTCGGGCCCGGTGATTCTCACGTCATCCTGAGACCCCGGCCTGGATATGTGCCCAAGGTTCCTACCACTCCCTTCAGAGATCAGGTAGTGAACCTGCAAGCGCTGCCCTCGGAGGAGGCAGACCCAGCCCTAGCTTTGCTCTGTCCCGTCCGCGCTCTGCGCGTTTACGTGGATAGAACGCGAAGCTTCAGGACCTCAGATCAGCTCTTCATCTGTTACGGAGGCCAGCAGAAGGGAAAGGCTGTCTCCAAGCAGAGGATGGCCCACTGGATAGTGGATGCCATCGCCTTGGCGTATGAATCCCAGGGCGTGCCTTGCCCGCTCGGGTTGAGAGCCCACTCCACCAGAGGGGTGGCCTCTTCCTGGGCGCTGGCTCATGGCGCCTCGCTGACAGATATTTGTAGAGCTGCGGGCTGGGCGACACCCAACACGTTCGCTAGGTTTTATAGCCTACGTGTAGAGCCGGTATCTTCACGTGTACTCGCATCCACTAGTCGGTAGACGTGTTGTACCCACTCTAAGTGTCGGCTTGCAATGCCATTCCCGCCACTGGCCGGATACGTGCATACTTCTCTCCAGTCGTGTTCCCCGCTTGGCGAACCCTGTCGAGCTCCTCCGCCTCCCCCTTCGGCTCGGACATTGCGGAGTGTCTGATGCCAGGCCTACATCCGTCGCTGACGCTGTCTGTTGGCTGGGGCCCATATGCCGTGACCCCTCTACGTGAGCGGTCCCATATGTGTATTTTCCACGGTTTAAAACTCCCTACGGGCCGAGTCCGTGTCTTCCCTTAGCAGAGCCAGCTCTGCTGTCACCTGTCAGATGAGTCTCCCCCTACCAGGTGGAGCCATCCCAGGGACTCCATATGCGTACTGCCCCCCGGGCTAGTCCATGTGTGTATTTCCCACGTAAACTCCTCCCCCATTGGGTAGGTAGTGGTCTCCGCAGCGTCCCTTACGGGTTCGCTTCCCCAGTGTGTCTAGTTTACTTAGTGGGTAGTGATTAGACAGCAGTAGACTCTCTCGGTGTAAGCTCGCCCCCTTCACCGCCAGCCGGTGCTATGGGCGGCTGAGCTTGCGCTGGGCACTGGAAGGGGTTTCGTAACTGTGGCGCTTTAGTTGGGATCCCAATTCGTCGGTCACTACTGACGTACGTCGAACGTGACCGACTGAAAGGGAACGTCTCGGTTACGTATGTAACCCTCGTTCCCTGAAGGAGGGAACGGAGACGTACGTCCCGTCGCCACAGTTTCTGTACCCTCGCTGTAGCGCGGACACCAGTTGTCTCCTCAGCGAAAAACAGAGTGCGATTGCATCCGCTTCCTATTTATATACACCTGTCGGGGGCGGTGCGCATTATGCAAATATCGCACGCCAATTCCATTGGCTTGTTTTAGTTTACACGAAGATGATAGGGCTCTCTAAGCGATATCCCAATTCGTCGGTCACTACTGACGTACGTCTCCGTTCCCTCCTTCAGGGAACGAGGGTTACATACGTAACCGAGACGTAATCGCATCTTAGTAAGAGTAGATATTTGAGTAAGTTGAACTTAGGTTTAAAAGTGTAATTTGGCAATTTCTTTAAATAAAATAAAAGAAAAAAAAAATCCTGTCGTTGTTACAGTTGTAGTCAGTTATGTTCTGTTTTGGCTAAGTTTCATTGTGTTTTGGTTCTATCTTCCTTGTTTGCCTGTTTGACACAGTTTCTCAGTTTGTCTGTGTACTTAAGCCCTGAAGTCTCCTTAGTTCTTGGTCCATTATTGTTAATGTCTATGTAGTTTATGCTTACGTGGTTGTTTTCCGTGTTCTGTCTCCTGTAAATGACCTACGTGTTCATTAATAATAATAATAATAATAAACATGATCTCCTTCATCTTTCTGCATTTATCACTGCTAGCTCGTAACAGTCGTGACTGGCAAGGCTGCAAAGTTTCTAGAATAGGACAATAAAATTATTGGTTTTAATATATCCAAAAAAATTTGATGACCGTTTTGTTTTATTTTATTATTATTTTTTTTTTTTACATTAACCAACAGGGACAGAAAAGTTCTCATAATTGAAGAATTGTCCATTTATGTCACTGATTATGCAACTAAAATCTTCAGCAGTGTACCAGATGTTGATTACAAAACCAGTGTTTGTGGTTTGAATTTTGAGGTGAGGTGGCATTAAGAGTCATACGGAGTTATAGCAGCGGTTGGTTCATTTATAGGAGTTTTGAATGGGGTCTGAGGCCAAGGTAGTAATGTACTCATAAACCGGGAGGGTCAGGACAGCCTCAGGCCCATGTTTTTTCTCGTTACCTTGGCCTACGTGGGTCTCTGAGGCCTATTGCTGTGGTAAAAGGACATGATATTTTATCCAGGTTTTCTCTCCAATGTCCTGGTAATAAAAGATTGATTCAGCATGCCTCATTAGACAAGGCTGAAGGCCGGATGGTATGGCAAATGATGCCTGTATTGTTTGGCTAAAGGAACATTGAGTGTATAAACTTGTTTATGGTGCTTGTCACTGCTTTTCTTAACAGGGGTGGTACTTTGTAACTATTTGGGACATATTTGATATGACCTCTGAGATCTGCCTAGTTAATTTATGTGTTTGGAGAGGTCCGTGTTCTCTACTTCAACGGGCTCCTTCTTTTGCTTCTTACCTTTAGAAAAAAATGAATTGCTGTTTTGAGGGATTTGCTTGTGTTGCCCACCTCTAATGAAGCTAAATCTGAGGATACTATTTATGAGGGTCGTATAAGAGGTTTGTTTTTGCTGATGCTGAAAGCAAAGCACAATGTTTTTCCCAGAGTGTCGCCTGTCGACAGGCCATTTATCTTGGCAAACATGAAAAGGTGGTATTTCACTCCTCCTTCTGTTGTCCTCCTTCGCTTTTTATTCATCCCCCAAGGTGTGTTTGTCATCTTTAAGGAGGCCCTGCTGAGATTTTCATTTGATACATCTGAAAGCTTTCTGAGGTAGACCGCATATTTAAGAAGAAACAGTGCCAACCCGACCACTGTAACAACATAAACTTACCTCCAAACCCCAACACAGCAGTGTATTTTGATATCGCAAGTGCTTGTGCAGAGTAAAACTTGCCCGCAAGCCAGCGTGATAACATCGGTTTGTGCTTTGAGGTTCGTTTTGGATACGTGTATGTTAAAAAGCAAAGTTGGAGCCAAAACCAGAGCAAGACCAATATTAGACCCCTCGAGGCCCAGATCCATAACAAAACTAAAACACTCAAGGCCCAGATCCAAACCAAGACTTGTCAGTTTTATAGAACTGAAATAAAGAAAATGCAGCATTCATTATATATATCCAACAATCAAGTTTCGCCGTTTCAATGCTTACTTTTTTGCCATATATCCCAAATCTAATTAGTTAACTGAACAGTAAATTAGTCACATGTTTTGTTATTCTTGAGAGCGTAATTTTCCTCCTGTGACATCCTACAGTGGACAGCTTAAGGTAGTATGGTTAAAGTGGGGGTTGCAAGAATTTTGGAGCCTAAAAACTGGGTCACAGAGTAAAAAAGATTGAAAACCACTGATTTAAATCAAGAGGATTTTAGGTTTCACAATGGAAGGCCGCATGCCAGACACCTTCACTGACTCCTGCTGAATGATGAAGATACCCTGCTGACTTGTGGCTGAGGTAATTTTCACCATTAATGCGCTGGAATTAGACTGTGGTCTTGTCCGAGACCATAAGCCGAGACCCAGATCCAGACCAAGACACTGAGTAATGAGACCCACACCACGATCACATTAATGTGGTCTCGAGAGATCTCAAGACCAAACCCACAACATCAAGACTCTGATTAAAAGCATAGTAATTTAAAACTATTAATTGGAAAGATTGGTAGCTGACATGCAAATGGAAAAAAAAAGGATGTTCCAGTAATGACACTGTGGTTCTTCCACTCGTCTTCCAGTTTTCTTGTTCGCATCAGTGCTGTCTAAGCGCTCTGATGAGCTGGAGTCTCTGTGTGGAGAAAGTTAGATGGCAGGACCGAAGCCATTGTGGTTTCTGAGCAGACCTACTCTGACAGGTATAAACATATGAAGTTGAACCAGTAAAAAAGAGGATAAATCAAGTGCGCTAGTGCTAAGAGTTAATTCATGCTAACAAAATTAAATGAAAAAAAGCTCTTTGAATGGAAATAATGTCACATACCTTTAGTACCTGTTCTAACGTGTCTAATGTCTGACTTCTGGACAGGCTTGTCAAAGTTCAGGGGTTTTTAATAATTCTGGTACAGTCCATGATGGTGAAATTGTGGGGCTTTGGCCTTCTCTCTCCAACTGTTGCCTGCCATGACTGTGAGGTTCATTCCATCCTGATTATAATTGCTTTCATCTTGTATCGTGACTGTTTTCAGTTTTTCACAGTCCTGTCAGCTCAGCCAGGTTCACAGAGGTTGCAGAAGTCCATTAAGTCTTGTATTTAGGGCTGTGGTCTAGGTGAGTTAAAAAACATATCAGTGGGAATCTTGTCAAAGAAATTATTTACTACTTTTAAAAATTCTTATATTTATTATTTTTATCTTTTAATTTGTTTACTCATGCTTTTGTGTAATAATTAATGACAGAATTTTTATTTTGGGGTGAACTAACCCTTTAATATCTTTGTAGAAACAACATCCCCCCCCCCCCCCCCCCATAGTTCAAAAGAACAGCATTTATTTATAATAGAAATGTTTTGCAATATTATACATGTCTTTTCTGTCACTTTTGATTAGTTAAAGGGATAGTTAAGCCAAAAATGAAAATTTGATGTTTATCTGCTTACTACGGAAGAGGATTAGGGCCAAGCAATAATAAAAAAATAAAACCATCTCGAGATTAAAGTCTTTCGAAATTTCGAGAAAAAACTCATTAAATTTCGAGAAAAAAGTCGAGATAAAATGTTGAGAATAAACTCGTTAAATTACGAGAAAAAACTTGTTAAATTTTGATAAAAAAGTCGAGATAAAATGTTGAGAATAAACTCGTTAAATTACGAGAAAAAATACGTTAAATTTCGATAAAAAAGTTAAATTACGAATTTGTTCTCATAATTTAACGACTTTTTTCTCGTAATTTAATGACTTTATTCTCATAATTTAATGAGTTTATTCTCAAAATTTTATCTCGACTTTTTTCTCGAAATTTAACGACATTTTTCTCATAATTTAACAACTTTTTTCTCGTAATTTAATGACTTTATTCTCAACATTTTATCTCAAATTTTTTCTCGAAATGTAACGTCATTTTTCTCATAATTTAACGAATTTGTTCTCGTAATTTAACGCCTTTTTTTTCTCGTAATTTAATGACTTTATTCTCAACATTTTATCTCGACTTTTTTCTCGAAATTTAACGAGTTTTTTCGCGTAATTTAATGAGTTTATTCTCAACATTTTATTTAAACTTTTTTCTCAAAATTTAACAAGTTTTTTCTCGAAATTTAACAACTTTAATCTCGAGATGGTTTTATTTTTTTATTATTGCTTGGCCCTAATCCTCTTCTGTAGCTTACCCCCAGCACATCCAAGATGTTGGTGACACAAATGATGATTTTTAACTCCAACCATTGCCGTCTGTCAGTCGTATAATGCATGGCAATGGGAACACCATCTATAAGAGTAAAAAAAAAACATGCACAGACAAATCCAAATTAAACCCTGCGGCTCGTGACGACACATTGATGTCCTAAGACACAAAACGATCAGTTTGTGCGAGAAACCAGACAATATTTATATCATTTTTTACCTCTAATACCCCACTATGTCCAACTGCCTTGAGCATCTGGTGTGTTAGGTCTGAAAATGCGCTCCGATGCCGGAAGTGATCTCTCGCGCGTATATGACATCTTGGATGCCCTGGGGGTAAGCAGATAAACATCAAATTTTCATTTTTTTGGGTGAACTATCCCTTTAAATGTGTTCTCTCAGAATAAAAATATTAATTTATTATAAAATAAATGAATATGACATGCTATGAAATTTAAATTACATTTTTGTTTAAAGACAAAAACTATGAACTCCAAAATAATTATAAGTAGGTATACCACCCATCATTACCCTACATCTTCATATTTACTAAATTAGTATGATAGGTGTTTCTCTTTCAACCATTTTGTCCTCTTGTTTGACCTTGAGGCTTGAGATTTGTATTAGTTTGTACTGTTTTTAGTGTTTTATGGAATTTTAAATCAGTGAAACACTAGCAGTTACTGAAAACCAAGCTAATATCAGATGCAGACCTGCAATGTTACTGTAACAGAACTAGTATGTTTTCTGTCTGGGATTGACATATTCTTATTCCAGTGTTTGGATATGAAAGTGTCTACTAAATGACTAAAATAGCTAATAATGAAATACATTCTTGGTTTTAAAATACTTTCCTTGTCAGACATCAGTTTTCTTGCCAAATGCAGGATTTTTTTCCATGCAGTTTCTATCTACTGTATGTCCCAATGACATGTTACATGGAGTATATTTTAGCGTTTTTCCAGTATTTTAATTGAGAACATGTTCACTCAGAGATGAAAAATAAAGTTCATGTGTGTATTTTTTTTTCTACAATAAAATACTTGTACATAGACAACTATAAGTAGATTCATTTTTTGGCTGATTTCTCCAAACATGGCGAGTCAGATGCACTTTCAACATTGCTTGGTTTGTTTGAGAGTTGTGATCCTACGTTGTGGTTAATGCATTTCAGAAATTCAGTTTCATGCTAATTTATCCCACAGGTGTCCGATTAAATGACCTAGTTAAAAAAATAAATAAAAATCAGCTTGTCCAGAGGGCAGAGCAGCAAATGTATCTATCAGCTTTATGAAGGACGTGCTGGCTTAGCATATGCATAATGAATTATTTTAAGCAGCTCACTTTAAGCAGAGTTTTTTTTTTTTTTCTATGTCTGTCCTCCTGTCTTTTCTTTGGCAGTTGGAAAAAGGATAGAGGATGAACAGGAAGACATTTTTTTTCCTTGCAGTACCTTGGAAAGAACGAATCTGAAGAAACATATGTTGGGTGATGAAGCGGACACCTTTTCCATTTTGAGAAGGTGACTTTACATTTGAAGTATATTTTGTACAATTTTAAACAATGTACATATTTTCCCCATGTTTGTTTTAAACTGAAGACCAATTTAAGATAAAAGAATGATAGTAACAGGGTTGACTTTTTTAGAATTGTCTTAAGGGGTTAGTTCACCCAAAAATGAAATTTCTGTCATTAATTACTTACCCTGATGTCTTTCCACACCCATAAGACCTTCATTCATCTTCAGAACACAAATTAAGATATTTTTGATGAAATCCCAGAAGATTTTATCTCCCATAGAAAGCAACATAATTACATTCATTCAAGGTCCAGAAAAGTAGTAAAGACATTGTTAAAATGGTCAACGTGACTGCAGTGGTTCAACCTTAATGTTATGAAGCGACGAGAATACTTTTTGTGCCCAAAAACAAAACAAAAATAACGAGTTTATTTAACACTCTTTCTGCTATGCTGTTACGTCCAGTACTTCCAGGTTCTTTGACAGAATGCCGGATCATGATTGGCCGGCTCCCGCATCAGCAGCACACATGCATCATGCTGCTCACGTCTTACAGCTTCTGGACCTTGAATGATGGTAATTATGTTGCTTTCTATGGGAGATAAAAACATCTCAGATTTCATCAAAAATAAAAAAAATCTCAATTTGTGTTCCGAAGATGAGTGAAGGTCTTGAGGGTTTGGTACAACATGAGGGTGAGTAATTAATGGCAGAAATTTCATTTTTGGGTGAACCCTTTAATGACAAACTAAAAAACAAGATAAAGATACATAACTTTTTTGAGGAGTTCACTTCTTGAAAGTTTCATCATGGTAATGACACCCCCCACACACATTTTTGTTTTAAATTATAGACTAATTTAATATAAATTTAAATAAATATGATTGTAACAGGGTCGACTTTTTAGTACCGTCTTAGCAACAACAACAAAAAATAAAAATAAAAAAATAAATAAAAGTATGATGGTTTCATTATGATAATGACACATTTATTAAATGTTTTTAATTCATAGAACAAAGATAAAAAATATGATGTAACAGGGTTGACTTAGTATTGTTTAACCGACAAAACAAAAAAAAAAAAAAAAGAAAAAGAAAAGAAACTTAACTTTCTTGAAGACTTTCTGAATGCATGATGGTTTCATTACAGTATTAAAAAATGTCTTTTTAAATGTATAGAACAATTTAAGATAAAAATATTCAAGTCTTAAAGGTGCCCTTGATTCAAAAATTGAATTTACCTTGGCATTGTTGAATAACAAGAGTTCAGTACATGGAAATGACATACAGTGAGTCTCAAACACCATTGTTTCCTCCTTCTTATATAAATCTCATTTGTTTAAAAGACCTCCGAAGAACAGGCGAATCTCAACATAACACCGACTGTTATGTAACAGTTGGGGTGTACGCCCCAATATTTGCATATGCCAGCCCATGATCCCAACATTATTAAAGGCATTAGACAAGGGCAGCCAGTATTAATGTCTGGATCTGTGCACAGCCGAATCAACAGACTAGGTAAGCAAGCAAGAACAACAGCAAAAAATGGCAGATGGAGCAATAATAACTGACATGATTCATGATAACATGATATTTTTAGTGATATTTGTAAATTGTCTTTCTAAATGTTTTGTTAGCATGTTGCTAATGTACTGTTAAATGAGGTTAAAGTTACCATTGTTTCTTACTGTATTCAAGGAGATAAGAGAGCCGTCGCTATTTTCATTTTTAAACACTTGCAGTCTGTATAATTCATAAACACAACTTCATGTTGTTTAAGGCAAGCGCGAGCTCCGTGGGCGGAGAGCGTGAGCAATTAAAGGGCCACACACCCTGAATCGGCTCATTTATAATGATGCCCCAAAATAGGCAGTTAAAAAAATGAATAAAAAAAAATCTATGGGGTATTTTGAGCTGAAACTTCACAGACACATTCAGGGGACACCTTAGACTTATATTACATCTTTTAAAAAAAAGTTCTAGGGCACCTTTAAAATGTTTTCATCAACAAAAAAGTGAGTATTAGCTAACACAGGGTTGAAAACAGGCCAAAAATCTTTTAAAATAAAAATAAGAATTCGATTTTTAGAGAAACCAACTAAAAAGAGTCATTTTTACACAAATTTATATGAGGGACATAAATGGCACCCTTCTGTAGAATGACCCTGTAACTCAAGAGTGCCTAAACAAGACTCCATTATGTTTCCACAGGAACAACAGATGCTTATTCCTGGATAGATGCACCTGCAGGAGCAACATGAAGGTTTCTGTTTGAAAGATTTGTCTTGCAGTCTTGCATCTATGCTGTCCACAGTCCTGTCTCGATTTCAGTACGTCGTTCCTCAGAGACGTGTCCTGTTGATGGTTTGATGTCTCGTGATAGTATCTGGTCGGATCATTACGACACTCCCTCTTGAGAAGGTCAGAGTGAGTGAAAAACATCTCCCTTTGCAAACAGTGAAGAAAAAAGAAAAAGTGAAGAAAAAGCTTCTTTTTTTTCTTACTAGGGCATGCGTAGCACCAGCTTTGGTGTGCTTTATGAGGACTTGTAGATCAAAGGATTTGAGCAGAGAAAAGAATAAATATGGCTACTTTTAAATGGCTGTCAATGGAAAAACATGCTAACATGCTAACCAGCCAAACCTTGACCCTTTGTCTGGAGCTAAATGTAATTCCTTGCAGTAAGCGACATGCATTGTAGCAGTCGATGATAATTTGTTCCAGTGATTCCTCCTGATGATGACATGAAGACAGTCAAGTTAGCCAAATGTGTCAGCTCTTCCTGAAAGAGTCCGCCATGAATATGGTGTAGAGACAGACGTCAGTGAAGTACCATAATCATTCGAAATGAAAGATGACATTCATGGTGAACATTGAAACAAAGGCGCTTTAATGTTGAGGGACTTCACCCTTCACTTTCAATTCAATTATTCGCTTGCTGTGCATTTGGATGAAGTACTGATGGAGGGCTAAAAGAATCAGATTGGCCAGTAACATCAACAAACCATTTTCCCTTCACACCTCAGTGCTGCTGGCCTCATAAATTGAGACTTTGAATTCTTGCACACATGGCTTTTTGCTTGCCAGTAGTCAATATGACTATGAAATGTCTGAAATAAGAGCCTTCATTGAACAGTTTGAGAGTTCATGCAGGCTGCCAAACTCATTGCTTGATGGTCTATTCCCCTCATGCTCTCACTTACCCTGGTGGTCTTTGAAGTTTTGCTTTGCTAGAGAGTGGTGACAAGGTTCGCATCTGCTCTCCAATTCAATACGCACATATCACATTACTCTACACGCATAATCTACAACTTGCATCTACAAGCTTCTTATTACAAAGCTTATTGCAATTTTTCTTAGCAGAAGAACATTTAAGCATGAATGTATACTTATTCAGCCTCTACTTTGCCCTTTTCGGTTTATTTTGTTATAATGACCACCTTACTGTATGTTATGCCTTACATATCAACAAATGTTTCTGGTTAATGTTACCAGATTCCATGTATACTGCTTTAATCAACCACAGGGCTGTCAAAACAACGAAACATTCAAATCACTTAAAAGATGACTGATCTAAGGATGGCGAGGCAGTGCACACAGTCCATTCATCAGCAGTAATTACATTACATCACAAGCATGCAAGCCACAAGGCCCCTCTCATTTATGTAACCATCAGTAGTTTCCCTTCTCTCTATGCCTAAATGAGAACCATGCATGTATGTCTGCAATCCCTTAGATGTCATGGAATCATAAACACTGGCATTCAACATTATAGGGATAATTTGGGAATACAGGACAGCATGTTCTTGTTGGGGTGCGAATTCATGCACTATTTATAGAACTATTTAAGATTAAAAAAAAAAGAAAAAAAAAAAAAAAGATTCTAACAGGGTTGATGTTTTAATATTGACTTACCGACAATCTAAATCTTGACAATCTTTTCTTCTTGAAAGTATGACTGTCATTATGGTAGTTTTTTCAATGTGTTTATTATTATTATTATTATTATTATTATTGTTGTTTGTAGAACAATTTAAGATAAAAATATGATGGTAACAGGGATGAAGTTTTAATATTATTTTACTGACAAAAAAACAAAACAAACAAACAAACAAAAAAAAACATGATTATTATATTATGTATATATAAATACAAACACATTCATGTATATATTTGAGAAATATTTACAAGTATATGTATTTATTTATATTTTTATATAATTTATATTATATATAAATACAAATATTTTGTACATATATAACATATTTCTCTTAAATATATACATTAATTTGTGTATATTTATATATACATATTAATTACACACAGTACTCACACATATATTATGCAAATTCAAACTTATATTTTGTATGCGATTAATCGTGATTAATCGTTTGACAGCCTTACTAGTGACACAACGTCAAGCCTTAAAGGTGCCCTAAGAACTTTTTTTAAAAGATGTAATATAAGTCTAAGGTGTCCCCTGAATGTGTCTGTGAAGTTTCAGCTCAAAATACCCCATAGATTTTTTTAAATTCATTTTTTTAACTGCCTATTTTGGGGCATAATTAGAAATGAGCCGATTCAGGGTGTGTGGCCCTTTAAATCTCGTGCTCCACGCCCACGGAGCTCGCGCTTGCCTTAAACAACATAAAAAAAGTTCAAACAGCTAATATAACCCTCAAAATAGATCTTTACAAAGTGTTCGTCATGCAGCATGTCTAATCGCGTAAGTACAGTATTTATTTTGATGTTTACATTGATTCTGAATGAGTTTGAGGCTATGCTCCGTGGCTAACGGCTAATGCTACACTGTTGGAGAGATTTATAAAGAATGAAGTTATGTTTATGCATTATACAGACTGCAAGTGTTTAAAAATGAAAATAGCGACGGCTCTTGTCTCTGTGAATACAGTAAGAAACAATGGTAACTTTAACCACATTTAACAGTACATTAGCAACATGCTAACGAAACATTTAGAAAGACAACTTACAAATATCACTAAAAATATCATGATATCATGGATCATGTCAGTTATAATTGCTCTGCTATAAAAAATCTGCCATTTTTTGCTATTGTCCTTGCTTTCTTACCTAGTCTGTTGATTCAGCTGTGCACATCCAGATGTTCTGCCCTTGTCTAATTGCTTGATCATGGGCTGGCATATGCAAATATTGGGGGCGTACACCCCGACTGTTACGTAACAGTCGGTGTTATGTTGAGATTCGCCTGTTCTTCGGTGGTCTTTTTAACAAATGAGATTTATATAAGAAGGAGGAAACAATTGAGTTTGAGACTCACTGTATGTCTTTCCATGTACTGAACTCTTGTTATTTAACTATGCCGAGGTAAATTCAATTTTTGAATCTAGGGCACCTTTAAAGTCTAATAACTGTCTTCAATTTTAATAATAATTAATAATACTTTATCAAATTAATATACATTATTTTTTTGTTTTCATCAAAAACAAAAATGAATATTAGCTAAACACAGGGATGAGAATGTCATGGAATCATAAACATCGTCATTCAACATTATAATGATGGGCTGCAAACACAGGATGGCATGTTCTTGTTGAGGAGCAAATTCACGCCCCCTTTTTCCAGAGTCACAAACTGAACTGAGTCTTGTAAGATGGCAGAAAATCTATAATTATGTACCTTTTTTTCTTCTTTCTTTGATTTCAGTGTCCTGTTCTTTTCCCAACTGACAGACCTCTAATTGGATCTGCAGACAGCCATCTTAAGTTTGTAATCGGACCGTATCTTTTCTCAATTAATACACAATTGAACCAGATCAGAGTAGTGCAATTTAGCAAATCTGTTTTCTTTATTAGGGAATGTATGAAAACAAACAACCTAGCGCTTTATAATTGCAAGCATATGTGGAGAGACCCTCATCAGATCCAAAGCCTTTCTGAACCTTCACCGATGTCGAATTGGTAACTTCTGAGCATAAATCTATGACTTGTGCCAAAAGTCAAGATTTCAATCGGTCAAAGGACTCACTGCCTGATTGTATGACAGCCAGATTGGTGGGCACAAAGATGGCCTGCAACTGCAGAGCTCATCAGGTAGAGAGATATTCAGAGGATTCATTTCCCTCTTCTTTTGTCTGTTTAAACAATTAAGGCCTGGACATGACAGAGAATTGGACGGGCGTCCCCTTCGAGGTCTCTGGTGTAAGATCCCGCTCCAGCCGTGATTAAGTGATGTCTTTTGGAGCTGGTGCCGGTTTAGTTATTTCTTTTGTTTTGGGCTCCAAGGAAAATCTCCACCAGAGCAGATGGTGGGGTAGGTAGGAGTGAAAGTGAGATGAAGGAAAGTGAGAGAGAGAGGTGACACATTTTCTCCGGGAAACCTCGGAGGGCTCATCATGGCCTGCTGATCTTCCAACTGCTTCAGAATATTTTAGTGTTTTTCCTTCTTATTGCGAACCAAGAAACTTGCAGAGTTGCAGTCCAGTCCATCGCGAGTCCAATAATCATGTCAGATATTATCTACAGCTTCTACTTCCAGAAATGTTTAACTTTATAGATCAGGGAGAGTTAAAATGATTCATTTGTAAAGGGACAAATGATGCAAATATATATATATATATATATATATATATATATATATATATATATATATATATATATATATATATATATTGGTCAGTTTACATTTGACTGGAAAATGGCTTAAGTGAAGGTTTAGCTTGCATATCTCAAATGTACAGGGGCTGTAATAAAACAAAATTTACTTTAAAGGGGTAGTTCCCTTCAACTGTGCAATTTTGTACAATGAATAATGACCGGAACTTTCAATTTTCTAAAAGGGCACAAAAGCACCATAAAAATATCAAAAGAACTTCATACTACTCTTGCAATTTCAAATAGGCCACGTAAAATCAGTGCATGCTGAGTCGCACAGTGCACAGAAGTCGCCAACTTTCTGCAGAGTCAATAGCTACAGAGCTCCAAACTTCATGTGGCCTTCAGATTAGTTCAAGAACAGTGTGTAGAGAGCTTCATGGAATGGGTTTCCATGGCCGAGCAGCTGCATCCAAGCCTTACATCACCAAGTGCAATGCAAAGCGTCGGATGCAGTGGTGTAAAGCCCGCCACCACTGGACTCTAGAGCAGTGGAGACGTGTTCTCTGGAGTGACGTTATTGTAGTTATTGTATTCATATTATGTTGAAAAACACTTCTGCTGCTATAGAGGTGGGATACGGGTAAGGTTAGGGGCAGGTTTAGTGGTAGGGGTTTAAGGGGGTTTTAGTAGGTTTAAGGGTGGGGTAAGGGAAAGTTCAACATTATAATTACAGCTGTATTTAGAAAAATAAGTACAATGTGAAAACATCTAAATGCTTTTTTCAAAAATGGCAGTGATTGGGCAAACTCTATATAGCCTACTGTATGCTACCAAATTTGATTGGTAAGATTGTTATTCCTATTTTATGACAATGGCAGGCTATTTGCCAATTCAGCAGACATTACATTCCATGTTTATGGAATATACATGACAGATTTTGATTAATTGGTTCAACGGTCATTTTCGGTCAAAGAATGTTTAGAAGTTGTGAAGAGTTTGACAGTTTCACTGAAAATCAACTCATCAAGTTGTGGTTGATGTATTTACATGTTGTGTAAATTGTACACAATTGTACTCACTCTTTTGCACACGTGCCAAAACACATGCAAATTGCTTAAATCAATAAGAAATCCAAATCTGATGTGAAAAAGAAACTAATTGTTCAGAGACCTTGCCAGTTGCATAAACATAGCCATTATGTTAAGACTGTGTCTTAAGTAAGTACTAGTATGACCAACTAGCGGTTAGTCAAGGGGCAATCATTTTAGTATCAAATTAGACCAATCTATGTTTTTACGTAACTGATTTAAAACAGTTATGAACAGTCTTAAAGAAAAAATGGGATAACTAACTTGTGAGACTAGTCTTAGCACTTATGCAACCTGCCCCTGAACTTATTGTTTTGAGATAAAAAGTCTAATTCGAGAATTGAGCCAAAGCGATTGAGAAAAACTGTAAAATCCTTCATGATATTGCTGAAACTCTTAGTGTATTGTTACAGGGTTGGTAGTTCAAATTTCAAATGTATTAATGACAAAATACTTTTGATCAGAGATTAGACTTTGGGTGAGATCTGTGTATTCAGCCACTTTACAATGATATCACCATACATAAACAGCCAACATCACCTGATCACCTTTTATTTTAGTTTCCTTTGCTACAAAATGGAAGCTAAACAACAACAACAACAACAACAAAACACTGTTACAAAATGACATAGAAAGCTAACATTAAAGCTAACATTAAGTCAAGGATCAAGAGCCCAATTAAAGCAAACACTGATCACCATAATGTTGACTTCAAATGAAAACTTTTCAATAAAAAAAAAAAAAAAAAAAATCATCTAAACATCAGTTGATTCTCAATAAAAACTTTTGTCGACGTTTGATAGAAATACAGTACTGCAATGTGTAGTCAGTTTTGGTTTCTCTGTGTTCAGTTCCTGCCTGAGTGCCCAATTTCCTTGGTTATTAATTAGATCTACATTTCTTCTGTTTCAGTCAATCATCCTCTGTGTATTTAAGCCCTCAGGTTGTGTTTGTTTATTCACTGTTGGATGCATTAAAGACTATTTCTGATACATTCTCCATTGTCATGCAGTTTTCTACAGCACCACAGCATGACAAATAAGTCAATCAATGGTTAATAATAAGTGAAGCTGCTAATGCTGTTTGTGGAGTAGTTTAATCCTCCTCTGCTGAGATCTTGAGAGATTTAATGTCTTTTATCTTTAGTTGATTTCATCTAAGGCTATGGCTGGAAGTCAGCTGTAGTTCTAGTTGTTCTATACTTGTTGTTTCTCTTCCCTTCTTGTTGACAGCATGTGTTCATCATTAATGACATTCAGTGTCTGAATTCACTCGTTTTTATTCACTCATCAAGTTGACTATAGTAAACTAGGGAACACACAATAAATGCTTTTTTTATACTTTAGTGGTGCTTTTTCACCCATTTTTAAAGTTTGACACCCCCAGTCATTTTTTAGTTTTATTATATTGAAAAGAGCAGACAGGATTGTCTTCAAATTTCACATTTTGTGTTCAACGGAAGAAGGAAAGTCATACAAATTTGATAACTGATTTTTCACTTATTCCCGTTAATTCACCCCAAAATGTAATTTCTGTCATTAATTACTCACCCTCATGTCATTCCAAACCCCTTAAGAACTTTGATCATCTTCGGAACACAAATTAAGATATTTTTGATGAAATCCGACAGGTTTGTTTCTTCATTCCCCATAGAAAGCAACATAATTACTACATTCAATGTCCAGAAACGTAGTAAAGACAACGTTAAAATAGTCAACATGATAATAAATAAATAGAGACAAAACAGTTAATGCAACGAGCAAATACAATGAGACAGGGTGCATAGCACAAACAATACCGGACAATGGATGTGAGAAACAGAGGAACTAAATACACAATTATAACTAACTAAATACAGACAGGTCTTGGAGACATTAAAGCATGCCATAAAACATCCAGTTTTACAGTTTTTGTACATCCAGTTTTTAGTACTTGCATTTTGGATGATATAACTCCAACTTCCTTGACTCTTTCGGAACCTACTCCTACTGCTTTGTGTAATGTAAGCCACCACTGTTCTCCATCATCCTCTCTTTCTTTCTGGCTCCAGAAGCCTTGTGAAGAATTGCTGTCCACTTTTGGCCTTCAGACCAGGCCAGAGAACAGGTGGTGAAGCCATCTCCAACAGCTTTTCTTTCGCTTTAGCTCTCCACATATTCAAAAACAAGCCATGTGGCGCGCAGAGCTGTGCTGAAGGTGAAGGCAGGGCTGGGTCAACACGGGCACAGGATGGAGAAAATCTTTCAGGAAATTCCTGCGCAGAACAAAACGTTTGACACAAAGCCTGGTCTTAAAACCGATTGCTACATTTCTTTCCTTTCGCTTTCACACTCTCCAGTGTTTTCTGTGCCATGTGTTTGATTTTCATTTTTTACGTACAAAGAAACTCAGTGCCCCCTTTTTTTTATCATACCGAGCAGTGCTGCGTTGCAAACAGCACTGACCTTTTTACAGGACCGAACTTTGCTGTTACTGGAGGCCTTCTTACTAAACGATTTGAACACACATGATGGTAATTGACAGCGTATGTTCTTGTTGAAGTGCAATATGGAAACTATTCCTTCTCTCAAATGTAATTTCAAATCACAGGTGTCTAAATACATGAGATTCTGTGGAGTATTCCTTCATTCCAGTTGATGGGGTCAAGCGAATAAAAAGGGGGGAAGGATAATGACAGATGCAGTCACTCTGAAATGACTCCCCCAGAGTACAGTGGATTGGAAATATCTAAAAAATCTTGCTCTGGCTCACCCCAATGTCATTACTAAGTATTCAAATAAGTGGCGAATCATACCACTATGGCTCTGGGCTATTGGATGTGGTCCTCAGTGTGAGCCATTCACCTTACACTGAAAAAAAATTACATCTTAATGACATCTTTTTTTTTTTTTTAATTAAATTAAAAAGTCTTCTGTTCAAGTGAAAACTTGAGTTGAGTACTTAGATGTTCTTAAGATTATCTTATCTTATTTAGATTATCTTAAGAAGTACTAAAGAATAATTTTTAGTATATTAAGTAAAAAATTAGTGCACAAAAATAGAGCACTTTAAGTACATTATGGAGTACTTTTGTTTTTTACCTAGGCGCTTTGGTCTGAGTGCTGTCATGCATCAGCTTATGTTAAATTTTGTTGGTTTTGTGGCGAGTTGTCACCATATTCCACACCGATTGTGTGATGATTCAATTTTTTGTAATGATGTGATGGAAACCAGCAACACAAGTCCTAAAAACTGATCTTTTCAGCAGGACACTGACAAGCTTTCAAGAATTAGTTTGGGGAAGAAGTAATTTCAATGACAACACGTTAGGAAAAACTACGAAGAGAGCTCTTGACCTACATGTCAGCTAAAGAAATTGAATTAAAAATCATCTTGTAGCATCTGGTGGATAGATGGTCAGAAGCCATTTTGTTTAGCTCGGAAATCAGGTCACCAAATGATCTTTCTGGACACTGTGTTCCTTTGTTAATTGACAAGTGGAAGATAAGAATTATTTTGAAGGATGTGTGGCCTTTTGTGAATCCTTAAATTCAGGACTGCCTTGAAGGCTTGTTTTCCTTGACCCAGTCTATCTTGCACGTCGGCATGTAGAAAACACAACTGCATACATCACATCCATTCTCACAGAAGTGAAAATTGTTTATTTTTGATGGTACAGTAGAATGAGCCGGTGTTCTGATGTAGAACCCGGGAGCACTGCACTGTGTTTACTACATCAACAGCATAGGAGACTGACAGGGAAGAGAATAAATTGTTGAAAAAAGTTATTTTTTTAAATTTATTTATTTATTTATTTTTTGCGCACAAAAAGTATTCTCGTCGCTTTATAATAAGGTTGAACCACTGTAGTCACATGAACTATTTTAATGATGTCTTTACTACCTTTCTGGGCCTTGAAATTTGGAATGACATTGCTGTGTATAGGGAGACCAGAAACTTCTTGCATTTCATCAAAAAATATCTTAATTTGTGTTCCGAAGATGAACTAAGGTCTTACGGGTTTGGAATGACATGAGGGTGAGTAAGTAATGACAGAAATTTCATTTTTGGGTGAACTAACCATGTAGTTTACGGAAAAGGATTAGGGCCAAGCAATAATAAAAAAATAAAACAATCTTGAGATTAAAGTTGTTAAATTTCGAGAAAAAAATCATTAAATTTCAAGAAAAAAAGTGTAAATAATATGTTGAGAATAAACTCATTAAATTACGAGAAAAAAACTTGTTAAATTTCAAGAAAAAAGTCAAGATAAAATGTTGAGAATAAACTCGTTAAATTACGAGAAAAAACTCGTTAAATTTCGAGAAAAAAGTCAAGATAAAATGTTGAGAATAAAGTCATTAAATTACGAGAAAAAAGTCGTTAAATTACGAGAACAAATTTATTAAATTATGAGAAAAATGTCGTGAAATTTCGAGAAAAAAGTCGAGATAAAATGTTGAGAATAAACACATTAAATTATGAGAATAAAGTCATTAAATTACGAGAAAAAAGTCGTTAAATTATGAGAACAAATTCGTAATTTAACGAAATTGTTCTCGTAATTTAACAACTTTTTTCTCATAATTTAATGACTTTATTCTCAACATTTTATCTCAACTTTTTTTCCGAAATTTAACGACATTTTTCTCATAATTTAACGAATTTGTTCTTGTAATTTAACGACTTTTTTCTCGTAATTTAATGAGTTTATTCTCAACATTTTATCTCAACTTTTTTCTCGAAATTTAACGAGTTTTTCTCGTAATTTAATGAGTTTATTCTCAACAATTTATCTCGACTTTTTTCTCGAAATTTAACAACTTTAATCTCGAAATGTTTTTCTTTTTTCATTATTGCTTGGCCCTAATCCTCTTCCGTAGTAGTTAGCAAAGTTATTTTAGTTAGTAGAATGTCTAATATGGACAATCAAAACAAAGTTGCTGTAGGTTACTTCAGCGGTGTCCTAAACTCTGTAGCGACCCTCCAGGACTGAGTTTGGACACCCCTGGGCTACTGATTTCTGTGAATAACTAAAAATCTAAATGACTTTTAAGCACAATATAATTTCCAATTCAGTTGTAATTTTGTCAGATTATGCAAAAGTGTTATTTTGTGTATTTCACATACATAATATGCTAGCTGTATGAAAGTCTCTTTAATCTCTTTAATTGCATCTCTTTAATTTTAATTTAATTCATACTTAACCACTAGAGAGCACTTTACTGATACCTATACACCTTTCCCTTTAAGGTCCCAATATACTCACAGCAAAGTTCTTTTTCGTTCTTTGTTTAGGGTTAAAAAGAAGTTTGAAATATGTGAGCAGTGCTATACTGTTAGCGAACACCCCACACTGCTGTAGATTATTATATTAGATGTATATGTAAATATGTGCTGTACACAATGTACACATGTACACATGTACACAACAGAAATGGGAAAACAGCAAGTATTTTTTTAAAGAAAGCATTAGAAAAACATCTGATCAAAGCAACATGGATTTGTTTGCACAAGCTCAGCAATTCGGCACTCCAGTCATGTCACATTTATTTATATAGCACTTTATACAATAGATTGCTTAAAAGCATGCAGCTTTACAGTATTAAACATGAAAAAAGGTGTCAGTGTGTTTTATCAGAAGTACAACTTCATTTTATACTGTAAAGAGAGTCTCCAGTGTGTTCGTGTTTTTGGACGTCTGACCTGGGCAGACTCAACAGAAGAAATGAACCAGAGAAGAGTTTCACGTGAAAGAAGGCGGAGCCTCACCACACACCTACTTCTTACGTAATTGCCATGGACCAATGGGAGTTCGAAGGTGTTTACCAGCCAGAGCGAACATTTCTGGAAAGTTTGATTTCCAAAAAGTCAAAACTTCTGAAACAAACATAAAACTTTGTTTTGGCTGGATTTTGTTCGAAATGATGTCATATCAGTTTGTTCTTTGATTTCCCTTGAAGTATATATTGGGGCCTTTAAGACCATGTGCTCCATACACTGCACACAATGGGTCACGATGAGCATCTAAACTTTAAAGCTGTGTGTGTTCGTGAAGAAAAGTATGTTTATTTCTCATTTTCAAGTAGAAACATGCATGATAATGATGTTGATGTTATTATGATATATATATATATATATATATATATATATATATATATATATATATATATATATATATATATATATATATATATATGAAGTATGATAGGATATCTGTGATCATGTGTATGGATAGTAAAACAATCAACCATTCTATTCTGAAAATGCTACAGATGTCATTTCCAAAACCGTCAATTCCATAGTTGAGGAAAAATCCAGCTAAACTCTCTGCTGCACAAGGCATCTTTCGTCCATTAGGTCATCCAGAAAAGTCTATGGATGCTAAACACAGAGCTAGCATGTTGCTGTTAGTCATCTGAGGTGAAAAAAAGAGCGCTTTCCATCTTCTTTCATATGATTAATGTGCTATAGGACTATGATCTTTGGCTTTAACAAAATCACATGCTCCGACTGGATCAATGGAAATAACATTGTGTTTATGTATTATTTGTGTGCTTTTCTCTGCTGGAGGCGACTCTCAAGAAATTGTTTTGGAAACACTGATTCTGTCTGTTTTTCTTTCAGGTCGACATGTCTCTCCCACTGGGTTTAAATCTGACAAATCACATGGAGTGTTGTGTAGGAAATACCCTGATCTTCTCAGTGTTGGGATTCCCTGAGTGAGGGAGCTGATGGAGAGATGGCCTGCTTGGAGAAGATACCTGGCTTCCAAGAAAGCGTGTAAGAGAAAGACAGAGAAGAAACAAGATTAATGGTTCTTGTCTCTGTATTGATTGGCTGGGTGATCGGTGAGTTGCATTCATCTGGATGGTAATGGTATTACCAGTCTCTCTCCTGTTTTCATTTCTTCCAGCTCTCAGTTCATTTAACATTAATTGGCCCAGATTCTGACCAGGATGATTTACTTTAGGGGGCATGTGGCATTACGGAGAGACACACATTTGTCATGTTACCCTACATTACACAGTTTACCCATAATTCATAACCTTGAGCAGTGGTGTGGCACTTTTATTATGTTTTAGTTATTATAGAATTAGTTATTATATTATTATAGATTTTTCTTTCTTTCTTTCTTTCTTTCTTTCTTTCTTTCTTTCTTTCTTTCTTTCTTTCTTTCTTTCTTTCTTTCTTTCTTTCTTTCTTTCTTTCGTTTGTTCGTTCGTTCTTTCTTTCTTTTTTTTTTACAGGGGGTTTACGTATATTTTGGAATTACGCATTGTGTTGTGTTTTTGGGTTAATGGAAATTTCTGGGTAATGTTCTGGCAGAAAATTACCAGTACATTTTTTTTTTTTTTTTTTTTACAGAGTAGTAGTAGTAGTAGTAGTAGTAGTAGTAGTATTACCAAAAACGAGGAATAATAATGATTTATAAAACTGTTAGTTCCTGTCCTTGATTCTGATTGGTCAATAGGCTATGGCCACTTCACCTAATGGTTCTGTGTATCTCTACACAACACCCTTAGCAACCACTCTTAGCAACGTAAACTGTTTATTCTCAATTGATATTGTTCATTGAAGCTTACTGTATTATGTAGAAGAGTATTGTAAAAAAACGAGTGAGTGAGTTTATTACCTGCATTCAGATTTAGCATTTTCCTTTAGGTCAGTCCTATCTTGTCCTTTTAACAGTTAAGGGGTTTTCCCATGACTGACAGCGCTAGTCAAAGCATTTGTTAGTTGCGTCTTGTTCCGTGTTCACAACAATTCAATCTTTTCAATGTAAAAGTCTTTGCCGCCATCTAATGGCGTAATAATGTAACTTCTTTTGCTGTTCACGGTCAGGGACTATATTTTCCTGCGGAAGAAAGGCTTTTAGTGAAAGTTTACTTCATGAAAATTGCATTGATACATTCATTTTTGGCTTTAATATTTGTATTGTGTGGTAACTATTTTATAAAAGCAATAAGGTACTCGAGGCTAGTGCTGTATTGTGAATATCCGCTTCGCGTCCTGCCTAACAACGGCCATCAGCCGTGACTTATTCACAATACAGCACAGCCTCGAGTACCTTATTGCTTACATATACAATGAATATGAATATGCAATGATGTCAATAGTATATGTATATATATATATATATATATATATATATATATATATATATATATATATATATATATATATGTATATATGTATATATATATATATATATATATATATATATATACACATATACACACACACACACACACACATATATATATATATATATATATATATATATATATATATATATATATATATATATATATATATATATATATGTATATATGTGTGTGTATATTTAATAAATTATTCTTCCTGTCATTCAAAGTCAAATTCCAATGTAACATCCTCTTAGATGTGGCCAGTTCCCTTTAAATTCCCTTTAAATATTGAATGAATTAAGCATCTTTGTTTGTGTATGTGTGACTATGGTTACATTTAATGAAAGGAATCATTTGATCACAGAATAAGAGGATAAAAGTGAGAAAAAAATAATCAAACACTACTGATACAGCTGTGGGACAGCAAGTTTTCCTCTGGCTTCAGAAAATTTTTTCAAATGACTTTCTTGCATTTAATTCCAAAGTGGATTAGAAGAATGTTTGTGGCGCTTAGGAGCAAGAAACATACTTAGTGAAACGTTTGAAGTGTTTATAAAGAACACTCTCACTAACAATATTTCCATCTTGGAAGAATCTTATGAACAAAATGCACATGCACATCTGGTTTTAAGTCTTTGGGGACAAAAAAAGAAGAAAACAAATGGACACTACACTCTGCAAAGAAAAAAAAAACCCACATAAAAAAGGGGAAAAAAAAGATGAGAAACTTAAATTTCAAAACAGGATGAGATAAATGACAAAACTAGTGAAGGATAGTTCTGTGTTACAGAATCTTTTCGGTGCTCATCCGTCTTGTTCACAGACCATATGCTACATATCACAAGCTTCAATCCAATTGGCTGTTTTTCTGGTAATTCCAGGAGTCAGTGTCAAAGGATCAAAGTTTTGCTAGTTAAGACATGGTCCTGTTAGCCGCTTAAAATAAATGTAACTACACCATCTGGTTCTAAAAAAAAACAACATCTCACTGCATTGGAAATATGCTGAGCTGGTTATTATGTGGATGTACATGTGTGTCTGTGGTTGAAACCACATATATATCTATGTCAGCACAACTGATCGAGGACATTTAGTGACAAGGACACTCACATGTACACATAAAAAATTAAACCAATTCAGCAGTACTCCAGTGAGTCATGTAAATTACCACAACACATTTTCATTTGCTCTGTGGGCTTTATTTTGGTTCAGTTTGATAGTCAGCAGATTCATTTCTCTTCCCTATCCATCTTCTATTCGCAAAAAACCCTTTGGTTTGTGCACACAGTTAAGGGCTTTAAGATTTGAACCAATCTCATTGAATTATTGGGCATTTAATTAATCACAATTAATTGCAATATTTGCTGAGTTAAACCCTTTACCTTATTGTAGCCAGGGACGAAGTAAACATTTTAGAAGAGTAGAAATTTATAATTTAGCACTCACTCCCACCTTTGAAGAAATAATAATCATATTTTAATAGTTTTATTTTGCTTGCTGCCAGGATGAAGAGAAAAAAAAACATAGCCGCCTACCTAAAACAGCAATTTTAAGATGTCCAAATGGACGCCTAATGATTGCGGCAACAATTCTTTTGATTTTCCTGTCAGGTCTTAGTACTTTAGCTGCCCTCAGGCTTATATTGAGTGATCCACTGTATACACATAAACTTCATAAACTAAATCTTGCAACCGAAGTCCCGTCAGTAAACCCAGAGCTCCTTTAATTACAAACCAATGTGTATTTGTGAATGTTCCCAAGATCCTCCCAGCACGTGTTGGGACCTAAATTGGACACTGGACTTGTTGCAGGAAGCTTAATTCTTGCTGACAGGCCAGGCATGGACCACGGAGCAGCTACTTTGAACGCAGCTGTGAGAAAAGCGGGGTATTAAAGCAAGCTGTAAAGTTTGCAGAGAGAGAGCTGTTGATTTGTGTGAACGCCTCACTGTTGAAAACAGCCAAGTAAAGTTGTGAGTGAGTAAGGGTGGCCTGCAGTTGATGACTTTAGGTAAAACTTCTTGTAATCTGCGGCTTTATACCAGTCGAAGCTGTTCATGACCTCACCAAGTGATTCATTCATTGTCTTCCTGTAAAACCACATGTCCTTAAAATCCCAACTTGGACTTTAGACCCATTTCCCCATAACCAGAGCACTGGTCAGCCAGTCTGTAGGCATACATACGTCATTGAATTGGTTGTATTAGGTTGCATAATAGCAAAGTTTTTATGTAAATACAATTGTGGAAAATGGTGACCAAACAGATTTTTGCTGATTTGGACACAGTCTGTTGGCTTTTAATTGTCTTCAACCAAAACTAACGTTTATATCTTTCTATCACTCTCTTATACGCACCCCTTTTTCTTTTGGTTGGAAACCTAATAAAGTCACCGAGAGGCATTTCGAATTTTATAGTCTTTTTTTCCCTTTAGCTTTGTGGTTTTCGGAGAATGTCCCTGTATTGGGTTTGGCAGGGCAAACTCCTCTCTTTTTCTAGCTCTGGAAAAGTATAGTAATGCAGTAAAGCATGTATTGATGTTTATTTTTATAATTTGGGTTGGTGAGATGGGGCAAGTTGAGAGGAGTTTAATGGTGTTCAAACTCCCAGGGGTCAAAGAGACCCAAGTTTTAACAGACCCACCTGAGAGACTGCATTTCATTGTATTCAATAGAAATCCATAAAAAAATAGTGCAACAATAGAGACAGGACACAGAGGATAAAAAAGAAACAAAAACTTCTGATTTTTATTATTGTAAAATACATACAGAAGAAAACAAATCCAGAACAACAACAACAAACAACAATTTCATCTTAAAAACATATTCCATGAAAATACGGATAAGCCAGAGAAACTCTGCCAAGGGACTGGCAGGGACAAAACTGTACAAAATATGGGACCCAGACAAGCTCTACTTGAAGTATTAAGATCTTCAAGACTCCTTGAATGTATTCAGTGGGTTAACACTAAAAAAAAAAAAAAAAAAACTTGTTTCATGTTTCACAAGCTTGAGGGGAAAGGATTTTTTTAATTCTCTCATAGGTTTCCTGAAAAAATACTCTCTCCATATACATATAAATACATTTGTGCTGTGCAAATTGCAAGTGTAAGGTCATCCTTACAATCTAGAACCATCAAATATACCAAGACATACATTGGAAGACTACAGCCATGGTACAAAGCATCTGAGTGAACAAGAATTTGCATGTTTTGTGAGTGTAGTGTGTGCGCATGTAAAGAAAGTGATTATGTTCATTCCAACCCATTGTAAACATAGACGTGCCGTCGTCTTGAGTCCATTCTTTCTATTCTAGTGTTGGTAATCTGACTTGTTGAGCCAGTACATTGTGTTTGTAAAAGCAACATAGCAAAGAGTCCCAGCTATACATATCATCTGACATATCAGAGACCTAAACTAATACAGCTGCCTCTGGTGGTAGACAAAAGCCCAGGCTGTCTTTAAAGCGCTTAATAAAAGCCCGGCCCTTTCTCACTGGAAGAAAGCCAGTGAAGAAACCACAAACTTTGATAAATAATATTAAACAAGATATCAAAATAGTTTCAGGGAGCCAGCTTCCCAATATTTAAACAAGTATTTTTTACCTTTCTTTTTTATGTTCATCACTTCAATGTATCTGAAGTGTTTTCTCATAATGAACGTTTTTTTTTTTTTTTTTACCTTTGTTCTAGTTACTGTACGATAAATAAAAAGACGAGGCATTGTTTTGCTATTACATGTCACAAATGCCCTCAAAAGTATTCCCTGACTCTTTGATCCTGTACACTATTATACATGGTACGAACTGAGGCTGAGGAGTGACCGAATTCACCATCATTGGTGGGGGTAAAACAGTAAAAAAAAAAAAAAAAAAGAAGCCTGTCATGTGACATTAGCAGGCACCAACCCCAACCAATGAGAGTTGCTCTTCAGGGTTCCATGTGGGCTCCGGTTCTACCATTTTCCTGGGATTGGCGTACCGCACTCGTACCACGCAACATAGGTGATGTGGGAGTTTCCACCTATCTGGCCAAAATGGACTGGCTCTTGTCTCATTGCTCTGTAGAAACCTGAAAATCATCAAGAAAAGCATTAGTCTTTGAGCCAAGTAATTGTTAACTCACCCCCATGTTTGAAACCCGTAATAGGTTCTTTCACGTCACGTCGGAATTACGTAATTACGTGAAACCTGAAATTTAAAAAAAAGTTCATGTCCTCAACTCATAATTTCTGTATTTTCGGAGAGCAGGCACTTGACCACAGCAGGTTTGTTTTGCCGTTTGATAGTGTTAGTGCCATTAAAAACTCATCATTCTGAGTCTGAGGATGTGAACAGCTCTGAATAAAACGTCAACGGGTTGTCATCTCATAATTAAGTTAATTTCAACATGCTGTGAGTGCAGCAAAAGTCAGCATGGGGACTTAAGATTGCAAGCTTCAAAGAAGTAAAGGTAAACGTTTCATAAAAGTGGTTTATATGACTTGTATCTCAATATCTATACAGTATATATCTATCACAGTATATCAAGTTTTTAGAAGTCATACGATAGATTTGTGTGAATAGCAAACATTAATTTTCACTGAAGATCTTCCCCTCTAGTGAGCTGTTAACTGCTGCAAATGGATCATTGATTCAATGAGTTCAGAAGCAGCTCAATATATTTTCAGAATTAATCATTAACCCTTTCGAGCGTGAGTTTAAAATATTCTAACTGTCCCCCCAGAGTGAGTTTTTTTAAGGCGACCGTTATTTTAGAACGTTTGCCTTTAATGTTTCCATAGCGACGCGTCATGCGTGTCACGAGCGCTGAGCTCAGTCACAATAACACTGTATGACAGGTGGATCGCTATTATTTTGTTTTTCCTTGTTTATTTAAAATATTCACAAACTTGCTTACCATGTTATCAACTATCTGATATTCCGATCCTCAAATATGTGTAAGTGAGTGTGTTTTGTCGTTTAAAAGCCTTTATAAATGATCTTTATCTTGATCTATAACGCGAGATGGGCGCCGCCATCTTAGTTTGCCCCGCAGTTCGCAGAGTCCTGTCAGTCGGATTTACAGCAAGTGAATTCATCATTTTCTCCAGAAATATATGCAAGTAAGTGGCTGGTGAACTGGAAGAATAATAGAGTAAACTTTGTAGTTACTTAGGCCCATTATGTGTGTGCGTCTGATATGAATGTCGGCAAATTGTATATGAATGGATTGTTATTGCTCCTTCCACTGATGTCTGACATCAGTGTGTATTTTATAACTCTAAATATATTGTTTTAATGGTGCTTATGCGTATTTAAATGTCTGAAACCTTAAAAGAAACATTATGTGGTTGAAAACACTGCATAGTTGTGATATATGACAAGAGCTGCGCGCGTCCGTCTCTCAGCCAGAGCGCGAAAGAGCAGTTTGAATCTGGCAGTTATGTGACGTCGCTGAACGTTCGAAATCCCATATGTGGGACCGTACGCCCAGGGGCACTGAAATAAAAATCCCATATGTGGGACCGTACCGCTCAAAGGGTTAAGAAGAGTTTTGTGAACTTGATCAACTGGTTTGGAATGCCAACATACATGGTTATGTATGTTAACTAAAAGCACAGTAACATTATATCAGTGGTTCCTTGCAGTTCTAATACCTGGCCTGGTTGGTAGCTGGTCTGCAGGAAGCTGAGTGCCCGTTCTGCCATCCAGGAATGAATCCACAAACTGGCAGTGGTCTTCTCCATGACCCGTCTGGTCTCCAATATTGTAGAATTTACCTAAAGGAACAGGAAAGAAAAGAGCTGCCAATTTATAATCTGTTCCAGCATAAAATGAGCAACGTATGGATCCTTTTTTAGAAGACTGACCATTGAGGGAGTCGCTCAGGTAGATCTTGTACCGTAGGGAGTTGCAGAGTTGGATGCCAACAAATTTGCGGTACCACGTCCTCTTCACGTACTGCTTCCCGTTGCACTCAGAATAGGAGTCAGTTTTGAAGGGGAACTGGGTCCAAATGGCATCTTTACCTGAAAGTCATGCCGAGAAACCCCAAGATGTTATTTTATGAACTGACAAGGCCAGATATTATGTTTTGGCACAGATTGAGCAAAGCAATGTTTCTTTCAGTGGTCTTTTGAAAAGATTACTGGAGTACAGACCCCTTTTTTATTTCTACACGTGTTAGAAAAGGCCTACTGGACACTAGGAACTGAGGGGCTGCTCCATTAGTCTGTGTTTCCATTGGCTCCTGTCATAACCTCAGCTTACTATTGGCTGACTTCACTCTCTATATCCATTGTTCATTAAGCTGTCAATTTCGTATGGAATAGACAATACACAGGAAGAAATTGAGGGAGATGAATATCAAACTGGCCCATTGTTGCAACTCACTGAGTGCAAGAAAGCAACCAAGGCCCTTATTTGAGAACAGGGATGGAGGAGGATGGTGTTATCCATTTGCCACTCTTGGGTAAATGTTTTATCTGGCTGAGAACTTGGTATGGAAGAAGTGAACTCATAGGAAGTCTCCACAGCTCCTTTACTCGTTCGTTTTCTTACTTTTCCTCTACCAGGACTGCTTGTTATATTATCCATTTATTCAACAGATAGGAATTTGTCACCTGAGAAAAATGGGGTGCAAAGAAGAAACACGTACCTGAGACGTTCTCGCTCACTCGTGGATCCGCTGCAAGAGAAAACAAGGCGCAAATGAGGAGAAATCAGAAATTATGGTTTTGTTTTACAGCCACCAGGTCGTAGAGACGATCAAAATGATCTGTAGACCGCAGGAAAGTTACAGACACAAATCGGCCAACTCTGCATTGGCTATCCATGGGTGGGCAGAGTGCCTTGGGCAAAAAAAAAAAGTACAATAAATTCCAACAAGCAGAAAATACTGCACTTTTCCAGCGGATTTTGAATCTCCCTTATGAAGAGAGATCAGCTGGCATGAACTAACCTGCTGGATCTGCCAAAGCTATAGGGGAGAGACTGAGCCTCAGGGGCTTTGGCGGTAAAATCTCATCATTCAGTTTTCCTTTATTTCTTTCCCGTCATCGCACATATGGACTCTCTTTCCTTCCTAGTTGCCTTTGCCCTGCTTTCCATTCTGTTGCTAGACTCTTTCTTTATGCAGGCCAGACGAGGTTTAAAACTAAAGCCTCCTCCCATAAAACATGTGGATGATATGGGTCTTTATTTGCTCCTTATTTATGATATGTTGTTAGTGAGCTTGTAAAGCAGGGAAAAGTTGGCTGTGTGACAGCACTCCAGGGTGCATCAGCAGGCAGTGATGGGGCCAAACGTTACGACAGTATGGGAGTCATTATGTTAACGACGACAAACAGCTCATTACATATACTGTATCTCTAAGAGATAAAGGAGAGATCACAAATATTGGCTGACTTGCACAAGCCATGGCAAAGCAATTTGCAGCTCTTCCCTTGGGATATTTGCATTCTATGCCTAATGTATGACTTTAAAAAATATATATATATTTTATGTTAATACAGGGATTGGGTTAGAATACAATGATTAAACTCTTAAACTATGACCAAAATGAACAAACATTCAGATAGCTCCAGGATCTCTCTTTCACTTTTTCATTTTAAAGTATGAATATGACAAGATAAGATCACAATTCTCTTGGAAATAAATGTTATAAGGGCCTGTGACGTAAGAGTGTCCACAATAAAGAAAAGGAAAAATCTTTTTTCCCCTAGTTTAAAACACACGTGCCAAAAATGTACATTTACATTAACAACTTTTATAAAGAAAGTTTAAATGCAATTACATTTGCAATTACATCTTGAATAATGTACAAGTAAATGTACACATCTTAAGTTTTTAATATAGTTTTTTAAAATAAAAATTAGGGATGTCGGAGTTGATCTCAATGGTATCGTGGCCAATTAAGCATTAATTAAGCAAGTCCAATCCATTTTTTGTCGCAGGTGTCGTGTAGTAGGTGGCAGTATGCACCTTCAAGTGATTTAGCCAACCGCCATTAAAAGAGAAAGAAGCAGCTCAAATGTGCATGCGTGACACGCAAGAACCAATGAGGTCTGTTCTAACGCATCACACACGTTCAAGCTTCAATATTTTAGCATATTGGATGCGCATTTTGCAATGAATACCCTCACCCTAGCCTCACCCTAAAGTCATTTAATTACTGTTTACATTTATTGGCTGTGCAGTGACGCCAGACTATCTGAGGCATCATTGTTTTAAGGTGTTGTTGTGTCTTGCTTTGGACTTTGAATAGACTGGAATTCCGACACAGCGAGCTTCATGTTTTTTTTTTTTTGTTTGTTTTTTCTTTTTGTTTCAATTATTCTGCTTATTGTACATATAAAATGTAAGAAGTTTATATCAGTAGTCCCATATTCATAATTTTGACAGTCTGTTTACAATGTCCACCTTTGTGACAGATGTTTACATCTACCAATGTCTGTCCAAAAAGGGTCAAATTAAATTAGATTTGGGAGACAAAAGTTCAAATGAGCAGTGAGTACATTTTGTTAAAATGTTTTTTTTTTCCTTCTTTTTAAGAAGTAAAAAAAAAAAAAAGAAAAGAAAAGAAAAAGGAAACACATTACCAGACTCTGTGTTGAAAGACACTGGTTCGCTGGGTGGCCCTTCACCAAGCTCATTCTTGGGCTTCACCTTGAATTCATAACTGTAAGGTAAGAAAAACACAGGTGATGTGACTTTGCGTTTCTGCTTTGATCCACATAAAACCATTAAGTATATTCATTTCAGATTTAATGTTATGCTCCTGACAAAGCAAGGAGTCTGCTTAATCCAAAATTATTAAACTGGACTTCTGTATTGGAAACCTAGTGGGCTGTTGTCAAATTCTGAGTAAAATGAGGTTCTTATTTCCCGTCTTCTGAGCCCTGACACTTGATATATTTATTCTGCAGAGTCTGAGGACTCAAATCCTGTGGCCCCCTTTTAATGGATCCTCCATGTGTGATGTAGAGACATAACCAAGGCCCACGTGCCTCGAGACGCCGTCCATAGGAAGCCCTGGTTTATATTGTGTCACCAGATCTTGAGCCTATATTCAGCCTCATTAAAAAGCTAGCAAGCGTGGCAGCTCCCCTAGAGCCAGACCACAGTGCACACATCCAACACCTTGTCCAGACATCAGGATGCGTGCAAGTCCTAACACCCCTGGTATTTGACACCCACATCAACTAAAATACATCTATCAAATTCCACAGAGTGCCTTAAATAGAGAGGTTAGCGTTCTGCATTGAGACTGTACCTGCTCTCTGGTTTGAGGTTCTCCACAGCCGTATGAGTCTGGTTGGTGGTCAGAATAGAAACCTGTTCACCTTCAGGACCTTTAGTAGTTGAGATGACCTCATATTCTGTGAAAAGACAAATGACAAGGAAATGGGTTAAGAACTGACTGGTCACAGTTGAGGGTTATTGTTGGACCAAAGTCGAGAGTTCAGACAGTTGTTTCTGACAGTTAAAAGTTGACATTGACTGACTGATCGAAGTTGAGGGCTAGTGTTTGGACAAATCAAAATTGACCAATCAAACTTGAAGGTTAATGTTTGACCAATCAAAGTAAAGAGTTCGTTTTTTACCAGTCAAATGCACAGTTTAGTGTTTGACCCATCAAAGTTGAGGGTTATTGTTTGACTGATCAAAGTTGGGAGTTAGTGTTTGACAGATGAATGTTGACCAAAGTAGAGGGTTAGTGTTTGACAGATCAAAGTCAAGGGTAAATGTTTGACTGGTCAAAGTTGACCAATCACAGTTGCAGGTTAGTATTTGACTGATCAAAGTCAAGGGATAGTGTTTGACTGATCAAAGTTGACCAATCACAGTAGAAGGTTAGTGTTTGATCGGTCAAAGACAAGGGTTGTGTTTGTTTGACTAATCACAGTCAAGGGTTAGTGCCTAACTCATCTAAGTCATGGGTTAGTTTTTGACTCATCAGAGTTAACCAATCATAGTAGAGGGTTTGTGTTTGACACATCAAAATTGTGGGTTAGTGTTTGACTGATCACAGTTGTGGTTTAGTGTTTGACTAATCAAATTAAAGTGTTAATGTTTGAGTCATACCCAGACCCTTTGATCCATTGAAGACAAGGATATAAGATACAAATGGGTCTAAAGGCCAGAACACACCAAGCTGACGCCGACGAACTAGTGGCGACGAAAGCAGACTGTGGGGTTGGCTCACGTTGGCAGCGTCTAAGTCCAAAGTTGCCCTGACACACCAAACCAACGCTAAACAGCCGACGGCCAAGTAGCACGTCAGTTCTGCAGCTGCGTGAGATGAAATGCCTTTCCGAACCAGCAGGTGGCAGTAGCTGAACAGCCAATCAGAATGATCAGATGGCCCGACGGACCGACGAGCTCAGACGCCGATTCAACATTTCGAATCGGCCGAAAAAAAGCCGCCGAGGACCAACTTCAGCCGACGGTGCGGAACACACTGAGAAAACGTTGTCGGCTGACGAAGAAAAACTGCCCGATGGCCGACCGTCGGCTTGGTGTGTTCCTGCCTTAACCCAATAAACTTTAGACTATGGGTTTCCCTTTGAGGATCCATCCCTCAGTCCTACCTGTTGTTTCATTATCGGTTTTCTCCCAGTCGAGAATAATGAAGGAGGGGCATCCTTCCACGGTTACAACGGTAAGGTTGGATGGGGCTGTTCTTGGAGGGTTGGTGATATTTTGTTCTCCACCCTCCTCCTCAGGGAAATAACTCAGAGAAGTAGTGATGGAGCAGGGCTCATCTGGCTTCTTATCTGTCTTATAGACCACATGTGGAGCTGGACAACAACACATTTGTGTTAAAATTCAGACACTTATTTTCTTTGTTTTAGCTCTGAAACTTACATTAGCATCATTCAGAGTGCTTGACATGCACAGCTACAGTGATTAAGAAAATCTCATTACCAATGTAGCGTTCTTTGCCCATGGCATCAACTTTAGAAGCAGGAACAGAGCTGAATACTGAAGAGTTCTCCCATGTCTCAAATCGGGGTGCTAGGACACCAAAAATATAAACAATGTCAATAATATCAAACCAATGGATAACAGTTTTCACCAGGGTAAATTTATACACCATGTAATATTGAAGAATATTATAAAATGAAGACAAACCTGTCACTGCAGGAGCAGATGTTGTCTTTGGTTTGGATGGTTTTGCTGTAACAGGTGGCAGCTTGGGTTTCAAGATAGAATTTTTTTCCGGATTCAGGTCTGTTATCTTGTCTGCCGTGTACATAAATAAGTGAAAACATCAAATGTTTTAAGCATATCTTCCTAAGTTGTGTTAATTGGCAGAAAAGTCTTGTCAAAATACATTTTTAATTCACATTTTTGTAGTCTAAGCATCACTTGTTATGATTCACAAACCATTTTTCGCTCTTGTGGTAGACCAAACCTTTTTGTTTATACAGTACTTTTAAATTCAAGTAACTTTTTACCCACCTAATCCTCCAGGATTGCCCACAAGATTAGGCTTTTTTGGTGGAATAGGATGGCGTGCAGCTGGAGGACCTGCAATGATGGAAGTGAAAGTGATGAAGTGCAAGTCAGGCAAGAATCATGTATTCTCCTCTCCCTTTTCCTTCATCTCTATCCAGTAATTTACGAACTAACAAGGATGCGGTAATCACCAAAAACTCCAAACAAAGCAGTAAGAGGTCAGAAGTAGCCCTTCCATCTATTTGCCACACAACCCATTTATTACAATGTCTACATATTACCTCTTGGTCATATTTTTAGGAAATTTGATAAGTATTTCCACTGCCATGGAGATGACACTCGATTTGTTCTCCTAGCCTAATTCTTCTCTTCTTTCTTTTTCCCTCTTGGATTGTTTAGTTGAGATCAAATCCCGGTTCTCGTGCAGTTTTCTCAAGCTAAATTCTGATAAAACTAAGGTTCTTCTTTTTGGCACTAAATCCAATTTGGAAAAAATCGACAGCTTTCCACTGACTATTGATAATTAGTCTTCGTCAATTCTTACACCAATACCACAGCCATTCTTAGTTACTTCACACATTGATTACCTCTCAAACTTCGCCATAAAGTAATTCTCATGAAAAACAGTGGAACACATCACTATCAGCCTCAGCTTGGTTTAACTGCTTTTTCGGCAAAGCAGAGGGCAATTAAGAGTTTAATGCACAATATCCCTCTCTTTTAATTTTTTGGAGTTGAATGAATTCAACACCTCTTCGATTATAGATTTTTTTTCTGCTTTCAGCTTTTAAGACATTGGCATCTTAATAAAAAGAAAAAGGGAAATATAACCAATAAGCCAATTTGATTCAATAAGCAGAAATATTACAGCAAAATTGAAAAAAATTCTGTCTTTCATCTTTCATCATCTATATCAACACATAAGGATTAAGCCAGAGTGCCAAAGTGAAAACCTAATGCATATTCTAAAATGTGTCAGTCTAAAATGAAAACATGTTATCCTTCTCTGTTATACAGTAAAATATCTAACAATCAAGTATATTCATTCAGAATATGGAACAGTAGATGAAATGTATTTGACCACACTGCGGTTCAGAATAAGGACATGAAATCTAAGATGTAACCAGTGATTTTCAAATCCTTCTCCTGATCTATGAAAAATAGAGTATCTCATACTCTAAGTAATAACATTAAGTATGCTTGTTTACTTATTAGAACCTTCAATTTGGATGCTTTGCTAAATGCGAGTAGCAAACTGAGAGGTCAAACTCACTTGTGAAGTTTATTGGAAATGAAAGAAAATTGCTTGTTTTCTTTCTCTTGTTTCAGCCTGCATGGATGAAGTCTAACCATTGGCACTTCAACCACCTTTCAAGCCTACATTTCTCAGTGCCATCTTGAAGTACAGCCAAAAACAAACAGACAAGAGTATGTGCACCCTTTCCATGAAAACTGATTCAATTTACATCCAAGGCTCCATTTGTGAAACCCTTAGTTCATCACAAGGCAATCAAACGGAGCTCAGCTCACTAAACCCTGTGGTACGAGTAAAAAAACTCTGGGTGGCGAAAAAGCCAAACTTTGCTGGAAATAACCAAAAGACCAACAGATGTCATACTTTTACAGAGGCAAAGCCATTTTCAGAGAGGTAACTAGGGTTTTTGGTGGTGATGCCCAATGTTTTGGGTGATCTAAAATTCTTGTGGTATCATGACAGTGGTTAGACAATTTCAGCCAGTCATTGTCAAACAAATCTGCCATCTCTTCAATGAAAGCCACCAACAATCTCCACAAATCTCTGGCTTTTGGTCAAAAAATTGTGCTAATTAAAATGATCTGTTTTGTTGTATTCCACTGTTTTTGCACAAGCTATAAGATGGCATCACTTTGCAGACCTTATTACAGACCTGGGATTGTATTGTTTGTGTAGGCTATGCTGCATAGTCTTGCAAAGTACGCCATATTGCATAAGTCTGCTGCATCTTCCAAAACCAAATCTGGTCAGAACCGATATGCTGTGTGAATTGAGTTCACCGCATATTTTGTGGCTGTTATTGTGATGTTACCTGATCTGTATGACGTCAACTAGATGCTAAATCATTTCTATCATGCAATTGCTTTAATGCAGTTCAATTCATAGTGCTAAAGCCATTCTTATTATGTTCCCCTCCAAAGTTTTCCATGAATTTTGGCTTTTTTACTTTATGTTGAAAATAACATTAATGTGAATTAATAGGTTGTGGAAATACAAAAATGTTATCATCTTTTTTTGTTTTTGCTACACAGATAAACAATATGGCAGATTGAAAAAGACCTCATACCACATAGAAGCTCGTGACTACAATAAAGCATGCAAGTAGTCATGCACACAATGAACTTTAACCAGAAGCAGCTACAGTCCTCTGCAGAAGGGAGTTTCAAACATTATTGCTGAAATGCACAAATAAAAGAGCCACAGAATGTTATGAGACAGTTTAGGACATTGCGGTGGGTTTCTGTGTCCTCCAAAAGACATGTTTTTCTCTTGAAAATAAATGTCCTACAGCACCATGATGGTTTAGAAATGAAAGAAACCAATCTGGGGAAAAGCTTTGACAATTACACCACAAAGCTCGCAGCAGCATGGGATCTGCAGAAGCTTGCAAAACGACAACAAACGTTGAAGACAACAGGCAGATTTGCGAGCAAATGGGTTGACTGGTGAATGAGTGGACGGATGAATGGACAGACACGAATTTACAGGAGATTATGGATATGAAGGACACCAACATGGGCATATGGGCTGCATCACAAACAGAATTTCTGCAGGTTAATGATGGCTAACACACACAGAGGACAAGTTGGCTCTGTTTACCCATTCTTGCTCTGGACCACATGACTGGTTTGGGGTAAGAAAGTCCCTTATGATGTTCACCGTTAGCTGTTGGAGGGGAAAAGAGTGGATGTTATGGAGAAAAGGAAGACTAAGGTAGCATCATATTGTTGTTTTTGCTGAAGTGCACAGCAGCTGAAGAAAACTGGGATTTACATAGAGAGGTATAGGTGGCCGCTCAGCTGCCTGAGGGAAAGAGAGGCCTTTCAAGATCAGATTAGTGCAAATGCTGGCGGTCTGCGTGCCCATCGGGCTAAATCACACATACTTCACTGACAGTAAAACTGTCAGGTGTGACAAAGTATGATGGCTGGTTTGCACACACATACCACATTTCAAAGGAGAAAACTCGGCTCTTGAAGAGAAACTCCCCCAAGAGAATGGCAACCAAAAGAACACAATGCAAAAAAAAAAAAAAATCTTAAGTATTTTTGGTGTTTCTTAAGTTAGGCATGTTAGATTTTTATAAATCTAAAACACATCAAACTAATAAAAAAGAAAAGCAGAAAAGAAAATGCAAATAAAGGGGGGAAAAAGAGAAAAAAAGACTAGAGTAAGAGGGGTAAGAGTAATGTCTTTTACCCCCATATCTTCTGGAGGAGTCACCAAGCCTGGGGGAAGAAGGTCTCATGCCATTAGAGAAAGTGAAAGGGTATCTGCTCAGTGATGTCTGGTTCTTGGTGTTCACTGTTAGGTGTGAATCGATGGGTTTGGGTGGAAGAGAAGAGATGGAGTCTCTCCGGATGCTCTTACCTAGATAAAAAAGAAACAACAACAGCAGCTTTGGTTATGCCTTGTCGGCTCTAAGAAGTGAGGTGCATGCTGGGGCAGGTATTGTACAATTATGTAAGGGCTGCTATGTGTTAAAAAGTTTTGTTTTCTGTGGGCTGATGAGAGGTGTCATTTTAGCTAGTCGTGTTTCAACGTACTGTCAAGGTTTTCTTTAAGTGTTGACTCTGATCTTCAAATGCTAAATTAAACTACCAGTATAGTACATTCTTTCAGCAAAAGGAAATTACATGAACTCCGTTCCAAAACAAGTGATCATACAGATAATGCTTCACACGCAGAATGCACTAGAGACTTGATTAATGATTGATTTCATTAGAGTCTCATGCTAGCATGTTGCTAAGGTAACAGTGCAACATTTCAATAAACATAAAAATATAAATAAATTGAACTTTTTTTAATTAAATACATTTTGGTAATTATTCCTAATTATAGCATTCCTGCTATCACTGAACCTGCATAGGAATACGTCATGGGATCAGCTTTTCCACAAAGGATGCATGTGATAGTCTTGTTCTGTAAATTTTGGAACACCTACAATGCCTTTGTTGGCAGCATGCTAGGTTTTGAAACAGACATTACTGTTTATTGTAAAACTGGATGATGTGTGAACAATAATAATGTCAATGTTCTGACTACAGTAAGGCTAAATCTGTTGTGTTGGTGATTGCAGTAAAGTGCAGCAGTGCATTCCTGTGAAAGCAAAACATGGTGTAGGGGAGGATACAGGAAAGCTGTGATTTCAGACAATAACACAGACATGATATACACCGATGGGACAGTTGTGATAGCTTGCCTGACAGAGCAAATAAATGAGAGGATTATGTGAACTGATGTCACCGGTTCTTGCTGTTTTTACTGGCCGTCTTGCTCACACTGACTAGAGACAGTTCTTCCTGTAATCCATTGAGCCGGAGTGTGAAATAATGTCTGTTTGTGGCTGAAGTTACCGAATTACTGCATTTGATTGAAACGCGGTTTGAACATCCATTAATTTCCTGTGTATCACTTTTCTCCAAAACCACCCAAAAAAGAGGAGAATGAATTTAATAAAGCTTTGAAGTCTGATATTCTGGTGTTTAGTCTAAGTTTGCTGTGGTAGAACGTTTAGCCAAAGGTTGAACGGTAAGCGCCAAAATACCCAAGTATCTGTGTGATAAATAGTGAATCGCTGAAGCAATATGTTATTTTCTCATTACCTGTCAACCATCAACTTAAAATAATAAGAAGGAAACATAGGAATTACCAGAGGAACTATGTGGCATCTGAGTGGCACTAGGTGCCCTGGTTTGAGGGTGTCCGTGTAGGGGTGTCCGGGTACTGCTGGGTAAGGAATTGGGGGTAGGGGTGACTGAAGGACGGGAGGGTTTAGTGGGTAGGTGATGGAGAAGGACAGGAGGGATCTCCACCAGCTGAGAGGAGTCATTTCTAACATGGCTGTCTGAATCTGTTTAAGAGAAAGGAGCAGATAAGCCCTCCATACTGGAAAAGCCAAGTCATTCCAGCTCAAGGTGGTCTAGTTGGTCAACCAGTTGAAGATGGAACATGGTTATCCAGCTCACCAGCTTAACCAAAGTGTTCAAGCAGCTCAATCCAGGTTAACCAACATGGCCTACGAGGCCCCACCAGGTGGTAGGACAACTGATAATCCATCTAGACCAGCCTGTACCAGCTGTTTGGACCACCTTAAACTGGTTTGGCCTGGATTTTCCAGCAGGACTAACTGTTGAGACCATGATTAGTTTTCCAGTAAGATTAAGATTAAGATAAGATTTTCAACTGGATGGACTGTAGATTAGTGCTGTTAAGAATGTTTGGTAGTTGTTTGCATTGCCATGATATTAAACACGTTTGTATGAGTTTCTCAGTTGCATCCCATCGAGTTGTGATGGTACGGATGCTTAAGTGCCTGTTACCGATGTTGAGCATATGTCTTGACAGTTTTGTCAAGGGGGTTTGAGAATTAACTTTTTGAATTTGGTCTCATAATTAGTTTGGCTCCAAGTGGAAAAACACAGAGAGAGTTGTAATGTTATTTTATCCAGAGTTCAGAGACAGAGGAAGACAGGAAAGGAGGCGGGACTCCCAGAATTCTGCCTTTCCCTGCTAGAACTAATAACATGGGACTGATTCTTTCTCTGCATGCAGTGACTTCATGCAGACTGAACGAAGGCCAGCAGATCAAGATGCAAATACTCTGAAAATGAATGAAAGGGTTGAGGAATTCAGAAAGAAGATGGAAAACAAGACAAGGTTCAGAAAAAGAAAAAGCTGATACTAAAAACATGTATGATACCAGTCTTTGTACAGTATTGTAATAGTGTACTGATTAAATCTGGTACATGAGTGCTGACTGACAAGCCGAAATTCATTGACTACTCAAATTTTAATATCATGATACTATGACCTTACTTTGCCAATACCATGGTACAGTGATGGCATCACATGATAATACCATGGTACTCTGATTCATATACAATGGTGTTTACCATGTTCAAAACATATGATTTTTATTTAGTGGAATAAGATTTAACTGTGCCATAATTTGATGTTAATTTTACCATATAATTATTTTATTAATGAATAATTATGGGGTACTTTAAAGTATTTATCACTTATTGGGTTTTGTTTGGAAACATTTATTATTAACATTATGGAAAATATTCCCAGTCACACTGAGGAACAAAGAGAAAGAATGACAGAAATAAAGACATAAGAGTGTCATTTATGTCCACAGTAATAAAACAGATGGGGGACTGAAGAAACCAAACATTTTAACAGTTATGATGTGATTGACAGGTGATGAAATGAAAGGGGACTGAATGGGCAGAGTGTGAGTGTGACAGAGAGAGAGAGAGAGAGAGAGAGAGAGAGAGAGCTGATTGGTGGACACAGAGTCTGACTGATGATTATGGGTGGAGCGTGAGCAGGCCTACAGTGACCGCGCCAATGCGTGACCATGCGTGACCGCAGAGGGGCTTTCGCTACACAGCACCCTGGGAAAACTTACACTCACAATTCCTCCTCACTGTGGAGTCGACTGGTCAGGAATCCTCATCATGGCAGGATTGGGACTTTCTAACTCAACGTTCTTACAAGGCATGCCAGCATGCAGCCAATCATAACAGCGGATGTCTTTAATCCCCGCCCACACCCAGCAAAGCGATTACCAACTGACTGCTCATAAGCAAAACTTCAAAACAAAATTTCTCTCGGTTACCCAATGGGAGCTGAGACCATTTTGGCTCATTGGCTCTTGGAGCAGCCACAGTTCCTTGATGACCCATTGGTGGAGCTGTGGGAAATAGTGCAATGTTTCGTAAATTGGAAAAAAAATGAGAGAGAAAAAGTGAGCAGGCATCCCCAACAAGACTCTTGAGAGGGAGAGAGTATTAAATGTCTTTACTGTGAGCATGACTTCGACTGACTGCAATAAAACCCTGTATGAAAGAAGAATGCAAACAGAGAGAGTGAGAGGGAAATTTACCAAAAGATGTCTTGGGATCTCCATTAACGCCTGTGTTTTTGCGAAGTCCTGGCTGGCTTATGTTGTGGAGAGCTAGAAAGAAGATTGTGAAGGAAGAAACCAACACAAAACACTTTCAAACAGATAGAAAAAAGAACAGTAGTGAATATACTGTAGTTTGACCATTTTACACATGGACTGAAAAAAAATTCAACCAAAAATGAACAATCTGTCATGATTTACTCTTACTTGCAAGTAATCATGCAGCATACAGTGACCAGGATTTGTCAAGCTATAAATATCAATATGTCAAAAACACCTTAAAAATAACACCCCAGAGTATATTGTTTTCAATATAATATCTATAGAGAATTATGAGATACAGCCAACCAGTGGCGTGAGTTTGGGGTAGAGCTATCTGTTTGTTTGACTAATTGCAGACTGTGGTCATAAGAAACAGAAATTGCACAGTACACCTTAATTTTAGTATGTTCCTCACACAAAGCTATCTGAATACTTCAACTGCCCCCAAACTACTTGATACTTGATAAAAGGTGCTTTGTTTTTAAAGTTTCACAGCCGTCACTATACGCTTTTATTGCATGGAAAAGAACAAAGTGTTTTCTTTTGTGATCCACTGAAGAAAGTAAGTTATTAGGGTGAGTAAATGATGACAGAATTCTCTTGTTTGCTTTACTGCATATTGGGCAATTCTTAAAAGTAGTAGTTGATGGTCTTACCATGTCGAGGTGGGAACAGACTGCTGTGAGGTCCAGCCTGTAAAAAGAGGGTTGCACACATTTTTTCTACCCTCTTTAAAAACGAAGTGTAGAGTGAAAGAACACAGAACAGCATTCTGTCTTCATATCATGTAAAAGAACTCTGCAATCAGGGTCTCTCCACTGTGTCTAAAGTGTTCCTGAAATGCTCTGACAGGCATGTATTATTTCCTGCCTCCACTGAGGAGATTGAGTACCTTACACACATACACATGCCAACAACTGGATTCTTGACTCAAGAGATTGAGAATACTGTATGTGAGAAAGTGTTTGCTCGCAGGCACTGTTCTTTATGTCCATGATAGTACATAAATAGATCAGGATGGACAACAAACTAAGAAAGCCTTAAGCAAGCTTATACCAGCAAACCAGGCTTGTTTAAACTGCTTTTTTATCAGCAGGGATGGAAGAGAAAAGGGCAAAAAGTAAGAGAATAGAGTGCTAGCATATTTTGGCAGTGGCTATTTGCACTAAGTGTAAATAGCATATTTTCTTAGCGATAGATGCTATTTACACTAAGTGAAAATAGCGATATATTCTATTTACACTAAGTGACAATAGCATCATTTTCATAGTGATATTCTATTTACTCTAGGTGAAAATAACTAAGTAATTAGATGCTTTCTATACTTTATATCGGCAGATGCTATTTGCAACTCAGTATTTTTGTACATTAACAGGATGCAATAATATTATAGAGTGTAAATGATTATATTTATTAAAATTACTAAATGGACGGTGCCTAATTGGGAGAATAAAACCCCTCCCTACACCTTCCCAATAAACACTTGTAATATTATTAAACACTTGTTTGCAGTTTATTTCCACTTTTAGAACAGTATTTTCATTTTTATTGAAAATAAATGTGAACTCGGAAAAAAGGCAGATTTGAACCCGGTCTGCGAGCCTTACTCACTACTGATGCACCACTGAAAACATTGAATTCCATGCGTCTTTTTTAAAACTTGAGTGTCCCAACCAGACATTGGTGGGCAGAGCTGTAAATAGCATTTGCCGACAAAGGACTAAATAGACACACCATTATATAATTTGCTTATTTTAAAAGATTTACATTTTCTGAGAAAATATGAGAGTGGTGCAAAACTGGGTGGTATCAGGGCGTTGCGACGTGAGTTACGATGGTGTTCTGGATGGTTATCAGGGCGTTGCAAATGACTTCACAAGTTGGTTACTTATTACTTAAATCAAAAGGTTCCATCCTCATATCTCTATGATATTCTCATTTGATTTTTGTGACCAGATCTGCTGTATGGTTTTGTGGCACCAAAGCCAGGAAAAAAAAAAAACACAGATCAGTGAGATCTTTTTGTCTCAGAATGTGAGCATGGTTTGAATTAAATAACGTCAACATCACAAAAACACTTAAAGTTGTGCATGGCATGTGGTTTTGCCTGTTAAAGTCATTAAATTGACACTTGACAGTCCTCTACACTATATAAAAGTTGTTATGAAACAATGTTACATACCAAAGTCTTGACAATGGATCTGTTGGGCTTGTAGTTTATCTGCATGTTTTTGTCTGAAAACAAAACAGTGGCAATGCAAGTTAGACTTTGAGTTTCTCAGGCAAAATAACTTTGAATGGATGATTTAGGGTATCTTTTACCTCCCATGTTGGTGTTGTGGATCACTGGCTTGCTCCACATTCCACTACGGTCGTCTTTGTTGGATCGAACACCAAATTCGTAGGGTGTGTTGGGCTTGAGGTTGTCAATCACGGTATCAGAGGTGGGGCAGGTCTGGTAGATCCACTTCCTGTTTCTTTCTCTATAGCGGATGGTGTAATGCCTGGTTCAAAGACACATTGGTTAGTAGACAAAAGGTTCAAGAGTCATTTGTACACCCTAGTTATGGCTAGATATAATAAATCATCAAATGATACTTAGTAAACTGGTTTTCTGTCACTATAGCAGTAGTCAGGCATTAAACAAAGGGGCTGATGTTAAGTTTATAAAGAGCGCTGGTACACGACTTTAGCTCCCAACTGTTTTGGTCCAGGTCAACATTTCCAATGGCCTTTCCAAAAGTCTCCCCTTAACAGAGGAAAAAAAGTTCACATACTTCTCTATATGAAAACCAGAGTGATTTAGGGAGGCTGAGAGCATGTCAGTGCGTCCCAACAGTGCCTGTATCCTCAAAAAGTGTTTAAACATGTAGACACACACTACACCTGCAGTGGCAGGGATCCATATCCCACACATTTTTTCCCTTTGTATAGAAAAACATCACACTCATTGAATGGGTTTCTCGGTTACGTGACACAAATCCAGTATCCTGTCAGTGCAATGAGAACATTGAATAAAACCTGCACTGCACTGCAATGCTTCTGAGAACGGGACCCCTAAATACTGGAGACAGGGTGCCATGATATTTCATTATCGTTTTTCCCCATGTTTTTCAAGTTAAATGGTCCCTAAATATGAAGTGAAGTGAATTAAGTCTTCCTCAGGGATTTAGGACACTCATATGGAACATGTTGGTGGGGGAAAAAGTAAAATCCAGATGTTGTGTGTGTAACTCACCCGTCCTCCAAGCAGTCGTTCATGATGTTTCCCTCGTAGGGTGTCTTTAAGTAGGTTCCCCAGGATAGCAGCACAGATGTCGGCGTGACTGAATCAATCACCAAGTGAAGAGGTTTGTCCAGGTTCACCTTACCTGTTTCAAACCATTAATCAAACTTAGCAGAGGAATATGTTTTCTTGCTAATGCTAAGTGAATGTTTTCAAACATTCCCATTGGTTCAATACCACATCTGTTGCATATTTTACACAAAATATATGCCATGGACCGTTTCGCTTTTTCAATACTTTTTTTGTTTTGTTTTTAATGCATGCTACCTGTGCAATGCTTCTTCACATCATTGGTTGGGATGGGCTGAACAGCCACCAGATACTTGGGCTCAGCATCTGTGAAAGCAAACATCTCATGTTATTTAGGAGTTCAAACAAAACCATAAAAAAGGGCAATTTCATGGTGCAATGCAAGATCCTTTCATGAACTTCCGGACAAAAAACAAGAAAAGAAATGTACAGGCTTCCACTGTGTGTCAAGGTTCAGTCTCATAAAATCCAATAAATTGACCTTTTTATGACATGGCCAGGTTAGTTTAGGTTGTAAAAATACATTTTACCTTGAAAAAATGTATTTGAAAACTTTTTTGAAAATAATGATTACGATATTTACACATTTAAAAAGTATGAAATTGGTTTTGTTTGTTACACCAGATGACCACACAACTCAACAATTTAATATTTTGTTTAAAAATGGCATAATAATTAGGTATCACGTGATTTAATGTAGATTTTTTTTAAAGATTAATCATTTTCTTTATCTTGTACACTCTTATTTGTCACTGACCCACAATTCCAAAAGATTCTGGTGGAGGTTTGTTTAGTAAAATGTCTCGAGTTGATGAATGTGAAGCTTTTCACACCGTTTATAGCCCTGTGATGACAACGGTTTGCTAAACATCCGTGTTTCCAATGTAACAGAATTAAACACACATTTGCCAAAATGTGATTTGTTGGGGTGATAAGTTTGTTATTTATGCCTTTCTAACAGTTATGAATATGTACACAGGAAACCCATTTAGAAAAAAAAGCCCATTAGGGTGATACAAAACGTACCAGTACCAAAGTCCACAACAATCTGGACATATATGACTGTATGTGCATGTGGCATGTCAGGTTGGGAAGATGCCAATAACTGCTTTCGGCCATCTGTTGTGCACGTGTATCATATTGAAATCTCAGCACACACTGTAAATTCTAGAGCAGTGATCGTTCAGTCTGCGGCCAATATTGAATAATGATGTGACTGTGTGTTCCTATGCTGGATTGCGTAGGTAAAGAAGCCAAAACTCAGAGGCCCTTCCTTTTGGAACAAACAAATCTTTATTTGCAAGCTTCTGGATAAGGGTATAAGCATTGATGTATAATTTTGTTCTGCTTGCGTCAGTGCTTTCCATTGTGGAGAACTTCAAAGGCTTCGACTTGGAGGTTGACTCTTGAGATCTTGTCCACTACAGTCTTAAATCGTTTGTTGTTTATTGTCCACACTAGTGGCCAGAATTGGGTTTTCTAGGATATTAAAATTCTGGCTGACACTGATGAGCAAATAATTATTTTCACGTTAGGACCAATAACTATGAAAGCTTGTTTCTGCCAAGGAATAAAACAATTTAAAAGATAATTGTGACTTTTTATCTCACAATTATGACTTTTTTACTTACAATTCTGACTTTATATCACACAATTCTGACTTTATAACTCCCAATTGTGACTTATATCACAGAAGTCTGAAAAAAAGTCAGAATTGTGAGTTTACAATTACTTTTTACATTTTTTTTTTTTAAATTCAGTGGAAGAAACAAGCTTCCATAGATAACTGATAAATAAATATTAAAATTCTGTAGAACGCTAATAATTATTTTTGTGTTATAGTCATTAACCTATAAATGGCCGATATTAAAATTCTACACAAAAGCAGATAATTATTTTCATGTTGTGGCCGAAAACTGAAAAATGGTCAATGTTAAACTTCTATACAAACCTGATTATTATTTTCATTTTATAGCCAATAACTGAAAAATGGCAGATAATAAAATTCTGTCTTACTTGATTGACATAAAGGAATCACAGCATAATAAAAGTACATTATAAAAATGGATATTCATTTTGAGATTTGCTAGAAGTTACATTTAACAGTGTTGTTAAAATATTATTGTTTTTAAAGATTATCTTTATCTGAGCATTACATGACAGAAAAGGTAATCTTAATGTAAAAATAAGGAAATGAGCATGAACAATATAACTATGCAATATAATCCCTAATATCATCCGATAACCAATATGTAGTCTTGCGTAGCCAGATCTTCAGACTGACGGCATAAGGTCTGGACTCTATCTCAGCTTTTATTGGCCAAAGACCGCCCAAGAGGACGTTTGACTGACATGTAGCGTAACCAATCACAGTTCCGCGTCAGCTTTAGGGGCGTGAAAATGTAAAGTCAATGTCCCTACAATAACAGACCAGCGTGCATCTAATAAATTACTCATTAAAAAATGTTGTGGAAGTTTACTGCAACAATGGACCCGCGAACTTCACAAACTATTGAAAATCCAGCGTTTAGTTGATCCTGATAAGTGCTCATTGTCACAGTTGTAAACACGACGACATTCTTCTTCCATGAGGGGGTTTGGCATCACAGCATTTGTTTCCAGGCGGACCGTTAAAGAACGCGGCACACACGTCTCCCAGATATCCTGATGCTGAGACTAACCAATACGTTACTGATAAAGCCACAAGCAACTGAACTCTGCACAGAAGCAAAATGAAGCACCTGGCGTGAGCTCATTTAGTAAAAACTTACATTAGCTTTAGGGTCCCTCTGACCTGACCCTAACCTCCTCACAATGAACTCTGGTATTGTAGCTTCTGGGAGAATGATGATGAATGGACAACAGGAAGTTATTTTACAGAAAAAAATGGGAGTAATATGTGACCTTTTTACCTTGTCAAACATGATCTGTGACTTTTTTGTGATGACAAATACTGTGGTTGCCAAAGCTTTAACAAATAGCATTCATTTTGGGTTCAATTACAGTTTATGTTTTCAAATAATGGAAAAGTTGGCACAAACATAGGTGTGCAAATCAAGACGGTGGTTTAATGGGTTATGGCATCAACCATTTGTGGTTACTCCTCCAGTCCTGTGCTAACCCACAAAACAACATTAGTGATTGTTTTGTGGGCTTCCTTCAGGCTCTTGAGTGAAACAACAGCTGACTGTGGTCAAACTCTTACTTACCAATCTCGGTCTCATAGGGTTCCCCATTTTCTGGAAGTTGGATGAACTGTTTGGAGAACATGCTGGAACCATAGCCTAGGATGTAGCCCTCAAGTTTGATGTCAGGATTGGGTCGAACAAACTTCAAAACTATGGTATCCCCAGTGGCGTTGATCCGAACCTTCATATTCTGTCTTCTTACTGTGTAAAGGAAAAAGTAGTGTTTGAAAAACTTTTAATTGGCTTAAGAAACAGTGCTGCAACTCTTCAAATGCTCTCTGTTTCTTTGTTTGACATTCAATGGCAGTAAAGAGGAATTGCACAAAAATAGTGACTTTCAGAACACTGCAATGAATAAATGATTAATTACTTAAAGAGTAAAGAGTAAGACTTTATGTTTCCCATGTGTTGGATGGGGTTTGTGAATTTATGGGGTTTATTGATTTATGTGGCCAAAGGGGAATGGAGGAGCACACTTTTGAGGAGTGCAAAAGTGTGCGCCATGAAAATATTCGTCGAGGTAAATCAAGGACAATGGCTTTCACAGTTGAGCTCCTCATCACTTCACTCAAAGCACAGTAGCATATGGACCTCCAATATTACGTCCCAGTTACACAGCATTATATTTACCAAAGTTATGAGCCTTTGAGGTTTTGTACAGAAACACATTGACAGAGACACACATTTAAAGTGATCTGATCATTATCTTTTCATATCTGTGCCAAGCAATTCATTATAAATTACCTACTTTTATACCAGTGTCATCTTTCACTGCCATTTCATTGGATAATTTGCAGCATGGAAAATGTTTTGAGTCGGTTTCAGGCCCATTCTAAATCCAATAAGCCACAAGGCTGAGCTGAGATTTTTCCGCTTCCACCTTTTTCCCATCAATCAGAACTGTTTAACGATTACGCTGAGTTAAAGAGGCCACGGAACGTCCTCCTTAAACTGATTTAAACTGGTTGGTCTCTGCCTTTGGAAAGTGATGTGTGTATTTAACTTTATAAGTAATTGCAAGCTTGGCAGGTCAAGCTCATCACCCCAATCTGTCAAAGTCACAATGAAGCACCATCTTAACCGGAGATCTCATTAATCAGGCTCATTAAAGTGACAGTTCACCCAAAAATCAAAATTCTGTCATTTACTTACCTTCATCTCACTCCAAAATTATCTGAAGTCTGTAGAGCAACATATTTGAACTTCTGAAAAAATCTTCATGCAAATCTTTTCCAAACAGCGACAGCTCATAGTAACAACCAAAAAGGCACCATAAAAGAAGTTCATATGATAGTGAACAGCATTATACACTCTAAAAACTGCTGGGTTAAATATGGACAAAACCAGGGATTGGGTTGTTTTTACCCAGCCATTTTTTTCAACCAATTTTGGATTAATTTTTTTAGCCAGCAATATATTAATATAGTAAAAGGCATGTTTTTGCTCACCCCCAAATAGGGGCAAATTTGTGGGGTATTTTAAGCTGAAACTTGACCATACCAGAGACTTATATTACATCATGTGAAAGAGGGCATAATAGGTGCCCTTTAACCCAACCTGCTGGGTTTGTCCATATTTTACCCAGCATGGGTTTTTTTAACCCAGCATTTTTTAGAGTGTACCAGCGTTGTGCTGTAACCACATCATTGATTCAATGAGTTGAAAGCAAGAACTGTATCAGTGAAATTATGTTTAATTATTTTGAGCCTATTCCTTTGAATTATCTAGTTTATCCATTCATAAATGAATCAGTCATTCCGGAACTTGTAAACTGGATAAACCAGTGCATTGAAAAGAACAGACTAAATGAAAAACTATTTTTTCATTGATCCTTGAGTTCAACTCACTGATTTAGTTGCAGTAGTTCTGGAGCTCACTAGAGGGTAAGATTTTCAGTAAATAACGACTAAAGGCAGGCATACACTGTGCGATTTTTTCCGATTTTGAGCCGAATTCTGACTCGTGCGACTCTTTTTTGAGTCGGGCCGATTTTCAGCTTTGTCGTGTGTCGTTTGTCGTGCAGTGATCGTGCAGTGTACACGGGGAAACGAGTGGCGATAAACCTCTCCCGACTGGCAATCGCATGGTCGGATGAATTTCTGGCATGTCAGAAATGTGGTCGCCCCTCGTGAGGATATCGCACAGTTGAAGCAGAGCTACGAACCGACTTGCCTAAACTGTGTTTTTCCCCTCACTGCTTGCGCGAAAAAAGAAATTAAACCAATCTTCAATGCAGCAAGAAAGAAAACGAAAAGAGGGAGATCTTTAAGTTCTGTAGCTATCAAACTAGCTGCAATTTAGCAAACTGTTGCTTACCTCCAGTTCGTGTTGCATGATGGATAAACCCACGTCTTTCGAAGCCACCTGGGTGTAGGCTACATAACCGGTGCCTCTTGTATTAATTTACTTGATCATTAATTTACATGTTTCGCTTTTCACTTTCTATTTACTCATGTAGGCTATTTAATATTTACTTAATTTTATTAAATGCGGAAATGTGAACTGTTGTCCATCATTTGTTTATTAATTAATTTCATTAATTCATCATTAATTTATTTTTTTAATATTTCTCTTGTGGCCCATAAACTGTATGTAGTGGGTGAAAAAATGAGAAGAGAAGTATTTCGTATTAAACAGGTTGTTTTTGAAGTGAAGCTGCTTTTCATTGACTGATTATTGCAGTCTTCGAACGTTAATAATTTTAATTATATGCCTTTAATTCATTGTATAAATGTCTTTAAATAATTTTAAGTGAGGAGTAATTATAAGCTAATCAAATCTTTTATTATCCTCGCAGTGCGTCAGTTATGCGGTGATGCGCTATAAAATATTGCGGGCCAAATTAATTGTAATATCAATTTAATATTAAATAGGCCTACCCTATACTACTACTACTAATAATAATAATAATAATAGGCTAATTATAGGTTAATTATTATTATTATTATTATTATTTAATATATGAATTGGAAATGCTAAATCCTCTTGATATCCATAGCTGATGATTTTGACGATATCTCTGGAAACATATTGTCAATCGGCGCATCCCAGTACCTGGGTTTATCGTGCATATTTCAAACGCATAGTGTGAGCAGTCGAGTCACGTCTCGACCATCGGACCGCATAGTGTGAGCACATAAATCGTGCGTTTTGGTTTTCCATCGCACACGATCTACTCGTACAGTGTGAGTTAACCTTGCTGAAATCGCACAGATATCGCACAGTGTATGCTCGCCTTAAAGGCCACGATTTGGTCGTCTGAGACAAATTTTGAGAATCCTAAAAGATTCCTATAATCCTAGACAAAAATCTGTAGTCTTTGTTTGACATGTCCATCGACATCCAATTAATGACCGTTTCAAATTTTACCTCAGACGAAATTCTGGCAGTGTCAGAAGATTTGGCGCACAGTCATGCAGTGTGACTTCTCCTACGACAAACGTCAAATTGTCTTCGTTTTTCAAGATAAGCAGTGATCAAAATTAACGCTAGAGATTTCTTTGTTAGCCACCATTTCAGTCCTGCGTGTAATGCAGCTCACTGTCACCGAATGTGGGTTGATGATGTAAAACTCCGGACAAGTTTTCAAGCGCGTGTCCGTTTTAACGCGTCTAGTACAGTTTGACATATAGGACAGCTGAGATCCCACAGTGTGACATGAGGATCAGGCTCGTGTTTGTGTTTCTAAGCTGTCTAAGAAAACACCTTTCAGATCGCCCTACAGTGAAGTGAAGGTGGAAAATCTGATTCAGTAACTCGTCTTCTTAATCTTTAGGCCCTGTTAACAACTGGTATTAAGAAGCGTTTTGGTAGATCACAAGTGAACGAGAGAGACACATACCCATATCTATACCTGGTGTATATCCATCTTTTTTTGTCCATTTTCGACTACTTCTGTCCTGATTTCTGTATAAGTCCTTGAATGAGTTCAAGGGGAGGGTCTTTGGGCGGGAAAATGTATGTGATTCTTCAAAAGTTTTGATTTAATTGGTTAAATAACCGTGCGTAATTTATATATGAACGTGACCAGAGACAAAGCATCAGCTTTAATTTCTGGTGCGAGATCTTGCTGAACATGGTAAGTGCATGACAGAAAATGGAAATGTTTAGAGTACATTGTGCTTAGTACGTTTTTCATCGTCAAACTTAACTTATGGCTTCAACCAGCAAAGTTTAAATCCCGTCTGGCTAGCTGGCTTCCCATAATGTTTATTGTGTCAGTAGGCGGTCTTTAGCAGCTGTTTGAACACTTTTGACCACATGAGTATCTACACCACAAACACAATCCGGTCGAATGCGTTTTCGACTACCTCTGGAAGATTTAGCGTTGTCCACTTGTGATCCGATCGACCAAAACGCATCTTAATACCAGGCGTAAGCAGGGTCGTAGAAATCAATTAAACAAACAGAAGACACTGGGATCATTGTAAAATAAACTCCTCAGTGGAGAGCACTTTAAGATTAACTCTATTTTAGATGTTCTTTAAGATTACAACCATGTACCATCTCAATTTGATAAACTAGAATTAAAAGGCAGGTGCAGTCTTGTTCCTATATCTATTCTTTCAGATGTCTTTTTCAGTTGCTAAATCATGTTAGTGTAGCTTTAGACTGGGGCTATGAGTCACGGACAGGCTGAACACTTGCGGTTGAGTGATGTTGTTGATTTATCTGTTCACACCATGCTTGTCACCACAGAGGTTTTAAAAGCCATGGATGAGGGATATTTTCCATTCCCAAAATTTAACAGACAAATACTCTGACAAGAATTGTAAAATGTCGCTTTGCAGTTACAAGAGTTTTACCATACCAGTGGAGGAGAGATGGACAATGGTTTAACATCTGTGGTCAAGGGCAAAGTAAAACACAAACACATTTTTCACGCTGGTCAAATCATGAAATGTTTTAAAAGCCTCTAAATCTGGTGGTTTTCCCTGAAGACAAACACACTCTTATTACAAAAGCCAAAATCTTCTATTACATTTCAACTTCAAAAGAAAAAACATTTCCCATTTCCTAATGGATTGAATAACTTGACTAACAATATGTTTTTAGCCAAGTCACGTTGTGCACTTCACTTTGCAAAGTAAATAAAGTTATCACTGAATAACTGGTATTTTTCGCACCAAAGGTTAATTGAAAATTTTGTTTACAGTCACTTGGATTGCAAGTGGATGAAAATGTGTTTTGAATACAAAGATTTGATGTTGTACCTTAAAAAGCCAGAAACACAGAGGCTCTGTGAATAGCACAGATATGAGGGGAAGCAAAGGGGGGAGGTATATCTCATTTGACACCACTGACAAGCATAATCATGCATGCTCTTTCCTGGCTCTGATGTTGAATGATTTCCAGGCTCAGAGTGATCAGCCCCTGTCCAAAGCCCTGCCCCAAGCTGTGTTCTGTCAGATACGGTTCGTTTTTTGCTTTTGCATGGATACGGTCCAGTTTTTATTGGACGTCTGGCACTTTTTCCACTTGAAACATAATTTACAAACACATTGATTTCTAGAAGGGTCAGTTTGATTCACAGCATTCCTGCTGGACTCAAGCCATGCTACACAAGGCTCTTGCCAAGTCTGCATTCAAAATCAGTCCAATTTATCAAATCAATCTCAAACAATTTCAGTTTTCTTCATGTTCAAGACTTTAAATAAGCAAATTCAAGAAAACTAAAAGTCATCTTTTGCTTCACAATGAACGACCACCAAAGCTTAGACATTAGTTCACCCTCATGTCATCCCATTTTTTTTTTTTTTTTTTTTTACTTCAGTAGGGTCCAAAGCTGTTTTGTCATTGTATGGACACAAACAGTTCAAAACATTGTTCAAAATATCTTCATTTGCAGATGAAAATTCATGCAATGGAACGACGTGAGAGTAAGTAAATTCATTTTTTGGTGAACCCTTCCTTTTAGTCAGCACTTTTCATGGAAAATTCAGAAATCTGGTATTTATGCAGAACTCCAGACCCTTTCGCACCACATTACAGGACAAACATGACCCAAATTTCCAAGGAGATGATTTAAAAATGGCACTAAACTTCAGAAGAAGCAAATCACCTGAGGGCGCGGAGGGAGTGTAAATCTAATGTTTTCCCAGACTTCAGCAAATCATTCATTTTTTAGGCACATTTACAACAGTCCTGATCTCTGCACTCAACAGCTGCTCCCATCTTCCTCCCCCCACCCCAAATCCTTTCATCCACTTTGTCTTGCTCTGACTTTTTGGAGGTGTTCATCTAGACACATTTTAATATTAACAACCAGTATTAATAGCGTACAGACAACCCTTGATTGCTAACGTCACTCCTAAACTCCTAAATGTTCATTTCAAAATCCAATGATTTTTTCCCCAAGAATATCTGTCTACAGTTCCCTGGGTGCATTGTGAGCCTCTATTCCTTGTTTTTACAGTACAGCTGCCTGCACATGTGTTGTTAAGCCAACTTTGCCCCACAGCAACTCGAAGTACAGTAACAAGTAGAAACTATGTCTAAGCCGGGCGAACATGCAGACAGCTCAGAATGCTGTTTCCTTTTAAGGTGTTAATTATCAATCAAGTTAATTCATGCTGGGGGAAAAAAAAACTTAAACCAGCCTAGGATGTTTTGCTGGTTTTAACTGGTTTAAGATGGTCAAGCTGGTCCCCCAGTCTGACCAACCTTGTCCTACCTGGTTCAGCTGGTCTCCCAACTTAACCAAACTGGTGTTCAGCCGTTTCATAGAAGTGGTTTCCAAACAAAACCAGCTGAAAAGTGCCACTCTAAAACCAGCAAACTACACCAGAATGACCAGACAAGCATGTTTCTTTTCAGCAAGAATGAGATGTTTTTAATGTGTCTTCACACTTGTTGAACTCATCCCCACCCAGTAATTTAAACTGTCTTTTTGTCCAGTCAACAGCCATAAGGAAACGGAGTTGGCCAACGAAATATAAACACAGAACGCCGCTGGGCTTATTGACTAGCTGTGATGAATGACGCTCAGTACAAGAGAAAGGGCACTAAGCCAGCGCAGACATTCTTCCCCTCCGGAGATGAAGGTGGTTTTTAATAGCTGATGAACGAGCGCTGATAGTGAACCGAGAGCTTGTATTACTAATGCCGTAGCTAATCTGAGCACACAGGTATGCTGGGGGCATGAGATCTTGCAAAGATACAAGCTACATATGCACGTACAATTCTAAGACTGAGAAGGATGGTGTTGGAAGATACAAAGACACATACACAAATGCACTTTGAACAATGTATTCATTCTGCCTACACACATGCACTAGACTAGAACACATACAATCATGATTTTGGCCAGCTGCATACACCATGAGGTAACCATTATCACTCTATTGTTTCGAATTTTAGTCTATCAAAATTAAATGTCAAAGACAGAAAATCTAAGTGCCTGGTTGGTTTCTGGACAATGCCAGACAAATTGCAAGTAAGTGTCTCATTTTCAAGCCTTTCAGGCTCCAGTTATCCTATTTTTTTTCCCTTTTGCAGAGTTTGGCTTTGCCCCATCCATAATCATGCGGGACAGAATGCCCATTATACACACTCAGTTCTGCTCAGGCATGCTCAAATGCACCTGCAAGTACAAAATGCATTGCACATTCTTAAAAATGAATGAAAATTAAAATTGATGACTAGTCAATGGCTCCTTGCAATGCAAATACAATAGGTTAATGATAATGAACCTTGTCCTGTAGTTAAACACCTGCTACTCCTCCTCAAATCTCTTTAACATCACATTAATATCCTAATTATACAAGAAGTACTGCAGAAATGTATGGCATTCTCAAACACAAACAGGTGCATCACAAAAAATAAACACGAGTGCCCCTGTGCTGCAGGGCATGACATTGCGAGCATGCGGCACCGTGGTGCTGAACTTGCCTCTAACTCTTTGTGCAGAGCTGCATGCGAGGAGAAGAATTCCTGCAAGCGTCAGAAGGAAGCCCAAGTGAAGGACAGTGCTGCCTGCCATGGTGCTCTGCTCCAATCGAGAAGGGATGCTGCCCGATTTCTCTAAGACTGTTGCTGCTGGTTCTTCTGCTGGTTTTAGGTCAGGACTTCTTGAGCTCACCGTGTGCCTCTGCTGAGTGATAGACAGTGTGAGGAGTCCTCCAGGATGTATAGTGACCGGGGAGGGAGGAGATTGCTGATGTGTGCCTCAATCACACCCACCCTTACCGATCCTCACACACACATACACACACACACGTTTGTGTGGGGTGAGCATGGCTTTCATTTGCTGGGCTCACTCGACCACACACTCTCTCACTTTTTCTTCCATCTAGGATTTTTCCCTGCAGCTTGTGTGTTTGTGGGTGTGCATGTCTGTGCTTGTGTGAGACTGTGTAAGACTGACTGGACCTAATACACGGACTTGGGGCACCCCTATAATGGCAAACAGCTTAAAGGGAGTCTTGGTTCAAGGAGGACAATGAATGATAGAGATGGACAGTCAGACAGCATATGCCTTTCTTCATCCATTGATTTGACCTGGTGGAAAGTACAGTATTCCTCTATTTCATCATCATGGACAGAAGCACTGTCTATCTGCGCCCATTGCTAACCGCTGCACATTACGTCTAGTCTAGAAGGGCATCCAGCCTCACATTCCTTGCCAAACAACTTCACCTCCAGGGACATAGGTGGAAATTGGGGAGGGGGGTGGAAAGTGATTATAATGAAAGTGCTTCCAACACGTGCCACTGCATGCGACGTGCAAAGGGAAGCACTCGCTCCAGTGAGCCTCATCTAACCCAAGGGATGTGAACAAAGACATATTCATGAATCAAGCTGCCCAAAAATTATGCAACTACAGCCTAGGATGTGTCTCCTACTACATCATCAGCACAGAGCACCATAAAACAAGATCTAGTTACTTTAGAACGTCCCGTGCTCTGAGAAGAGTTATTTTAAAAAGCATTACGAGCAAAACAAACATGTACAATTTGGAAAACCACTCCCTATCATGACTCAAATGAAACGTCACTCATTTGCAGCTGTGATCATATCTAGGGCTGCTTGCTTTACCAACACAACAGTTTACAATGAAGTGAGTTGCCAGAATCAACTCAACATTGCCTTTGGCAAGAGCTTTAACCGTACATACGTCTTACTGGTGCATATATAAAAATGGTTTCTACAGCTGGTACCACTCTAAGCCTCTGTGATTGCCTTATAAACTCTTAATGAGTCACTTCAAAAGACCGAGCTGAATAGCGCCGAGACTTGGACAAATTAGAAAAGACTTGTAGACCAGAATCAGGTCATTACTGTTTTGTTTTTCATACCTGAAAACATGTTGACCTGTAACCCTTCTTAGGAACATGCCTCAAATTGTTATGCTGCCCTCTAACTGCCTAACTATCATCATGAGGTCAAGCGGATCACCTTTCAACTAAGCAAAAGATTTCGCAATGTTTCAGCTTGAATTGTGGTGTGCTAGCTTTTTTGACAATACAGTTCCTTTGTAAGGATATTGAATACTGGAAAACTTAAACTAGACCAGCATGGACTGGTAGACCAGCATAGCCAACATGCAATTAACAATGGTTTGAATCTTCAAAGAAAGAAAGAGAAAGAAAAAGAGAAAGAAAGAAAGGAAAATGGATGTGGACAATACTAGACCTTGTAAATTTATAATATTTTAAATTATTTTCATTTTTATTCAAATTAAAATTAAATGAAAATACATTAATGAACTCAAATAATAAAATAAATACAAATAAAAACATTCAATGAGATATCTGTTGTGTTGTTGTTCACTTTGCGGTGATATCGAGAACATATTTTATACATATTGGTATCAACTATTGAAATTTTGTCCATACTACTAGAAGATCACACATATATGACACACAGTCTGCTCATGGCCTCTCCTGTTGCATATCAAGACGATGAGTGTTGAAAATACAGGAAAGACATGACAGGCTCCATGCAACGTGTATGTCATAGAAATCATGCCTTATATAACAGCTTCACCATGCCTGGACTGCAAATCGAGCTTCTAAGAAGGGAAAATCATTCTTAGCCTTACAATGCAGCCATTGTCTTTTAGCCTTGAGCAAATGGCATCAGTTGGAGGAGATGTGTGACGTGGACCTATGAAACGTTTCTAAAAAGGAAACAAACATTTAAAGCCTCCCCTCCAGCATCCCCTGCTACATATAACGGATTATATAAATGAGATGTTCCATGACCTAACTGTCAGGTTGAATTGTCTTCTTCAACAGGTACCACTGTCACACTAATGCTGCTCAGGTTTGGGCTTGTTCCATTGTATTCCACATGGATGAGAAGTTAAAGCTGGTTTTGCTCTGAACATCTGTACGGCATGGCTTATATTACTGAAAAATATCCAATAAAAATGACACCTCCAGTTAATTGTACATTTTTGATTGTGAAATTCGTTCGGTTTGCACACATCAAGCGATTCCTCAAATTTCAAGGCCTGTTTGATATAAAGATGTGTACATGGAAGCATTGTTAGTCCCATCTGTGAGACATTTTATGCTAAAATGAAGCCCAGCTCAAAGTGGCTCCGAATTACCCCAGCAAACGTTCAACAACACTCTCTGCTGACTTTCATCAACCTCCAGACACTTGATTTACCCATGGATGCATTCATCTAGAGAAAAGAGAGGTTGCAGAATTGACTTTTAAATGCTGAATATAATACAAGGTTTCTTTTTCTGGTTATACTTTTGATTTGAGTTAGACAATTTTATTATATGTCAGTGCAAATGTCCAACAAGTTCAACCATTTATGTCAAAACAAAGGAAAAGTTTTGCTTTTATGATCTGGAAAGGTTCTAATGTGCTTGTTTGTTTTTCAAAGCTAAAAACCCTCTGAAATTCCCTGCTGAGTCACATAAACCATAATTTCTTACACATCACCATCCTCTGAAGGAAACACCCACCTGTTTTGTGACATCCATTCATCATCTGTCCGCTCCTACCCTCCGGTGTCGTGTTTTCCTCTCTGACCCAGAAGCAGCGCACTGATCTCCAAGAACTCCAGCACATGCTCACGAACATTAACCTGTATTCTTAAACCATTAATCATTGTATTTTATCTGCTGGAGTGGATTACAGAACATGTTCTCCAGCATGTAACCCATCTGTTACCTTAGACATCACCCTGGGCTGTTGCAATTTCAGCAAGGATTAGAACAGAACAGTCCGTTACATTTTTAAGCTGGAAGTTGCTACATAAATAATTGCTAGTGAGTGGATGGTGGCTGTGACAGGTTTATGTTTTGTTTTGGTGAATGAAAATTAGGGGACAGCACAATCTTTAGAGGGACCAGCCAGTACTCGAATTTTATCATAGCTCAAGGGGTTTCCCAACCTTGCACCTAAATCAAATTTAATGAACCTTATTGGGTACAGTACACTGGTAAATGACATTATGCCAGCAGACACAACATAATAAAATCTGCAGAATGTTTCGCTTCTCTTTTACCTGACATGATCTCTCATTAATGCTGCAGGAAGCAATTGCATAATCCGGCATAACATTAGTTTTATTCTTGTGCATGCACTAAAAATGTGAATGTGCAGAACTGCTTATGTTTGTAACCTGCAGTCTGTGCAGATGAAAAAAAAAAAACATCCGAAACATTCCATAACAATGTACTGCACAACTGCTCCTGATGTAAAATGCAATGGAATTATTTGATTTCACATTATGCTGTGGATTTAAATGTGACCCATGAATTGAAATTACAAACCCGATTCCAAAAAAGTTGGGACGCTGTACAAATTGTGAATAAAAACAGAATGCAATGATGTGGAAGTTTCAAATTGAAAGATGACCTATCAAATGTTTAAACTGAGAAAATGTATCATTTTAAGGGAAAAATAAGTTGATTTTAAATTTCATGGCATCAACACATCTCAAAAAAGTTGGCACAAGGCCATGTTTACCACTGTGTGCCATCCCCTCTGCAAACTACTGGGGACTGAGGAGACAAGTTGCTGAAGTTTAGGAATAGGAATGTTGTCCCATTCTTGTCTAATACAGGCTTCTAGTTGCTCAACTGTCTTAGGTCTTCTTTGTCGCATCTTCCTCTTTATGATGCACCAAATGTTTTCTATGGGTGAAAGATCTGGACTTCAGGCTGGCCATTTCAGTACCCGGATCCTTCTTCTACGCAGCCATGATGTTGTAATTGTGAATGATGTTGTTCTAGAACTTGGATATACCTTTCAGCATTGACACATCTTTCCAGATGTGTAAGCTGCCCATGCCACACGCACTCATGCAACCCCATACCATCAGAGATGCAGGCTTCTGAACTGAGCACTGTTAACAACTTGAGTTGTCCTTGTCCTCTTTATTCCGGATGACATGGCGTCCCAGTTTTCCAAAAAGAACTTCAAATTTTGATTCGTCTGACCACAGAACAGTTTTCCACTTTGCCACAGTTCATTTTAAATGAGCCTTGACCCAGAGAAAACGCCTGCGCTTCTGGATCATGTTTAGATATGGCTTCTTTTTTGACCTATAGAGTGTTAGCCGGCAACGGTGAATGGCACGGTGGATTGTGTTCACCAACAATGTTTTCTAAAAGTATTCCTGAGCCCATGTTGTGATTTCCATTACAGTAGCATTCCTGTATGTGATGCAGTGCCGTCTAAGGGCCCGAAGATCACGGGTATCCAGTATGGTTTTCCAGCCTTGACCCTTACGCACAGAGATTGTTCCAGATTCTCTGAATCTTTGGATGACATTATGCACTGTAGATGATGATAACTTCAAACTCTTTGCAATTTCTCTGAGAAACTCCTTTCTGATATTGCTCCACTATTTTTTGCCGCAGCATTGGGGGAATTGGTGATCCTCTGCCCATCTTGACTTCTGAGAGACACTGCCACTCTGAGAGGCTCTTTTTATACCCAATCATGTTGCCAATTGACCTAATAAGTTGCAAATTGGTCCTCCAGCTGTTCCTTATATGTACATTTAACTTTTCTGGCCTCTTATTTCTACCTGTCCCAACTTTTTTGGAATGTGTTGCTCTCAAGAAATCCAAAGTGAGCCAATATTTGGCATGACATTTCAAAATGTCTCACTTTCAACATTAGATATGTTATCTATATTCTATTGTGAATATAAGTTTATGAGATTTGTAAATTACTGCATTCCTTTTTTATTCACAATTTGTACAGTGTCCCAACTTTTTTGGAATCAGGTTTTTAATAATATTTTAACTTTAATATTTTAATAATTTTTACATTGTTACTTTTCATGCAGTTAACGTTTCTGGATTTATTTGACATTTTAACTTTTTGTGAAATTTTTGAGAAATGGTCAGGATTATTTTAATAATTAATTTAATAATTCAGAATATTTTGACTTTCCAAAAGGCTGCAGTCCACATTTCAAAGTGCAACGGTATAGTAGATGCATTGGAGTATATTAGGAATACACTAATAAAACTTATCAAGTATTTCTTTTACCATTTCTTTACTTTTGTAACTACTTTCTATATGTATGTAAAGCTACTTTGCAACCATGCAAAATTGTGAAAAGCGCTATAGAAATAAATAGGAATTGAATTAAACAACACGTGATATTCAAAGTGTGGTTAAATTATTGAAAGGTAAAGGTCATTATTTTAAAATTTACTTCATGATTATGATTTTTTTTACCTGTAAACTTATATCTATACAATTTTTGTACTCAACAAGTAGAACTCAAATACACTTTATTACTTATTTATTACATTTTACCATAACAGGTCAACAGAGGATTCAACAAGTATAGTGCTTAAATATTTAACAAATTAAATAATTGTATTTGCAAATGGCTCATTGTTACATTAGCGCTGTAGGCAAAAGTTGGGTTTGATTGTGAAATTCTGCCCTTACAGCACCTGTTGAAAGAAACTAGATGTTTCAATTCATACCTCACATTTTCTTTGGTTTGCACAAAAACAAAGTCTCGTCTAAAAAAAAAATTACAAAGCATCATCTTAAAATAATTGAATCATTCTCAGTCTTGAAATATATGGTGAGACTTGTGTCTTTGGCTGCAATGAGCTTCTCGACTCTTAAGGTTTCCTTCTGAGAAATGTACCTAATCTGCAACACGGACTCCCAATAGTGTCCACTCTAACGAGTTCAGTTGTTTAGCAAAAGTACAGTAAAACCGACTGTTGATGAAGTCCACTTCACAGCCCGTGAAAGTAAGGTGTGGAGAGATTGACTTATCAAACATATACAAAAACTGCCCCCTTCACTGACACTCATACTGTAGGCCTATGTTAATACGTCAGACACTTTATAAGGGGTGATTGAACGAATATCAATACTCAGAATTTGATAATGACGCTTGTGCCATAGTTTTAGGTAAGAACTCACCTACAGCGGGCTTATGATATGACAACATACAAACAATCCCCACAGATAAAACATTACCTATCTATCTAACTTACTATCTAACTTACTATCTATCAGTCAATCTAACTTACTATCTAACTTACTAACTAACTATCTATCTAACTTACTATCTAACTATCAATCAATCTAACTTACTATCTAACTAAGTCACTAACTAACTATCTAACTTACTATCTAACTATCAATCTAACATCTACAGGATCTTAAGATGAGTTGCCTCATTCATCCCTTACAGGTTATTGGGTTGTGTGAGCATGGATGTGTCATTGGGGTTATGAAGTGGGCATCCTCTTTCAAAGATTTCATCCAGTTAGTTTATATTATATATACAATGGATGGGTATATATTATATATGGATATTTGTGTGTGTGCGTTTGTATTTCAAGTAATTTTTTTTTGTCCTCAGAGAACGTCATTATGATAATCACTTAACAAGTTTCAAACGTTGTAGATGGAATTAAGAACCTAGCCAGTGTACTTTCTTAAATATGAATATATATTTCATCCTTCCCCAACTGCATTTGTAAAAGGTACATTTACAAATTAATTTGTAGTGTACTAAGTTTGTGCTTGACTGAAGCATAAAATAACTACATTTACAATGTATTTTCAGTTAGTACATTGTATTTTTAGTATACTTATCATGAAATAAATGTATTTTTAATACAATTAAGTATGTTTATTTTTCAGATAGAAAAATAAGTTTAGATATATTTTTTAGATATATTTATTTTTATATTATGAAAGAATGCGGTTTTACAAATGCTAGAAATTTGGCTTTTAAATGAAAGATTGGTATCAAAAAGCACACACAGGTTCCCAACTGACGACAAAGACTTAACAGAGCAGCCATCAAGTGTTAGATAGTATTCTAGGTTAGGTGCAGAGGTTTTCAGTTCAATAATTAGAAACTTTTGTTGTTGTTGTTTTTTTATTTATTTTTTTATTTTATTTTCAGAATTTAGTAGTAGGGAATTACTAGTCATCCAATTTTTTATATCAGCTATGCATTCCGATAATTTTGTGAATTGGACATTTTCGTCACGGTGCGAAGAAATATAGAGCTGAATAACATCAGCGAAACAATGAAAGCTAATGCATGCTTCTTAATGATGTTTTATTAAATAAGGTTCGGGAGGAACAGGTGCAGATAATTAACCTAACTAGCTCAGGTGGAGAGCATTCAGTTAATCAATGCAATCAGGACAAGAGGTATAAATACAGCAGACTTACCTCTGTTCGTCTGACAGTTCATCAGCATTTTGGTTTGACCGTCTTGCTACAATGTCTCAGCTCCAGCTTTTCCCATCCGTCGACGAGTCCGACTTCTCTCCGGATCCTGCGCCGCCAACTGCCGGCCCCAGGACCACTCCTCCTCTACCCAACATCACACCTGAACCCCAGGCTTCTTCGCGTGGCCGCCGGTCAGCACAATCAGCCTCCCGCTCACCTAGACGCCGACGTCTACCCTCGCCTCCACCGGAGAGAATCCCAGTTCTCTCTTCGGCGTCCTCCTATCATTCGGCCGTGCCAACGATTCCACCTATTGGGAAGTGGACAGTTTTGAGTTTGAGGCAAGCGCTGATTAATTCTGATGTGCAACCGTCACGCAGAATGAACAAGGCAGATATATACAAGCTGTATGTCACCTTGCAATCAGCCAACCTCTCACCTAAGTCCACTCCAGCCTCCAAGGCATCCAACAGGCAAACTAAATCCCGTGATGCCCAGAAATCGCCTCATCCAACTCCACCATCTCCCTCCCGCACAAGGTCCGGCGCTCTGCGTGTGTCGGGCCATGGTGCCGGGCCTTCAGCGAGCCTGGGCCGCGTCCCAGATTCCGCAGCATCAAGGCATTGTGCACCTCCCTCTTCGGAGCAGCATTTCACCGCGGCTCTTCCCGCCAACGTACACGCAGCCGGGCCCGCCGGCCCTCTTTCAGCCTCGCAGTTTCGTCCTCCTACTGTTTCTAACCCCTTTCCTTTGCAGTGGCCTTTAGCTCCCGTAGTTGATGCCAGCGTGAGATTGCCTCCGTTAACGGCTCAAGCATCTCATCACCTTCCTGCGATTGCCGCAAACCCCCCCTTTTTCAGTGGCCTGCAGCTCCAGCAGCACAAGCAAGCGTGAGGCTGCCTCCGCTTGCATCGCAGGCCTACACATCTCAGTCTTTCCCTCAATTTCCCTCTTTTTCTTCTCTCCAATTTCCTCCTCAAGCCCCACAGGCCGACTCAAGCGTGAGGCTGCCTCCGCCAACAGTCGCAGCCCCGGCTTCTCTCCCCTACAATCTTCTTCTACATTCTAAATCACAATATTCTCTGTTCACAGCAACTCCGATGCCCGTCCCATCAAACGCAGTCGCCGCGGAACCACCTCCAGTGGCCCACAACATCGGAGCACAGATCTTGGCAGGTGCGGACATAGATCTGGCTAACCTTCTTTCTCAGCTTCCAGTAGGTGACTCTAACCGCCAGATAGACTGCGGGGATTTTTCTGTCACGTTAAAAAACCAAAACATTCATACATCACGTTTACTTTCTTTCTCTGAATTTGCTATTGCTTTCAGCCGTTTCACAGAAATTATTTGTTCAGCATTCCCCCATAGGCGACGCGAACTGAATGACTACCTATCGCTCATGGCTGAGCTCGCGTTGTCCTATGGGGGAGGTCATTTCTACACCTACCACAAGCTCTTCTCTGCTAAATGCGCGGTCAGGGTCGCCCAGTGGAACCAGTGCCCTTACTGGGGTGCACTCGACCCTGACCTGCACAGCAGAGTTTTCCTCGGCTGCAGGAATGTTTCATGCGCTGTATGCAGGTCAGTAGCTCATTCTACCGTCGCATGCCCACAGATTAACCCTTCCATTCCACATTGCCCAGACACAGCCTCCGTCAAATCCACCAGCTATGTTCCAAGACAAGCAACCATGAACCCATACAACTCTGACTTCAGACGCAGAACATCATCTTCAGATAACAGACAGCCCTGCAATAACTTTAATATTGGCATATGCACCAGACAAAGATGTCGGTATTTGCACATCTGCAATTTTTGTGGCGGTGCTCATGCCCGTCCTGTATGTCCCGTGTCTGAAGCGGATAATAAAAAACCAAAAAATTACTTATCGACTCCTGTGAATATTTCTCGCCTATCTTTTGAACTTGCGAACCACCCGGACGCCGAATTCACTGATTATCTGCTATCTGGTCTCAAACATGGTTTTAATCCTGGCGTGGAAAGCACGCTTTCCCAAAACATCATCTGTAATAATCTCCAATCTGCTCTCGCTGAGCCTGACACCGTAAACAACCTGATTAGAAAAGAAGTCGAGTCAGGTTTCATGATCGGCCCTTTTGACAACCCTCCATTCAACATTTTTCGCATCAGCCCTATTGGAGTGGCTACGAGAAAATTTTCAGGTAAGAAACGCCTCATAATCGATCTCTCAGCTCCACATAATTCCCTGTTACCAAGCATAAATAGCTTGATTCCACTCGACGAGTTCTCTCTCAAATACCATGATATAGATCATGCAATCGAAATGATAAAAATCGTAGGTCGGGGTGCTTGGCTCGCAAAAATCGACATCACGTCTGCTTTTAAAGTGATGCCCATTCATCCTGATTCATGGCACTTATTCGGGGTGCGCTGGCACGAGAAATTCTATTTCGCTGTTCGCTTAACGTTTGGATGCAAAAGCAGCCCCAAAATTTTCGACATGTTATCAGAAGCGGTCTGCTGGATTCTGTCGAACAATTACGCAATTCCTCACCTCATTCACCTGCTAGACGATTTTTTAATCATTTCGCCCCCCAACGCCATTCCAGCGGCCCATATCCTTACGGTTCAAAACGTTTTTTCTGAGCTCGGAATTCCCATCGCCCAGGAAAAAACGATGGGTCCCGCCACATCCATCGAATTCCTTGGAATTAATTTGGATTCAGTCAAATACCAAGCTTCCCTGCCCAAGGAAAAAATCGATAGGATAATCCTCGTCTCTTCTACCCTTCTAGACAGTTCAAATTGTTCAAAACGCGAACTCCTGTCCCTGCTCGGCCACTTAAACTTCGCCATGCGCATCATCCCACAAGGCCGCCCATTCATCGCGCATCTCCTCTCACTCGCCTCCTCGGTTCATGCGCTAGAGGACTTAATTTCCTTAACACAGGCGTGCCGCGATGAAATCAGGTTATGGATAACATTTCTTAAACAGTGGAATGGCCTATCTTTTTTCTATAATAATCTCGTCTCTTCCCCTGTGGATATCCAGCTGTTCACAGATGCAGCCCCCTCAATAGGCTTTGGAGGTTTTTACCAAGGACGCTGGTTCGCGTCACCATGGCCCCCTCAATTTCAGGACATACCACAGTCCTCAGCGCTATTTGAGCTCTATCCTCTCGTAGTAGCAGCCTTCCTGTGGGGGAAAGAATGGACGGCTAACAGTATTTTAGTGCATTGTGACAACGAAGCAACAGTCCAGTGCATTAATAAAGGCCGTTCCAATTCACTCGCTTTGATGCCTTTTTTAAGACGTCTAATCTGGATCTCAGCATGTGACCAATTTATCATAATCGCTAAACATGTGCCCGGGTCAGAAAACAAAATTGCTGACTCTCTGTCTCGCTTTCTGTTTCAGAAATTCAGGATGCTGGCTCCAGAGGCAGACCAATTTCCAACTCCAGTACCTCACTTTTCAGAACTCATATTCCCGTAACACACCCGTTAAAACCCCTCCTTGACGCGTCGCTCGACACAATCCTCCAAGCAGTCTCCCCGAGGACACTGCAATCCTATGTGACAGCTTGGAGATGTTTTAAAGCATTCCATTTGTCATATAACACGCCGTTTCCCGATTTCTCTCTCCTCTCAATCACCTCTTTCATCTCATATCTCAACATTGTCAAAGGGTTCCAAGTCGGGTCTATCAAAGGCTACTTGAGCGGCATCCAATTTTTTCACAAATTGATGTTTGGCACTCCCTCCACTGAGATTAATAATTCACAAACCTCTCTCCTAATCAAAGGGATTCAACGTTCCCAGCCCACCCGTCCCGACCCCAGACAACCCATAACACTAGACATTCTCACAAAATGCATCAATACCCTCCGCTCAGGCTACCAGCCTCTCAATACCGCCCGCACACTTGACGCTATGTTTATTCTGGCCTTCTTTGGTTTTCTAAGATGCTCGGAACTCACAATCACTTCCAAATTCGATCCAAAAATCCACCCCACCATTGCAGACTTGTCTGTTCTCGATAACGATACAATCTCATATTTAATTAAACAAAGCAAGACAGATCAAGCTAAAAAAGGACACTTCATCTATATTTTCAACATTTCCTCACCAATCCAACCATTCCAGTCCATTTTCGCGTACCTCCAACTAAGAAGCTCTCAGGCTAAATCCCCCTACGAACCCCTTTTCATAGACGACTCCAACAAACCTGTCTCTCGCTTTTGGTTCCAAAAGCACCTCAAATCCGTTCTTCAACAGTCAGGCATCCCAGCAAAAAACTACTCCAGCCACTCTTTCCGCATTGGGGCAGCAACCTCGGCAGCCCAAAAAGGCCTCTCCCAGCAGCAGATCCAAGCTCTTGGAAGATGGTCATCGGACGCCTTCCAAAGTTACATCAGAACCAACCAGTTCCACATCAAAAAAGCCCATCAAACCCTCATTGGTTAAAAAAAAAAAAAAAAAAAAAAAAACACCTTTCTCCATCCAGCGAGTATTGATCTCCCAGCGGATGCAACGTTAACCCTCCCAGGTGAAAATATGCTTTTCTTTATCCATCCAGCGAGTATTGATCTCCCAGCGGATGCAACGTTAACCCTCCCAGGTGAAAATATGCTTTTCTTTCTCCATCCAGCGAGTATTGATCTCCCAGCGGATGCAACGTTAACCCTCCCAGGTGAAAATATGCTTTTCTTTCTCCATCCAGCGAGTATTGATCTCCCAGCGGATGCAACGTTAACCCTCCCAGGTGAAAATATGCTTTTCTTTCTCCATCCAGCGAGTATTGATCTCCCAGCGGATGCAACGTTAACCCTCCCAGGTGAAAATATGCTTTTCTTTCTCCATCCAGCGAGTATTGATCTCCCAGCGGATGCAACGCTAACCCTCCCAGGTGAAAATATGCTTTTCTTTATCCATCCAGCGAGTATTGATCTCCCAGCGGATGTAACGTTAACCCTCCCAGGTGAAAATATGCTTTTCTTTATCCATCCAGCGAGTATTGATCTCCCAGCGGATGTAACGTTAACCCTCCCAGGTGAAAATATGCTTTTCTTTATCCATCCAGCGAGTATTGATCTCCCAGCGGATGCAACGTTAACCCTCCCAGTTGAGTATTGCCGTGCATTCTAAACTATTTCATCCGCAGGCGGCCAACAGGGCCTGTTCACCCGATTCCACAAGCCGCTCCCGTTGGAGGCTCTATAGGCCATTTAGGCCGGTTGTTGAACCTCACCACTCCTCCCTCCGTCCATCAGTTAACAACGTCCATCAAGGCCCGGCGCTGCAAGCTGCCCCCATCAGAGACAACATGGGCCCTCTTGGTTCAACAACCAGGCTTCTCGAAACGCCAGCTCGCCAATCTTAAGGCTTTGGGGGGCTATTTGGTCTAGCGGCTGTCCTTTGCTCTTTTGCATCTGGGGGAGTACTCTGGGTTCGGGCCAAAATTTCCGAGCTCGGAGCCCTCCCCCCGGACAGCACGCCAAATATGCATAACCCTTACTGTACTTAATTATATGTAAATGTGAACTCGTGAAATGATGTTTTATTAAACAAGGTTCGGGAGGAACAGGTGCAGATAATTAACCTAACTAGCTCAGGTGGAGAGCATTCAGTTAATCAATGCAATCAGGACAAGAGGTATAAATACAGCAGACTTACCTCTGTTCGTCTGACAGTTCATCAGCATCCCTCCTCCACCCCTTCTCCTCACTTCAGTTCTATCTACTTCTATCTCAACGAAGGGGGGGGGGGGGGGTACTCTGGGTTCGGGCCAAAATTTCCGAGCTCGGAGCCCTCCCCCCGGACAGCACGCCAAATATGCATAACCCTTACTGTACTTAATTATATATAAATGTGAACTCGTGAAATGATATCTAATGGTAGCATGTGCAGAGTGACGGAACGATCCTAGTACTGATCCTTGTGGTACTCCATACTGAACTTCTGATCAATGTGCTTCGTTCGGGTTTACGGAAGTCATTGGCAGCCGTGCACTGCACAGGATTTGCTCGAGAAAGATTTGTCACTTTGTTTTTAGACCACGAAATCAACAATGTCACCAAAGAAGTGTGTTTTTGGTTGTGAGGGAAAGATAACCTTGCTTCCCAAAGAACCCAGTGTTCAGTGGAGCTGAGAGATTTGTTCTCAAGTATTACATTGATACTCTCTCGATATTTGTTATTAAAACAATCATAGAAACTGATAGTTGCAATCACTTTTTTATTGGTTAAAATGAATGGAGAATATCTCGTGTTTTTCCGTGGCTGCTCGAGCCCTCAGGATCGGCGCTATGGTTTCATAAACAAGGCCCAGTTCTACGCTGGATTTACAGATCGTTTGAAACTGAAAGACGGAGCCGTCACAGCGCTAATGATCCCGGTCATGAACCGCGCGGTGAGTAAAACGTCTCGGTTACGTATGTAACCCTCGTTCCCTGAAGGAGGGAACGGAGACGTACGTCAGTAGTGACCAACGAATTGGGATATCGCTAGAGAGCCATATCAGCTTCGAGTGAACTAAAACAAGCCAATGGAATTGGCGTGCGATATTTGCATAATGCGCACCGCCTCCGACAGGTGTATATAAATAGGAAGCAGATGTAATCGCACTCTGTTTTTCGCTGAGGAGACAACTGGTGTCCGCACAACAGCGAGGGTACAGAAACTGTGGCGACGGGACGTACGTCTCCGTTCCCTCCTTCAGGGAACGAGGGTTACATACGTAACTGAGACGTTCCCTTTCAGTCGGTCACGTTCGACGTACGTCAGTAGTGACCGACGAATTGGGATCCCAAATAAAGTGCCACAGTTACGAAACCCCTTCCAGTGCCCAGTGCAAGCTCTAGCCACCCGTCGCACCAATTAGGACGGTGAAGGGTGCGAGCTTACGCCGAGAGAGTCTACTGCTGTTCCGACATACCCACTAAGTAAACTAGACTACACTGGGGAAGCGAACCCGTAGGGGACGCTGCGGAGGCCACTACCTACCCAATGGGGGAGGAGTTTACGTGGAGAATACACATATGGACTGGCCCGGGGGGCAGTACACATATGGAGTCCCTGGGATGGCTCCACCTGGGTAGGGGGAGACTCATCTGACAGGTGACAGCAGAGCTGGCTCTGCTAAGGGAAAGACACGGACTCGCCGTAGGGAGTTTTAAACCGTGGACAATTACACATATGGGACCGCTCACGTAGAGGAGTCACGACATATGGAACCCAGCCAACAGACAACGTCAGGGACGGATGTTGGCCTGGCATCAGACACTCCTCAATGTCCGAGCCGAAGGGGGAGGCGGAGGAACTCGACAGGGTTCGCCAAGTGGGGAACACGACTGGAGTCAATAGATGCACGTATCCGGCCCAGGGGGCGGGAATGGCATTGCAAACCGACACTTAGAGCGGGTTCAACGCGTCTACCGGCTAGTGGAAGCGAGTACACGGGAGGATACCGGCTCTACACGTAGGCTATAGAATCTAGCGAACGTGTTAGGTGTCGCCCAGCCCGCAGCTCTACAGATATCTGTCAGCGAGGCGCCATGAGCCAACGCCCAGGAAGAGGCCACTCCTCTGGTGGAGTGGGCTCTCAACCCAAGCGGACAAGGCACGCCTTGGGAATCGTACGCCAAGGCGATGGCATCCACTATCCAGTGGGCCATCCTCTGCTTGGAGACAGCCTTTCCCTTCTGCTGGCCTCCGTAACAGACGAAGAGCTGATCTGAGGTCCTGAAGCTTCGCGTTCTGTCCACGTACACACGCAGAGCGCGGACGGGACAGAGCAAAGCTAGGGCTGGGTCTGCCTCCTCCGAGGGCAGCGCTTGCAGGTTCACTACCTGATCTCAGAAGGGAGTGGTAGGAACCTTGGGCACATATCTGGGCCGGGGTCTCAGGATGACCTGAGAGTCACCAGGCCCGAATTCTAGGCACGATTCGTCGACCGAAAATGCGTGCAGATCCCCTACCCTCTTAAGCGAAGCCAGTGCAACCAGGAGGACGGTCTAGAGAGACAGTACTTTTAACTCGACTGACTGCAGAGGCTCGAAGGGATGACCCCGGAGAGATGTAAGAACCAGGGTCAGATCACAAGAGGGTATGGAGGAAGCTCCTCGCCCCCCTCAGGAACCTGGCGATCAGATCGTGTTTCCCCAGGGACTTACCCTCAACTGCATGGGGATGTGCAGCGATAGCGGCGACATACACCTTGAGGGTGGAGGGAGACAGCCTTCGCTCCAAGCCCTCTTGCAGGAAGGAAAGCACAGATCTGACCGAGCATGATCGGGGGTCCTCTCAGCGAGAGGAGCACCATTCAACGAACAGGTTCCACTTCAGCGCATAGAGGCTCCTCGTGGAAGGAGCTCTAGCGGAAGTGATGGTGTCTACGACCGCTTGCGGGAGATCACTCAGAAACTCCGCATCCCGTCCAGGGACCACACGTGGAGGTTCCACAGGTCGGGACGCGGGTGCCATAGGGCGCCCCGTCTCTGAGTCAGGAGGTCCTTCCTCAGAGGAATTGGCCAAGGAGGGGCTGTCGTGAGGAGCATCAGGTCCGAAAACCAGGTCCGAGTGGGCCAATACGGAGCCACTAACAAGACCTGCTCCTCGTCCTCCCTGACCTTGCACAGGAGCTGTGCGAGAAGGCTCACTGGGGGAAACGCATATTTGCGCAGAACCGGGGGCCAGCTGTGTGCCAGGGCATCCGTGCCGAGCGTGCCGCCGGTCAGGGAATAGAACCACTGGCAGTAGGCAGTTTCTGGGGAGGCAAACAGGTCTACCTGGGCCTCGCCGAAGTGCTGCCAGATCAGCTGGACCACCTGGGGATGGAGCCGCCACTCGCCCGCAAGTGGAGGCTGCCGTGACAGCTCGTCGGCTGCACGGTTGAGCACACCTGGGGCATAAATGGCACGAAGCGACCTCAGATGCTTCTGACTCCATAACGAGATGGTGGGCGAGTTGCGACATGCGACGGGAGTGTAGACCACCTTGATGGTTGATGTACGCAACGGCCACAGTGCTGTCCGAGCGGACCAGTACGTGCTTGTCTGACAGCAGCTTCTTGAAGCGGCCCAGTGCAAGACGTACTGCTAGCAACTCCAGGCAATTGATATGCCAATGCAGTTGAGGCCCCGTCCACAGACCTGACACTGCATGCCCGTTGTACGTGGCCCCCTATCCGGTGGCAGAGGCATCTGTGGAGACCACAGCGTGCCTGGACACCTGTTCCAGGGGCACTCCTGCCCGCAGGAACGAGGGGTCCGACCACCGGATGAGGGTGCGACGGCAGCTCGGTGTCACGGGGACACGGAGCGTACCGCGCTGCCACGCCCATCTCGGGACCCGGCCGCGGAGCCAGTGTTGAAGCGGCCTCATATGGAGCAATCTGAGCGGCATGACCGCGGCTGCAGATGCCATATGACCCAGGAGCCTCTGAAAAAGTTTCAGTGGGGCCGCTGTCTTGCGCTTGAGCGTACTCAGGCAGGTCAACACTGACTGGACGCGCTCCTTGGTGAGGCGCGCAGTCCGGGCGACCGAGTCTAGCTCGAGACCGAGATAAGAGATCCTCTGCCCGGGGGTGAGTTTGCTCTTGTCCCAGTTGACCCGAAGACCCAACCGGCTGAGGTGAGCTAGAACCATGTCCCTGTGTTCGCACAACTGCTCTCGCGATCTGGCCAGGATCAACCAGTCGTCGAGATAGTTGAGAATACGAACGCCTTGTTCCTTGAGGGGAACAATGGCCGCCTCCGCAACCTTCGTGAAGACGCGGGGTGACAGGGCCAGCCCGAAGGGCAGGACTTTGTACTGATATGCTCGACCCTCGAACGCAAACCGTAGGAAGGGTCTGAGGCGAAGCAGAATCGAGACATGAAAGTACACGTCCTTCAGGTCGATCGCTGCAAACCAATCCTGGGGATGGACGCATTCAAAAATGCGCTTCTGCGTGAGCATCTTGAACGGCAACTTGTGAAGGTACCGGCTCAGGACGCGCAGATCCAGGATTGGCCGTAGCCCACCGCCCTTTTTGGTACAATGAAGTAGGGGCTGTAAAACCCCGACTTCATATCGGCTGGAGGGACCGGCTCGATTGCATCCTTCACCAGGAGGACAGCAATCTCCGCCCGGAGAACAGGTGCATTGTCCAGTGACACCTGAGTGTAGTGGACACCCCTGAAAACCGGGGGACGCCGGGCGAACTGAATCGCATAGCCGAGTCTGATGGTACGAATGAGCCAGCTGGATGGGCTGGGGAGCGCTATCCACGCTTCCAGACACCGAACCAGCGGGACCAAAGGCACCACAGACGCACCGGGGGTGGGGCAGCGAGGCAGAGTACGGGGACCCGACTCGGACGGCATGGAAGCGGCCCGGAGTGTGGTCAGACTCTGCGAGGCAGCAGTGCGTATGGGAGACGGTGCACGGGGCGCGGCCTGCACCATCACACTGCCACCTGCTGGCGATGTGAGGGGGGGCTGCGCGTGACAAGGCAGGGCCTCGCACGCTAACAGCCGCCAGCAGAGTACGGGGACCCGACTCGGACGGCATGGAAGCGGCCCGGAGTGTGGTCAGACTCTGTGAGGTAGCAGTGTGAATGGGAGACGGCACATGGGGTGTGGCCTGAACCACCACACTGGAACCTGGATGGTGAAGTGAGAGAGGGCTGAGAGCGGCAAGGCGGGGCCTTGCACACTACCAGCCACACCCTCTTGGGACCTGGAGGATCAGATAACAGTTCTATTCGTGGGTACCGCTGGACTCCGGAGAGCCAGCGGCGGAACAGACCAGAATTCTCCACCCGGCCCTCCTCCGGGGAAAGAGCTGTTTACTTCAGCTTCAGGTCGCCATATCCCCAGGACCACCTCCTGCTAACCAACTGGGTTGGCTGCGGGGGGAGCGGGCTGAGTTTTAGGCCAGCTTGTGAGATGAGTGCGTCGAGAAAGTGTACTTTGACAACGACACATCCCAGCAAGACTAGCCAGGGGTGTTTCCGGACCACCACAGTGGACATTGTCTGGCCAGGGGCCTGCGCTATGACCTGGGTGATGCGTAGCTCAACCCTGACTCAGAACTACCCACATGCAATGAGTGCTTTGGCGTACCACGGACTTGCCAGGGGCCAAGACCCATGCAGGGCAGAGATGGTGTGCCCGTAGCACTGCCACCCCACCCTAAAGGGTAGTGAGAGAGAAAAAACTTGTAATGCAGATTATGGCCCCTTTGGCGTACCATATTTGATACCAAAGAGGCTACAAACTGCCAAGTTTTTCCATGCATGTCCGGGCTAAGACAGGGGCGGGGCAAGGCGAGTACGCGTCGCACAACGCCCCCAGGGGCCCGGGAAAGCATGGTTGTCAAGTCTGAATCTGATTCAGCATGAGCACGTCACAAGTGTGGGACACTCAGCATCATCTTCATGTTCAGAGCCCAACAATACTCTCTCCAATGTAGCAGTCGACATCTGATCCTCTGCTGGAGCCCAGACTAAGACGCTAGGTCCCTCATGAGAAGGACCAGCAATCCAAGCAGAAGCTACCAGCCATGCTGGACAGTGAACGTGGCCGTTCCAACTGGACGACACACGGCGCACTGGGCGCTGACGTGGCCATGTTGTACTAAACATGAACCACCCACAGACATAGTCACAGCATGTTTGCGATGCACTAGAGGAGTGGGGGGCCCACGGAGAATGACTCGGCGGGTATTGCCCCACTGTGATCCTCTGGTCACCCAGGCTTATTAACCAAAGTAGTATTTCTCTGATTCAGAAAAATAAACTAGATCGGGGAATAAGTGAGGGGACTCCACCTCATTAAAGGCGCTCGAGTCTCGACCGTGCATCTAGAGCGCCAGACAACGCGCATGGTTGCCATGGTAACGCGCGCTGTCAGCCGGCAGCTCGACGGCACACGGCGCGCTGAACGCTCAAGCCCTTACGAGAAAGGAGAGACAAACAACGCGCCGACGTGGGCATATTCTCTTAAGAAAATATGAACCACCCACAAACACAGTCTCAGCACGCTAAGCAGACATGAGAGAAAGTGATTGTGGCCGTCAATGAGGATAGGAAACGACCGCCTCCAGAAACGCACAGACAGAATGACGTCTTGAAAAAGACGCAGTGTCTGTCTGTGAAACTCTTTTAGAAGGGGAAGAGTCAGCTCTCTCGTGCTGAAGCACACAGGGAGTGATGCGATGTGTTCGGGTACACCACTCCCCGAACACACTGGGAGGAACCGGCCCAAATCGCAACATACAACTGCGTTTTATATGGGAATTCAGTTGCTGTTAAAACAGCAGTTGAGAGCTTAGCTCAGGCTCCCCGGGAAGCTCGCGACCTCGCTGTTGTGCCTTAACGCCAACACAAACAGACGCTGAATCTCCAAGGCTGTTTAGTTTCACTCTTGTGAAGTCTGAAGCTGGACACCAACTGTTGGCTCCGAAGCGAAAGACAGAGTGCGATTGCATCTGTTTCCTATTTATATACACCTGTCGGAGGCGGTGCGCATTATGCAAATATCGCACGCCAATTCCAATGGCTTGTTTTAGTTCACTCGAAGCTGATAGGGCTCTCTAGCGATATCCCAATTCGTCGGTCACTACTGACGTACGTCGAACGTGACCGACTGAAAGGGAACTGCTTTAAATGTCTGTTTTGTTGGCAATAGGCACTTAAGTGCATATAATGTAAATAACACGAACGTAGTGAATTCATAAATTTATCATTCACCATACGTTATATTCATTATAGTGATTGAAAAGTTATCCATGAATAATGCGATAGTGTATTGTGTGTGTTTAAATACAGTTGTTTAGCTGACCATTGATAGCTTGAAGACAATCACTACGCAAAAGAAATGGCTGAAATGTTGCATGTATGCGTAACAAGCAAAGCCATAATGTACTTAAAATAACATTACAAGTAATGTCAGAAAGATATCAGCTCTGCTTTTGTTCATAATACCAGTAGTGATGTTGTACAATGAGGACGTTGTCATGTCTCCGGAAATACAGTATCTCACAAAAGTGAGTACACCCCTCACATTTCAGCAACACATTTTTAGGATATCTTCTCAAGTGACAATACTATAGAAATGAAACTTGGATATATTTTACAGTAGTCAATGTGCTGCTTATATAGCAGTACATATTTACTGTCCTCTGAAAATAACTCAACATACAGCCATTATTGTCAAAATAGCTGGCAACAAAAGTGAGTACACCATAAGTGAGAACAGTTGTATGTTGTTTAACCATGTAAAGAAACATGTCCTATTCATCATGTTTATGTTTATGTCTGCTTGACAGGACCATACAAATGTGTGGATCTTGTATTAGAGCAGTTGAAATTTGGTGCTTTGAGTACAATTCTCTCATACTGACCACTGGATGTTCAACATGGCAACTCATGGCAAAGAACTCTCTGAGGATTTGAGAAGTAGAATTGTTGCTGTCCACAAAGATGGCCTAGGCTATAAGAAGATCGGTAACACCTTGAAACTGAGTTACAGCACAGTGGCCAGGGTCATAGAGAGAGGTTTTCCAAGATGGGTTCTTCTCGTAACAGGCCAAAGAAGTTGAATCAAAGAAGTTGAGACCTTGTGCTGTGCATCAGGTGCAGAAGCTGGCTTCAAAAAATAGATGCATGAGTGATGCCAGCATTGCTTTAGAGGTTGCAGAAGTGGAAGGTCAGCTTGTCAGTGTTCAGACCATACGCCGTAGGGCTGTCGCGGTAACCGCAATATTGTAATACCGCGCTATTGACAAGCCAGCCGCAGAGGAAGGAAAGAAACCGCGGCAACCGCAGTGTTCAGTTTTTTTTTTTTTTTTTTTTTTTTTGAGACTGGCCTTCTTGATTTACAAATTGTCACTGTGCATTTAATGTTGAATAAATGAATAATGATTCAAGTGTGTTACGATTGTCATTTTCCCGCGAACTGTTTGTATCCGGTGTTTCATTTCCTATTTTGAATAGGCCTACTGAAACCATGGCAGGCACTCTCGTCCCAAAACCTACTGTCACGTCGCCAGTTTGGGAACATTTCGGCTTTCAACCCAATGAAAAAGGCGAGCCAGCGAATTTAGATGAGCCAATATGCAAAATTTGCTGCAAAAAGGTGCCTGTGACACGCGGCAATACATCTAATTTGAGGTGTCATCTCGCTAACTGTCATCCAGCCATTGAAGCGCAGCTGCCCCCTCAAGCATCAGGTCGCGGAGCAACATCAAAAAGAACAGCTGAGGCCGGTAACGTTACCAGCCGACAGTTAGGAGTAGCTGAAGCCTTTGCGAAATCTGTAAAATACAGCCGTGAAAGTAACAGGCATAAATGCCTTACAGCCGCTGTTACGCTGTATCTTGTTCAGGAGATGGTTCCATTCAACACGGTGGAGAAACCAGCATTCAAATCAATGCTTCAAAAATTTGACAAGCAGTACGAATTGCCGGGTAAAACCTACTTTTCAGAAACAGCTGTGCCGAAAATGTACAGCAAGGTAAAGTCAGCTATCAAAAGCGAGCTCATGAATGTCGACTACTTTTCTGCCACAACGGATATGTGGTCAAGTGTCAATATGACTCCTTATATGAGTCTAACGGTTCATTATCTCAGCATGGAATGGACTCTGAAATCACGCTGCCTCGAAACCGTGTTTATGCCCGAAAACCACACGTCCAACAATATTTCGGATGCTCTCCGGCACGCATTTGAAGAGTGGTCCCTGGATGAGAAGAAGCTGTCATGCATTACTACAGACAACGGAGCCAACATTGTTGCAGCAGTCAAAAAGTTGAACTGGCCGTGGCTGAACTGTTTTGGTCACAATTTACATTTGGCAGTCACAAATGCAATGGCAAGCGTAAAGGACCGCACAACCCGAGCAATGGGCCTGTGCCACACATTGGTCAGTACATTTTCTCAGAGCTGGTTGAAGAGAAGAGATCTAGCGAAAGCACAAGCGGAACTTCAAATTCCTCAGCATGGCCTCATACTGGTAAGTTATATAATGTAGGTTAAACGATCATGTTATTAGGCAATAAATAAAAATTAAATATAAATGAATTATAAGAATTAAACAAATTAAAATGAATATTTTGAGAGGAAAATTATTTCAAATGGTTTATTGAAAAAAAAAACATATTTAGGCTAATTTCAGATCAATTTAACGCCCATATCTGTCTGTGCACATTTAAAGAATTCTTATTCTTTTGCAGTTGGGATAAAAAAAAATATATTGAAACGAATAAATAGCCTAATTTAAAATGTAGCCTATAATTTATTTTGGTAGGATAATTATAGATTTGTTGTCATTGGCTAATTTCTATTCAATGATTTAACGGCCAATTCTGTTCAGGACTGCGCTACAAGATGGGGCACCAAACAGAAAATGGTGGAAAGGGTTTTGGAACAAATCCCGGCTATCAGAAGAGTTCTGGATGATCGGAGACACCACCATCTAAATCCAAGCTGGCAGGACATCGCTGTCCTTGAGTCTGTGAATGCAGCGCTTAAACCCGCGGCTGAGTTTACGGATCTGCTGTCTGGCGAGAGCTACGTTACAGTTTTTTCAGTGAAACCTGTCCTGAAACTCCTCACTGAAGATATTCTTAAACCATCAAACGAGGATACCACCTTAACATCAAACATAAAGCACAAAATGTGTAGTGTTCTACAGGGGAAGTACGAACCAGCTGCCTTACAAAAACTTTTGGAAAAGGCCTGTTGTTTAGATCCTCGCTATAAGGGCGATCATATAAATGACACGGAGACAAAATCCGCACTCATTGAAGAGATGATGGGAGTGGAGGACGAGGAGACCAGTGCGTCAGTGGTTGGAGAAGAAGGGCAAATGATGGTGCCACCACCAGTAAAGAAAAAGACTCTTGGAGACCTACTGAAGTCACAGGCAACCTCCGCGTCAGCGCCCATACCCAAGAGAGCGTGAGCAGATAACGAGCTCATGCGCTATCTACAAGAAGAGTGCATCGACTCCAACGCAAATCCACTGTCCTGGTGGCGCGATAATCAGTCTAGATTTCTGCTGTTGTCCAAAGTCGCGTGCAAATACATGTGTATTTGTGCAACGAGCACACCGTCGGAAAGAGTTTTCAGTGCCGCGGGGAATATTGTTACCCCCATGCAATCCTCCCTGAAACCACATACGGTTAATATGTTGGTTTTCCTAGCGCAAAACAAGGACATGATAACCGAGGTCTAAATCACATTAGTTAACACTTAAGTAATGTTTCGTACACGTTGTTTTAATGTGATACTTGTGATAATGTGAGATTTCTTTCGTTTTTCAAATTGGAAAAGGCATTTTCTTATTGCTTGTTTTCATGTGATACTTTAGAGTTCTTTGGTTTCTTTTATTTTTTATTTTTTAAATGGGAAAAGGCAAGTTCTTGTTGCTGTTTTGAATTTAACAATAAAACAAAATGTTTTAAAATGTGTCTCTGTCAGTTAAAAAGCAACAATGACACATAATAACTCAACAATAGAGCTTTGTATGCCGTAAAATTAGGTTTGTTTAAAAAAATAAATAAATAAATAAAAAACGGCGGTAATACCACCTATCGCGCTATTGAGCCACCCATAATAACCGCAAGGGAAATTTCTTAACCGCGACAGCCCTAATACGCCGCACACTATAACAAGTCGGTTTACATGGCCGTCGTCCCAGAAGGAAGCCTCTTCTGAAGCTGGCTCACAAGAAAGCCCGCAAACAGTTTGATGAAGACAACCTGTCCAAGAGCATGAATTACCATGTCCTGTGGTCTGATGAGACTAAAGCCGAGTTCAGACTGCACGATTTTCAAAGTAGTCGGGTCACTGTTCTTTTCACACCGCATGACTATCTTGGCCAGCATTCAGTCGCTGCTGTGTTCACACTGCACAATGGCTCGGCAACAGAAGGTTTCACACTGCATGACTTTACAAGAGGAAGAATCGCCGACAACTCTGTCTGGCACACAAACTACGTTTCACAACCAAACACACGCGAGATGTGACAAGGAAACAACGCGATATCACGTGTGCAAGACCGGAGTTCTCACGTGAGACTGGGTTTATTATTAAAAACTGTAGCCCGCAAGAAGCTTGCAATACGAATTGCCTGTGTGCTGATTTGCAGCAAAAACAAGAAAAAGAAAAGAATAATATGGAGGAAATGGTTGGGGAGACGCGAGGAACAAGGATTGTGTGTTGTGCAACGAGAGTGGTCTATAACTCCTCCCCGAACTCCCCACTGCTCTGTATCTTGCTCTCTCATTGGCTGTCGGTCATCGCCGATGTAGTTTTCAGTCAGAACACTTTTCACACTGCAGGATTTTGAATCGCCGACAGGTCCAGATATTTAGCATGCCAAATATCTCACGGGCGTCGGCGACTCGTCGGTGATTCTCTCAGATCGCGTCTTTGCTCATTCACACTGCGTGATTGTCACTCGCGTGAACGAGCACCGACTTGCCTGTGATTTCGGGCATTTGTCGGTGATTTCTCAAAACCTGTTGGCGAGACAAAATCGGGGCTAAAATCGTGCAGTCTGAACTCGGCTTAAGATTGTTTGGCTCAGATGGTGTCCAGCATGTGGGGCGACGCCCTGGTGAGGAGTACCAAGAAAATTGTGTCTTGCATGGTGGTGGTAGCATCATGGTCTGGGGCTGCATGAGTGCTGCTGGTACTGGGGAGCTCTGCTTCATTGAGGGAAACATGGATTTCAACATGTACTGTGATGTTCTGAAGCAGAACATGATTCCCTCCCTTTAGAAACTGGGCTGAACGGCATGATAATGACCTCAAACACACCGCCAAGATGACAACTGCCTTGCTGAGGAAGCTGAAGGTGATGGAGTGGCCAAATATGTCTCCAGACCTGAACCCTATTGAGCACCTGTGGGGCATCCTCAAACGGAAGGTGGTGAAAAGCCATGTGTCTAACATCCAGCAGCTCTGTGATGTCATTATGGAGGTGTTGAAGAGGATCCCAGCAACAACCTGTGCAGCTCTGGTGAATTCCATGCCCAGGAGGATTAAGCAGTGCTGAATAACAATGGTGCTCACACAAAATATTGACACTTTGGACACAGTTTTGACATGTTCACTTAGGGTGTACTCACTTTTGTTGCCAGTTATTTAGACAATAATGGCTGTATGTCGAGTTATTTTTAAAGGACAGAAAATTTGTACTGCTATACAAGCAGCACATTGTCTACTCTAAAGTATATCCAATTTTCATTTCTATAGTATTGTCCCTTGAGATCATAAAATGGCTGCTGAAATGAGGGGTGTACTCACTTTTGTGAGATACTGTAGAGTAATAAGTGTCCCAATGTGTAGTGATCCAGCATCCTTTACAGTCCTTACCAGTGCCCAAATTTGTGTACACAATATACTGATTCACAAGCTCAGGAGCTAGGGAGCTGATTGAGATGCACTGGTGTTTAATGTCGTAGAATAAAACGTGAAAGTGTCTTAAGCTTCTACCTTATTTCAGCCATTTAACCAAAAACCCATTAAAAAAAACCCAATGACTTCAGGACAATAGAACTGGAAGTGCTAAAATGCTAACTTGTTTCCAGGTTTTGGATTACAAAAAAATCATCTTTACACCACTTTGTTAATCTTCAGAGTTTTGACGTCAAGCCTGCAGCAAACTATCCTGCACTGTCCTATCCGCTATGTCATATTCACTTTGTACCAATGTAAAATTAGCGCAAATCAGTCTTTATTTGACTTACTAGATTACGGAGTGCACTGTTGGTTACAGTGTTCTGTTACAGAATGGTTGCATAATAAAAGCACATGATGGAGAAATCACAGAAATTATCTTTAACAATAAACTTAGAAGAGAACGCTAGGAAACACACAACCAAACACTATTTCAAACGCAGACAAAAAGAGAATAGGAGAGAACACAGGGTATATATACACGTGACAAACAAGTGGAACTAATTATATAATTAATGGACAACAGGTGAATGAAATAACTAATTAGATAGACAGAGGGAAACTAGGTCACAGGGCAGAACTAACATGATTAAGAGCAAAACAAGATATACATGTAACCCTATTCAAAATGTATTTCATGTCACCAATGAAAAATTCCATTAATGTCAAGCAAATTATGGGGGCAATTATGCAACAGTATTTTTAAAGTTTTTTTTTTGTCCCTTAACTCTTAAGGGGGTCAGGAAGCCCTCAGCTTGAACACTGGGAGGACAGTCTGTACATCTGGAACCAGCTGAAGAGAAAAGTCCTGAGCCCCTTTGCAGGAACGGCATGCTGGGTATTTTCCACCACTTTATTTGCATGTCCTAGGGAAAAGATGATCATTGGATGAATGTAGGTCAGGGTGTCTTTTCGCTCTGCTTTTGAGATCCAGATGAGACCCAAACCCTGTGGGTTTTAATGCCTATTAATGTTCTGGACATCTTGTGCATAAATGTGTGGACGTTACATGTTCCACATGTTCATGGTGGTGAAACAGGCTGCAATGCATCAGACTTTAATTTTTCTCGCTTGAGGGGCACAGCTCACACTGAGACTCTTAATACACTCAACACTGTAGACATGAGTGTGCTCACTAAAACCCACATGTGGGCACATGACATGACATTTCTTGGAAGGGTGACATCTAAAACTTTTAAACAGCACATTTTAATGTTAACAACAAAAATATGATGGCAAAAAGATTAATAATGACCAGTTACTACATATAAAATGTTTATACTTCTATACACTTGTATATAAATATTCATATTATGCTTGGAAGCACATAACCCCGAATCCACCTAGGATTGTTTACATTTATTTTTACACATTATACTGTCAAATATACATGTATATTCATCTTTACAAACTATACATAATTATAATGATATAAGGCTTCAGCTTCAATATGTAATTAGTTTTATGATAGATATATTCCAGTGTAGTTAGTTTCATCAGGAATACCAAAACTAGACTGAGTTTTAAAGTAATAAAGAAGCACATACCTGTTCAATTATGCGATCACTGGAATATTTGTTATGTGAAGCATTGCAGTATAGCTTTTAGTCAAAGCATGCAGATTTCAATAAATACTGGTGGATTCTCATATTTACTTGTCATATCCTCTTCTTTCTTAACTATTTTCCACTAAATGAATCTAATACTATGTGCATTTCATTCATATACAAAACTAGAGGTCACTCTTGAGCCATTATGACCAGCAAAGAAGACTGATGTAACGTCGTATGATGGCACATGAGGATATTTGTCCTCCAAGTGCCATATACGAGCTGCGTACCATTTCAGAGGCTGCATCCTTCGAAGGACACAGACTTCAAATGCCACACCTTTGAAGTCCACAAAGGTTGAACCGAGTGATGTTAAATGGGACATTCTGCACTTAAGACCACTTTTTTATGCCCTTACCTCGCTAACTTACCTCCATCTTGTTAATTCAGATGTACGTCTTTGCTTATGTTGCACATGTGTCCACTGCTGGCAGAACCTTTGCAATGTTGCTGTTGTGACGTCACAGTCATGTTGCATTGTGGTCTAAGGATCTGATTGAAAGAGAACAGGTGCTGGTCATATAATTAGAATATCATCAAAAAGTTGATTTATTTTACTAATTCCATTCAAAAAGTGAAACTTGTATATTATATTCATTCATTACACACAGACTGATATATTTCAAATGTTTATTTCTTTTAATTTTCAAGATTATAACTGACAACTAAGGAAAATCCCAAATTCAGTATCTCAGAAAATTAGAATATTGTGAAAAGATTCAATATTGAAGACACCTGGTGCCACACTCTAATCAGCTAATTAACTCAAAACACCTGCAAAGGTCTTTAAATGGTCTCTCAGTCTAGTTCTGTAGGCTACACAATCATGGGGAAGACTGCTGACTTAACAGTTGTCCAAAAGATGACCATTGACAACTTGCACAAGGAGGGTAAGACACAAAAGGTCATTGCAAAAGAGGCTGGCTGTTCACAGAGCTCTGTGTCCAAGCACATTAATAGAGAGGCGAAGGGAAGGAAAAGATATGGTAGAAAAAAAAGTGTACAAGCAATAGGGATAACCGCACCCTGGAGAGGATTGTGAAACAAAACCCATTCAAAAATGTGGGGGAGATTCACAAAGAGTGGACTGCAGCTGGAGTCAGTGCTTCAAGAACCACTACGCACAGATGTATGCAAGACATGGGTTTCAACTGTCGCATTCCTTGTGTCAAGCCACTCTTGAACAACAGACAGCGTCAGAAGCGTCTCACCTAGGCTAAAGACAAAAAGGACTGGACTGCTGCTAAGTGGTCAAAAAAGTTATGTTCTCTGATGAAAGTAAATTTTGCATTTCCTTTGAAAATCAGGGTCCCAGAGCCTGGAGGAAGAGAGGAGAGGCACACAATCCACGTTGCTTGAGGTCCAGTGTAAAGTTTCCACAGTCAGTGATGGTTTGGGGTGCTATGTCATCTGCTGGTGTTGGCCCACTGTGTTTTCTGAGGTCCAAGGTCAACGCAGCCGTATACCAGGAGGTTTTAGAGCACTTCATGCTTCCTGCTGCTGACCAACTTTATGGAGATGCAGATTTCATTTTCCAACAGGACTTGGCACCTGCACACAGTGCCAAAGCTACCAGTACCTGGTTTAAGGACGATGGTATCCCTGTTCTTAATTGGCCAGCAAACTCGCATGACCTTATCACCATAGAAATTCGATGGGGTATTGTGAAGAGGAAGATGCGATATGTCAGACCCAACAATGCAGAAGAACTGAAGGCCACTATCAGAGCAACCTGGGCTCTCATAACACCTGAGCAGTGCCACAGACTGATCGACTCCATGACACACCACATTGCTGCAGTAATTCAGGCAAAAGGAGCCCCAACTAAGTATTGAGTGCTGTACATGCTCATACTTTTCACGTTCATACTTTTCAGTTGGCCAAGATTTCTAAAAATCCTTTCTTTGTATTGGTCTTAAGTAATATTCTAATTTTCTGCTATACTGAATTTGGGATTTTCCTTAGTTGTCAGTTATAATCATCAAAATTAAAAGAAATAAACATTTGAAATATATCAGTCTGTGTGTAATAAATAAATATAATATACAAGTTTCACTTCATTTAAATGGAATTATCATTGAATGGAATTAGTAAAATAAATCAACTTTTTGATGATATTCTAATTATATGACCAGCACCTGTACATATTGAGTAGACTCACTCCCTCTGTCAAAATCAAGGGATCAAGAGTCTGTCCAAATAAACTTTCCTCATCTACTTGAAAAATGGTGGCAGGGTTTCCTTCAAGGGGAAGTGCTTAGGGAAGTTAGTTCCATTCTTCATAGCCTGGGAAATGAAGGATGAATTTATAGGGCGCATTTGAAAGAGCCTTCAAATGATTTTGCCTCTGAATTGGGATGCAGCTATGGACAGCAGGAGGTAAGAGACGAACGTTCTATACATAAAATGTTAGCCAATAAATACACTAATATGACAATATATGGCTTTATCCAATATATTTAATATTTATCCGATTTATAAGTATAACTAAATGTTCGATGCCCCCCAGTTCATGTGTCCTGGTGTCAGGCCTGCCATGGGTCTAACCAAATTGTGTTCCAAATTTGAAGTTGATATCACAAAAATTGAACTTTCAAATGTATGATTACTAAAATATGTGATAGGTGAGGAAGGCAATAAAAAAGCAAGCCAACTGTTAACATACAAAGTAACAAATATCTCTTTTCTGCCTTATCATGTGATCAAAACCAATGTAAGATTAGTAAAAGTTTGGTAAAAGATCACAGGAAGAGCTGATTTTGATTTATTTTGGTTATTCATGAACTATTATGTACTCATATACAAGATACAATATACGTATTAAGTGTAAAATTGTCAAATATAGCAAAACTAGTCAAGCAAGCAATATACCTCGAAATTTCAGAAGATTCTTTCTTTGGTCAGCAGGTTTTGTGATTTGGAAAATACTTGCAGTTGTAACCCATATGGGGGAACTTTTCTTATGGTGCTTTGTTGGTCAACCTTTGATGGTAGGCTGAGGTTGGTTGTAGTCAAAATTGGAGCAGTGGAGCATGTGTTTGTTTAAAATCCTGCTTCTTTTAATTTCAGTGATGACCTAGAATCTGTACCACACCACATCTAGATGCTCCCAAATTAGGTCCTGTCAACAACTGCAAGTAATGTTTTGGACAGTTTGTTGAGGAGCATCTGGACTTGTTATCCTTTTGTTTAGATGATTCATCACTTATAACAGCAGCATACTGCTGAAATTGAAGTAATTTAAAGCAACCTGGCTGTATGTGATATTGTAAAATTAAGAATTTTTTTGTTTGTTTGTGACACAATTTTTTTGTTTTTTTGTTTGTGTAAGAGTTTTGTTAGAGGCACCTAGCCTTAGTCTCTTCCTGTTGAAGTGCAGAATAAGATAAATTTTGGACAAGATCTTTTGCTATTCATCAAAGGTCTAGCTATATGAGACAACAATGATGGTATCTCATGCCTCACACTTTAGGATTAAACCTACAACCTTTTAGTTACCTTTTAGTTACCAACCATCCTTTTGAGCCATATACAGTATAGTGCTATAATTACCAGATCATGATTTCAGTATACTGAAACATGACCTTAAAGGAACTCTCCACTTTTTTTTGAAAATAGGCTCATTTTCCAACTCCCCTAGAGTTAAACAGTTGAGCTTTACCGTTTTCGAATCCATGCAGCCGATCTCCGGGTCTGGTGGTACCACTTTTAGCATAGCTTAGCATAGTTCATTGAATCTGATTAGACTGTTAGCATCTCGCTCAAAAATGACCAAAGAGTTTTGATATTTTTCCTATTTAAAACTTGACTCTTCTGTAGTTACATTGTGTACTAAGACCGATGGAAAATGAAAAGTTGCGATTTTCTAGGCCAGTATGGCTAGGAACTATACTCTCATTCTGGCGTAATAATCAAGGAACTTTGCTGCCGTACCATGGGTGCAGCAGGTGCAATGATATTCCCTGTGCAAGCAGGGGGTCACAGGTGCCTGCTGCACCTATGGTACGGCAGCAAAGTTCTTTGGTATGGTATGCTATGCTAAAAGTGGTACCGCCAGACCCGGAGATCAGCTGAATGGATTCGAAAACGGTAAAACTCAACTGTTTAAATCTAGGGGAGTTGGAAAATGAGCCTATTTTCAAAAATAGTTGTGTGTTCCTTTTAAATAGTCCAACCTCACATACAGAAGCACTGACATGGAATCTAGCCGTCAAATGTGTACTTTTCCTACATTTCCCACATAGTGAAGGCATAGAAATCCCTTATCTATGATCCGCTGCCAAAACATCTTCATTCAGTGGATGCAGTAGTGGTTGCTGAGAGTCATACATTGCATTTTCTGCTGACACCCTTAACAAAACCAATGCAGCCATTTCACTGTTTAATGGGAAGTTTCTTGCAACTCCGATTTTTTTTTTTTTACTTTCCTTGTTAAATGTTCCAAGGTTTCATTCACAATGACCTTGGCCATCACCCATGACCAGCCAGAAGAGCATTTTAGGCCAGAGGTTGTATTTCTGTTAGATGGAGCAGAGAAAGAGGAACAGGAAATAGCCTAGCAGTGAAAAGGAGAGAATGATGAGTGGGGATGTTTTTAAAAGCCCATTAAACTGGCTTGGCATCATATGTTTTTTTTTTTTTTTTCAGGATTCTTTGATGAAGAAAGTCATCAAAATAACATTTCCAATACCAAATATTTCCAAATATTCTCACTCTAGTCCTAGACTCTCACCTAAGAGTTCCCAGTCCCAACCATAAGGTCCACATACTGAATGCATCTAAAATTGTTCCTTAAACATGATACACAAACACTGATTGCTGAAGAATGTTAGGCATGTTATTTTAATCTGGCAGAGAGTTAAGTATTTGCAATGTTAATTCTTGTGTTGATTCAGGATATACCATAAAGGATACACACGTTTAAACACTTTGTTTTCAGTTAAAACCATCTGTCGCTCCATAATATTCCACTGACCGTGTGCTAAACATTCTTGCTTTTCAATGGTTGGTTGACAAGTTTCTCCCATGTTCCCATGTAACAATCAAGAAAAATGTTTTTTGTAACCCAGGAATTCTCTCAAATGTTTTGTGTAGCTTTATGGAAGCAAATTATTTTTTGATGTTCCATGAATAGAGAAACAGCCAAGGAAAAAATGCTCACACACTTCATATTGTTATTGAGATTTGTGTGTTAATCATTTAACAGAATAATTACCTGAGTATGTGCGGTTCTGCCAGTACTGATTAGAAATTATGGTCAATTATGATCAGTAATGATATCCAAAATCTCTCTATATAAAGAATATGTGGTTTGTTCATTGTCTTTAACCTTTATTTAACTGACAGAAGTACAAAGAAAAGATTTTCAATGTTTTTTTTTTAATGGTTTTGCAATGTATTTTGTAAATAAAAACAAATTTTGATTTTGATTTTGCAACACACTCCAAAAATGTTGGGACAGAGGCATGTTTACCACATCACCTTTCCTTTTAATTACACTTTTTAATTGTTCGGGAATTGAGGATACTGATTGTTGAAGGTTTGCAAGTGAAATTTTTGCCCAATCTTGTCTGATACAAGCTGCTCAACAGTCGTGGTCATCATTGTCTGATTCTCCTTTTCATGATGGGTCATACATTTTCAATAAGAGACAGATTGGACTGCAGTCAGGTCAGTCAAGCACATCCACTTTATGGTGTAGAGTGTCTACACAACCACTCTGTTGTAGCACATGCAGAATGAGGCATGGCATTGTCTTGCTTTATGATCTTTTTGAAACTTTTTCAAAGCGTTTGTTGCAAAGGCAGTCAATGGAGAGACATCTCTCAGATTTCATCAAAAAGATCTCCATTTGTGTTCTGAAGATAAACAAAAGTTTTATAGGTTTGGAATGGCATGAGGGTGAGTAATTAATTACATAATTTTCATTTTGGGGTGAACTAACCCTTTAAGTGACAGCAGTTTTCCAATGTACTCCTGAGCCCATATGCCCATTTTTAACACAGCATGAGGTTTGTCATGTAATGCCATTTGAGGGGTCAAAGGTCATGCACATTCAACAGAGGTTTCCTGCCTGGCCCTACATGGACTGATATTTCTCTGGATTCCCTGAATCTTTTTACAATATTATGCATGGTAGATGGTGAAAGACCTAAATATTTTGTAATCTTGCATTAAATGTGATTTTTTTATTCAGTTACCATCAGTTCACCTGCTTATTGTGGACTATTTCAAAACCATTTAACTTGGATATTCTATAACCTTTTCACTATTATTTTGCCTTTTTTGGAGTGTGTTGCAGCCATCAACATCAAAATTTGATGATATTGTACTCAGTTTTGTGGCCAGCAGTTTAGATATAGATATAAATATAATAAAATATTTACAAAAATGTGAGGGGTGTACTCACTTCTGTAAGGTACTGTATATTATAATATATATAATATTAGGGATGTCATGATATTAGATTTTTCACACCACGGTTATTGTGGCCAAAAGAATTCACGTTATCGATATATCGCGATATCTATAGATTCTTTGGGGGGAAAAATTTATCAGTCTAAATAATATTTACTTTGTTTATTTAGTTTTTCTCTTTCAGTTAAATTTAAGGCTTTTTAAGACCTGAAGAAACAAAAATTAATACTAGCCTGGTAGCCTATACATTATGGCTGTTACCAATCAAATGAAATCATTATCAACAAAATCCATCATTGCAATACAGAGGTGACACACAATGAGAAGTGGCATAAATATATTTACACAGCATTTACAATTTGTCTACATAAATTGAATTTTTTCTAATTTTAACTTTTTAATTAAAATGTACTTTAAATATGAAACTAAACCGCCAGTAGGTGGCAGCAAGTCACTGTTTTAATGACTGAGTGAGTCATTCATTCAACCGATTTGTTCAAATGACTGATTAATTCAGGCACGAAGCAAGTGACCATCTTTATTGAATGGGTCATTTAGTCATTAAACTGATTCATTCTAAACGCAGATTCAGGCAGTATAACAAAAACATTTCTGTCTGTTGCACGGGGGCTCTGTTCTGCTGTTCATAATTTTGAAATTTTCGTTGGCAAAATAAAGAAAAAAACAAACAATATTAACAATACTGTGTCTAAAATGTAACACGTTCATTTAACAATAAGTTAAATGAACATTGCATTTGTGCTGATTTGGGGAAAATGGCACTTTTGCTCGTGTTATATTGTAATACAACTACATCTTATATGATATAATAACAAAAACTCGTCGGGGCAAAAATGCAGTGTATCTTGAATTTTGAGGGCATATAACTGGTGAGTAAAGTAAGATGAGTAAAAAAATCGCTGATCTTACTGAAAGAATCACCCTTTATTTAAATATATGAACACAGAAAATCACTGTTAACAGGTTAATATAACCGTAGCTAGGCAAATCCTGCAGATTGGACCTTCTAAGGAGCTGTTTTCTTGGAAGCCAAAAAACGCCCATACTGTCGAGCTTACTTTACTTTTTTTGGTTGTGGACAGAACCTCTCACTCTCCCGCTCGGACGACATGGTTCTTCTTGAAATAGCTGCGCGCTAATAGCGCGAAATAGCTGTTAAGGTGCAACACTGCCACCTGAGAGGTCAACCAGGTACTGGCGCTGGAGTATTTACGTGTCATGATATCATAAGTGTCCTATTCATTTTAAATATTGTGGTTATCGCCAATACCGGTATATTGTCACACCCTAAATTAACATGATATCGATATTTCATGCTTTGAATATTGTGGTTATCGCCAATACCGGTACATTGCGACACCCCTAATATAAATAAATAAATATATTATGATCTGTGTGTATATATACATAAAATAATGTATTTCACTTATCCAGCGCACTTCACCTTTAAGGTTTATGACAGCAGAGAGCTTAAAAACACGTTCAAGTAATTAAGGAATTAGTAATCTAATCCTGTTTTCAAGTGCTCCTGGAACGTTCCTCCTTTTGAGTTCAGAAATTACAACATGATGTGCATTCAGGTGATTTTGATCTAAATAATATTGATGTTGACTTTCCAAAAAGGTCGGAAGGACTTTGTTCTGTCCATTTGTTGTTGATGGAGGCAGATCTGAATGCGAGCTTACTTCTTTATAAGAAAGGGGTGGAGTTTAAACGCAGACTAAAATTGAAGTCCAGCAGACATCACTAAAGAGAAGTCTGTCATTTGACAGGAAAGATCAAGATTATGGCTTTTCGAAGAGAAATTACAAGGTCAAAAAAAGAAGATAAAAGACACATATGCATGGATGAATTGTTCACAATAACATTATTAAGATGCATATGCTGAATTTTAAAGATTGTCCATGCTGCTCTTTTTCTGTCAATCTCCAAAAAACACCATAAAAGTAGCCTATATGACTTGTGCGCTATATTCTTCTGATGCCATAGACAAAAAAAGGTTTGGGTTTGGAATGACATGAAGGCCAGTACCTGATGACAGAACTTTCATTTTTAGCTTAACTGCTTTTAAACCTCTCAGTGAAAAACAGAGGAAGAGTTTTTAATCTCTCTACCTTCATAAATCCAGGCACTACTTTAAAAACTGTTATCTTGGAGTGTTTTTGAGGAAAGGATGGTTAACTGCTATCGTGTGTGTTTTTCTTATCCGCAGGCATGACTAAACCCCTCAGCCACTGTAGGCTGAATTGCAGATGTAGTTCAGTGCTTGGATTACGATTAGCTATCACAGATTTCCCTGCAGAGCATCCAGAAAATGATGCAGATTCACGTCAGTGACTGGGCTCTGTTCGTCAGAAGCTTGTTAAATGCCTGCTGTGATGATGCTGAGCTTCTGTGTGCATTGCTACTAAAACAGTAGCTATTTATTAGTTGCATTGCTGCCCAATTTTTGTGATAATGTGGCTATTTGTAGTCTGTGAAATTCTGTGTTCATTTAATCACTCTCATATCTATATGCTTTCATATTTTTTCTTCTTAATACAGGTTTGGAATGACATGAGGGTGATTAAATTATATTTTTAGTTTACTTTAAAATATTCCTTTAAAGCTCTTCTTGAAAACAGAAGCATTATACACTTCAATATGTTATAGACATACATATTTTTATTGCTATTTGGTATGTATTGCTGATATTTTTAGTGTGTTGTTTGTGCAACCGAAGAGCTTTTGTGACTCATGTTTACGAAAGTGTATAGGCGTAATCTAAATGGGTTTTGGTGTGGTTGTAGGATGGATTATCTTGTGTTTTGGTGTTGTTGTAATAAATAAAGTTTGGAATTGTTTTGGTGAATGTCTGTTTCTCAGATCATAAAAAGTTTGACCCCCTATGAAAAATAAATGTCCCCCAATTCTATATGTTCTGGCGACGGCCCTGGAACAAGCATTTGTGAAGTTTTATTTCTCTGAAATGTTGTGTTTTGTAAATGTTTTAGTACATTTAGTACATTCATCCTGCTTGTTTTAAAATTTCTTTGCCAAAAGTACGGTTGTGCCCTTCACGACCACAGTTCACATCTTTTATGGACATAAACAATAGGATCTCCTGCACAGATGGTGTTAATCACTTAACCACCATAAGCCCGTTGTATCATAGAGGCATCAGCGGTTATGTATCAGTGTTGAAAATCTGGTAGAGAAACCCCTCCAAGTGCTTGAATTTGGACAGAAGAGATAATTCAATTATGGCACCAAGTGACGAAGCTTGCTGACAGAATTTTGACACAAATCCAGGGTTTTTTCAATCATCGCTCCAGGGTGAGGATGTAGAGGGACACTTGTTTTCTCAGATTCATTATTGCTGTTCCAAACAGCACAACCTGCCAGCTGTAGATAGTTTCCAACCACCGTAAGATCCATATGATGAATGCACCACCTATTCCAGCCAGTGGATTTTGTCTTTTTACCTAAATCTCAATCCTGTTTCAACCGGCTGTCACACCAGAACGGTAGCCACTGTAGGTTTCATATGGATGGATGTGGCTGGTTGGCAAACATCTCGAAGGCCACATGTTTGGGTTCATGAAAGGTGTTCGTCTCATATGTGATCTTTGGAATCAAGTCAAGATGTATTCCCATCTTGCATTGTGTAAGATAAATGAAGTAGGTCTGGAGACCATATGCTTACAGTGATCTCAGACATAAAACCTGCCAAATGGAAAACAATCAATACAAGACTTATCACACTTTACAGGTACCAGACATTTGGACTTATAGATGTATTTACTGGACAAGAACACCATGGCTGAAATGAGACTCTGCAGACTTTGACGTGCATTAACTGCAGGTAAACCAAGATAAACAATCTTTATATACAACTGGATATTTATAAAATGCGTTTTTGAGAAGAAGAAAGGTCAAAGAATTGGAAACACACCATGTCAGGGAGATTGTTAACAAAAGCTGTTAACAAAGTTACAGGAATATTTCTCTCATGTCATCAGACCTGTATGTCTTTTGCTACAGAACAACAGGATATATAGACTCATATCTGACATCTGCGTGTTGACACCATGGGATGTGTTGCATAAAGCCTCTAAATACAGGAATGTCTTTAAATTCCTCTATATGGAAAAGATCCAGAGCAGAATGGCTAATAGCTTTCTTACTTGAATGTCTTTTTTCCAGCTTGATGGTTTTTGACAGTTAATTTTAAAAAGTAACATACATGCAAATGATAATAAAAACTTTTTAAAATAAAATAATGTAATATACACTATACACACACTATACAGCAAATCAGCATATTAGAATGATTTCTGAAGGATCATGTGACACAGAAGACTGGAGTAATGATGCTGAAAATTCAGCTTTGATCACAGGAATAAATTACATTTTAAAATATATTAATATTGTAATTATATTTCACATTCACAATGTTACTATTACGGAAATAGCAGGCTCAAGATAGATAGATAGTGAAATTATGGAGAGAGTTTATTGCAGCAGATGATAACAGGTAAGCAGTGCAGATCTATAGCAGTCTGTGGAGGTCATAGCATGGTTACTGAGAATATTACTGTTTTGCAGGTTGCAGTGGAGCTTGTGGATATGAAGACGGAGAACCAGTGAAGCACATACCACATTATGACAGAGGTAAGATGACAGGTAATCCTTACTTTCACACAGGAAGATGAACGGAGACACAATGGAGAGAAAATACACTGGGGAATTGCTGGGGATAAACAGTCTTAGAGAAAGGCAAATAAGAGTATTTACACTCAAAAGAAGACCAGGCAACCTGGGCATCCGATGTGTATTCTTAAACATGGTAATGCTGACAATGGTGGTGAGTGACATGTGCGGGTGATGGCTGAATGGGTGCAGGTGAAAACCAGGAGGGATGCTAGGAAATGTAGTGTGCAAAGGTTTTTGCTGTATTTTGATCAAATAAATGCAGCCTTGCTGACCATAAGAGATTTCTTTTTTTTTTTTTTAAAGAAAAAAAAGAAAAAAAGATCTTACCGACCCTAAACATTTGAAGTGTAAATGTTTCTGAAAGGTGCAACATGTAAGATTTCTGTCCACTAGAGGTCGTTAGAGGCCTATTCAGAACAAAGGCATAGCTTGATGACGCCAAGTTTGAGTGTGGAATCTTGGGACATGTGGTCTTCACTTCACAGCTGGTGCAAAATAATCGTGAAAGGACTCGGGAAGAAATCATGTTCATGGATGTGATAATTAACATTACTGTAGTATGAAGCAGAGCAGGACCGAGTGTTGTGGGAGCTGAACAAGGCCGCTGGAGCGATTGCGCAACACACGGCTCATGAGCAGCAGAACTTTTCTTATGTCACAGTTGCCGGCGCTGCTTCCGCTTTTCTGGTCATGAGTATGAGGTAACACAGCTTTGTTTATCATATTAGATACATTTGAGAGTGTTGAAAATGATGTTATAACGTTATTCTGTGCGTTCACTCGGCGGCTGCCATGAGACACTGTTACACACTGCAGTAAGATAGACTGATATTAGAATATCATATTAAATGCTGGATGGCTTGTGTTGATAAATGGCATGCAATTCATTTTAAAATGTATTGTATGATGGAAAATAAAGCTGCATCTGATTATGCTATGTTAGCTACTTCACAAAATAGTGTTTTTCTCTGAGGCATGGTAAAGCATGGTACTCGCAAAAATTTGATTTAAACAATAAGAATAAACATTTTGAGCTATATAACAATTTGTTTTTTTTTTGTCTATAGACATAACCAAAAAGTTGTTCCCTTGCCTATTAAAACATGTAAATATTAAAGCGTCTTTGGTGTTTCCATGGTTTCTACAAAATAAAACCGGAAACCGAGGGTAACGCGGGTATGACACAATAGACAGGCGACTCCTCACACGTCCCGGAGCCTTGGTTAAAAGTGCAATTTTCTCACGACTTACAAATAGTGCAAACATTTGGGATATTATAAGTACTCAGGTGAACAAAATATATAACACTGGCCTAGTGGTTTTTGGATATTTTACTGCAAAATCTTACATATTGCACCTTTAACATGTAAGAGCCAAATAAGTAATGTTACAGTATATATATATATTTTGCAAAGTAATCTGACAAAACCACACAACCATATATAACAATATGGGAAACCACAAAACATAATGTTATAAATAGCAAAAGCCAATGAAAACAACTTGATCCAGGAAAAAAATGGTGGTATCCAAAAGAAGAACATTTCCTCTAGAGCCAAGTTTCAGTAATGCCTCCATTCCACAGAGATGTCCTGTATGTATTTACACAGCTGATGTTTTCTCCGCTCATGAGATTTTGATTTTCCTGCTGCTGCGCAATAGGTTTTTCATTGTTATTGCCAGGTTTCCTTCTAAAGATAGTCAAACTAGCTTGAAAAATTGTGTTTCTCAGGATGAGTACATGTTATAGGCTACTCAATCAAAGCTAATCAAGGATAGCTATTAGTGTTGAGGAAGCTAATCTGACATGCTTGCCAAGCTGCTCATGATTTATTGCTTTTTAAAGAAAATACATTGAATCCAGCAATGCAGAGGACCAAGCTAAATAGAAAGAAGTAGGAAATTAAATGCACAGGTGTAACACTAACATCAAACATCAGTTTAAAAGAGAACGGAGGTAATAATCAAACATGCTCTCTGAAACTGTCCTTCCTCTCATATGTATCATTGGAAAGTCCAGGCTAATGGGTTCATTCAGTTAATGTTAATTGTTTAACCCTCTACCGCATAGTGTTGCCATATGGCAACATACACTTTGTGTTCATTTCCTTGCCACTGTCTCTTTAACAGAACATTCTCGGTTTTTTTGTTGGTAAGAGAAGACCTTAGTTTAGCCAATGATGTGCTTTGGTTAAGTCACATGACATGCAATTTTTTTCTGTGGCGCGATTTTCTGACAGAATGCCGTCTCTTGTATGTAGTTGCTGAAAGCAAATTAAAACATCAGTAACAAACAAGGACCCACCCATGTCACATTCACAAAAAAATTGTTAACATCATCTCAGGTAAGTTATGATAACATATTCACCACTCAAAAAAAATTTATGAAATTAGTTTTTGGTAAATCGATAAAATGTCTGTGTTGCCATATGGCAACACTGCGCAATAATGGAATGACATTATTATAATAGGTTAGCTAGCTAGCAAAGGCCAGCTGCAGTCTGTTAAGCTGTAACAATAACAACATTAATGCTAGAGATATGATGTTGATTAGTCGTATGTTAAGGACTGCCATGACATTTGTATTATGGATTAAATCAACATCGGAGACCTGCCACCACAGCCAGTATACTGGCCCAGACCTACCACTGGCCTACCATTGTGTCCCAAAAAGGCAGGTGCAAGTGGATGTAAGTGTATTGTTAGGGTGAAGTGCACCAAATGTGATGTGTACATGTGTCTCACCTCTAAAAAAAAAAATGCTTTTTGAAGTTTCATACAGAAAAAAGTGACGTTTCAAAGATTATGGGGGGTTCATGTTCATAACCTTCCTCTCATAAGATTGCGTAATGTTGAATTTTCATGAACTACAATATTTTTGGTTTTATGTCAATGTTTTATGATACATGATGAACAGTATTAGATTTGTTTTTAACTGTCTACATTTGCAATTTAAATAATATTCACGAAAAACGTAATGAAATTCAAAGAATATAAAGCATTATTCAGCAAAAGAATAAATTCCATAAATAAAAGCACAAGATGTTGGAAAATAAGTATAAGGTGTTGTTTATATTTACTGCTAAAGCTTATAATAGCACCAATTTATTCAATACAAACAACATTTCTGAGGAAAAATATTAACTATATACACTTACACTTATTTTAAGTTATTTCCACTATTGCGCGTTGTTGCCATATGGCAACATATCAAAAAGTACCTTAAAATAATATTTTTTTCAAAAATGTTTTTACAGCACTTCAAGTTAAGCCATTCTAAGAAAAGAAAAAGAGTCAAATATTTTTTTTTTATAAATGTATCATAATGCGTGCGGTAGAGGGTTAAAAGAAAGTCTCTGCATGGCCATTTGCCAAAAAAAAAACAAAAAAAAAAACAACAACTCTAAGCTAGACTATATTTGAAAGCATAGGCTCATTATAAAAAACATACCTTTACATGCAATTCACTGCAGTTTCCAGCTGAAATGAACAATAATAGCAACAAAATACCAAAATCTTTTATTTCTGTTCACACAAATAACGATTATAGGGGCAGATTCTCGATAAATAAATACTTATTTTATGCAATTTATAGTTCAATATGTCATGACCTCATAATGCTTTTATAGTGCATGATTTGAAGTGCTTTTCTTAGGAAACACAATTCGCAAAACTTGTGGAAGCAAAAGTGCTTTACTATATCATTATAAATACAAACAAATCAGAAACTCATTATTGGAGCATTATTTTGCCTGCATAACTTGAGTTTTGGGGGGCATTTCTGTTAATTTTGTTAGCATTTATGCCACAAGCCCCTGTTAATTTCAGACCCTGGTGTGTCAATCAATATCCAAGATGAAACAGACGAATCCAGTTTCGAGAAAGTAAACAATTAAAAAAACTAATTAGAGCAAAGGTTTGTAGCCCACTTACTTCATAGTTAAATTCCTTACTGAAGGCTTACTGGCTTAAAAAGTAGTAATTTCTTCACTTGAATGCATTTATAAACCTGTGAAAATGGGGTGCTCCACAGAAGAAAAAAGTCTTACAGGTTTGGAACGACATGAGGGTAAGTAAATGATGACATGATGAAATGATGAATTTTTTTAGTTGTTTTTTTTAGATGAACTAAGGTCACAATTTGTGTAAGAGAAGCTAGCAGATCAGTGCCAAGTTGAAATGCCTCTCCAGGGATGAGTTCACACTTGATTTATGGGGGTATCGGGTAGTACAGAACAGGCATCCAAGCTTTCTGAAGTAATGAGATCTACATACATCACTCTTGAGAGAAAACGTATGGCTGTGGACTTTGACCTGAATCATGTTTGATTCTGTTTGGCGTCTTATGTTAAAAATCAGTTGAAACTCTTTGTTGCTTTTCACATCTTTACCTTAGCATCATTTCCATCTCTTTCCTCGTCATTTATGCTTTTTTGACAGGCCAATGTGCTGCCAGTTCGGTGGGTTTTATGGTCAGCTAGAGCTCCAGAAGTTTGGCGCGCTTCGGCTTGCAGTTTATAGCGGAGTCTGCAGGAGCCATTATGGCAGCCCTGGACTGGCCAGGCCCCAACAGCAATGCACAGCGGATCAAAGGCTGTTACGCAATGATGTATTTAAGTTCTTCACAATATTTGGGTTTCTTTTTGGACTTACCGTCGTGTTTTGTCTCTTGGACAATTGTGTATGAAGTATTATCTTGCATGTGGGCTCTAGATGTGGAACAGGTTGGTCAGTTGTTGAGTTTCAAAAATACTGTAACAGAGCATCAAACCCCAGAAATGAATTGTATGAAGTGAGATCATAGCTAAAGCATGCTGGGATGCCGCAAATATCCCCCACAGTGGGACCAGAAATGAAAAACATTGATCGCTGGATGAAAAGTGCCCCATTTCTTACCCCACCATGAGTTTTACATTGAGTCTCGGTATAATCTAACATTACATAAGAGACCGCTCTGCCAGAGCAATTGATAAACACACCTCCTAGAATAAGAGCCTCGTTTCATACGCCAGAAAGGTCGCATGGGCAAAATTATCGTCATTGTTGATGCTTATATTGATATTAATATATTATTGATATTATATATTATTGATATGTTGACCGTTGACCGTTGTCGCATCGCGCTGCGCCGCGCCACGCCACGCCACGCCACGCCACGCCACGCCACGCCACGCCACGCCACAACAGCTAAAAGATGTCTACACTGAACGCAACAAACCGTCCATTACATTATTGAAATTATTGAAAAGATTATTAAGTAGTTAATAATTCAGTGAAACTGCTTGCCATATTTGAAAAACTTTGGTCCGCCAAATCAAAGTCATGTGGTGCAACCGACCTGCAGAGAAAAAGGTTTTTATGACAGGTTGTAAAATGTCAAATGAAATAAATATGTTTCAAATAAAAATTATGATTTTTATGAATCAAGAGTCGATTCTATCGAAAAAAAACTATCGATTTACATTTAAAACATTTAAAAACATTTTTGGAAATTATAATGTGTACAAAAAACTTGATTACGCTTTACTTGATGTTACACCACATCATATTTTTATAGCCATTAAATATAAACTTTTGTTAAAAAAGCTGACATTAATACAAAGAGTAAATTTTTCAGAATACGTCACATGTAAAAGATTTCTCTTTTTTTTAATTGTGGACTCTTATTTCTCATTGACCCTGATACTGTCATCTTATGTAATCCTAAAACCATGACCTCATAACGGCAACACATTACATAATTTAACAAAACATTGAGTATATGTCTGCTTAACAGCTGTCATTTACATTATCGTCATCCCGTTTCCTCTGAACCAAGCTGTTATTTCAGTTATGGCGTTTACAGCAGCTTGTCTTTGTAAATATGCGACAGATACAGATAAATTGCTTTCATAAAGCTGCCAGCGTGATGGCATGCTTTAGATCTTCTTAAAATGTTTGGATGGATGCTGGACTTTCGGCTGCCTTCCAATCAGGGATACTGGAGGCCAAGGAACATAGAGCAAATGCACACAGCATGTAGAGCGAACATTGCTTTTGCAGGCCATCATTGCCACGCCGCACGTCTTTTCCACAGGCACCCGTCCAGTGGAAATGTTATCTGCACAGATAGTCATAGCGCACATCAGTCATCGAGTGATCGAAGTCTCATAAGCAATTTTCTTCAAATACGAACCATTAAAAAGCAGTTCAGTGCAGTTAAAGAAACAGTTTGAAAATATTTGGACTCTAAGGAGCTTCGCTTGCATTCAAGAGGCCCTTGATGTCCAAAACTTGATCGAGTGTGTTGCTCTTCCTGTTGCTTTGGTCTCATTGTACACTTTTCCAATAGACAGTTCTATGCTGTCCTTCAAGAAAGTTGTGGGAGTCACAACAGTTCATAAACAGTCTCCTCACGTGGACAGAAGTGGGATCCTTCAGCAATGAAGTGTAGGAAAACAAGAGTGAGAGAAGGGGAAAAAAGTGGAGACCTCTCAAGTGCTTCTTTCCACAGGAAGCGGAGTTCATTTAGGTGTGGCCCATGTGCATCCTTCAAAGGAAAAAAATCAAAATAGGATGTTTTGGATGTTGCAATGGAGACCAACCAGAGCCAAAGTCTGTCACAGGCCAAATAGAAAACCGGTGGAGTGGAACGAAACAGATCCAAACAAACTGTAGGGAGTTTTGATGACAAAAGTGGCCATGCTTCATTCTACTAATTAATTATAACTTATGAAGGAAGCAAAACACATGAGTACCACATGGGAATTTTTGTTTAAATCTGCTTCCGATTCTCCACATTCCACGATTCCAGTTCCTAAATGATTTAGAGAAAGCATTCCACCTCATAATTGGTTTTTATACTACAAATACTATATACACTACTATTCTTGGTAACATATTTTTGCTTTTATATAAAATACCATTCATTATAACAGATTTTCTGAATGTCAGCTATGCATGTCAAATAACTTGTTAATTTGCAACTACATGTAAACTAACCCAGGGTATAAGCATTCTGTTATGTTAGGGTTATGGTTAGTAGAATAAGTTGACATGTACTTGCAAAGTTATTTATAGTCAGTAGAGTGTCTGTTGGCAGACCATCACAATAAAGTGTTAGCAGATGTTAAGCAGACAGTCTACTAATACTCTAATGACTGGTAGTTGACTTGTAGTTGGAAAGTTATTTATAGTTAGTAGCAAGGCCGTAATCAAGTCTTGAACATTGGGGGTGGGGTATTTTTTATTAAACATAATTAAATGATTAAAAGGTTAAAAGGGATTTAAGGAAATAAAAACAGAAATAAGAATTGTATGTCTAGTATGTCAAAAACGCAAAACGTTTCTTGCCTCGTCACATTCAGTTATGAATTACATTAATCATATTTAATCATATACAATCATAAAACTGTCATCAAATATTAAATGTTTAGCACCTCGTGCTTTTTTACTGCTAAAATGAAAGTGTCACATTGGAATTAGCATTCGTGTTCTGTGAAAAGTAAGCACCACCTTCTTTGATTTGATTGGTCAGCTCACTCATTCTGACAGTGATGAACGCTGTTAGACCAGCCTAAAAATATAACTTTTAAGCATCAATAATATCAAATATTGGAGGAGGGGGGGGGGGGCAGTTGGACCATTTCTAATTATTGGGGGGACTTGTCCCCCTCAATGTCTATGATGGTTACGGCCCTGGTTAGTAGAATGTGTAAAATGGATTATCAAAATAAAGCATTATCTTACTCTTTAAAGATTAAAAAAAAAAAAAAAATCACCCAAAAATAAAATATTCACTCATGTTGTTGGAAACCCATAGGACTATAACATTTTGAAGAAAATGTATTCTTTCAGTTCCACTCAGAGGAAAGATTCACACAGTATTTACACTGATTTAAGCCTTACATTAATATAACATAGTAACAGTTGTTGTTTTACATTTGTTTATAACAGTGCTCAAAGTGGGCTGGTACGCAGTTTAGTGTACCGCTAGTTTTCCTTGCGTACCGACACTTCCGTCATGTTACATGTACGGAAGCCTGCCGCACCCTCCCTTCTTAAGGGAACGCGTTTTGAACCGAGCATCGGGAGTACTGGCACTTTTTTTCTCCCACTTCAAGCACTGTTTTAGAATCAGACATGACTCAAATGACTTACTTTTCTAAGTCAAGAATTATTCCAAACGATTCAGTGAGTATGCGAATGAATCATTAGACCAATTCAAATTGATAACTTTATTAAAGTGATTTTTGAGTCTTTTTGACTGATTCATTGAAAAGAAATGTAAGATTCTTTGATTGCGAGTCAACTGGTCATGTTGTACGTTTTTGTTGCATAGTGCGTACAAATAAATTGTCATTTCTTTTGTCTGTGGCACTGGATAACAGTGCAAGAAATACTGTCAGGACTATTTTAGTTCTGAGACTAAGGCCCTGTTTACACCTGTTATTAAGATGCGTTTTGGTCAGTTGGATAACAAGACAAGTGGGCGATGCTAAATCTAGCCAGACTGGATTAAAACTTTTGTCGGTTGTAGACCCAAGTTTGGTTTGAAGATGAATAACGTACCAAGCACAATGTTCTTTCACCACTCCTGATTTCTAACACGTGGTCTTGCATCAATCAGAGCAGAAACAAAAGTTGCTTTCCATAGATCATCCAGTAGACCAAAAGATCTGAAAAGGCCCATGCATTTACCCGCCGCATAGACCTTCCCCTCGAAAAAATCAGGACAAAGTAGTCAAAAGTGAAAGGTGCCATCGTGAGAGCGTGAGCAATTAAAGGGGCCGCAGCCTGAATCGGCGCATTTCTAATTATCCCCCAAAATAGGCAGTTCAAAAAAATATTTTAAAAAATCTATGGGGTATTTTGAGCTGAAACTTCACAGACACATTCAGGGGACACCTTAGACTTATATTACATCTTGTAAAAAAACGTCCGATGGCACCTTGAACAAAAGAGACAGATTAAAAGACCAGGTGTAAACGGGAATGTCAGGTTTAAACAACACCTGTTTTATTTCAGTTTTATACACATCTGTGGAACCATTGACAGAACCAAATGTAATGAAAATGATTAATTTCCAGTTTTTGTATTTTTTTTTAAAATGGAATTGGTTCTGAATAAAAAATAGTTCTCGATTTCCAACCCTAGCATTCACCTTGAAACTAAGCCCAAGCTTTAAAGCGCTGTACAAACTTAGCACTGACATCACTGGAAATGCAGAAGAGTTTTAGTGCACTTTCCAAACTGCTCTCTTGCCTTTGCAGCCTTTTACATTAATACATCATACTGTTGTTAAAGCACCTCTGAATGTTTAGAATGACTCTAAGCATTAATATTCACTGTTCATTAATTGAAAGAGTAGTACATGAATGATCGTTAATGGATTAGAGCGGATGACCAAACATGGAAGTCTGAGAGAAAGAAAAGTCAGGACCTGGTGAATTTTTCCAGGCTTTTTCCGCACCAATAGAACATTAAATGCTGTCCACCACTTAGACCAAAACAAACCCTTGGAAAAAAAAAAAAAAAAGAAAAGAAAGAAAAAAAAAAATAGATTTAATCGGTCTCTCTTCCAGAATCAATCAGGAAATCGTGCTGGGAAGGCGAAATTGTGGCTCTGCTCTCGGTTTGACTGACGGCATCAGGTTTTTCACACATTTGATACAGCCCAGCTGAGGGTTGGTTAAATACGTTGAAACAAACTTTCCATCTGTGTATGGAAATGTAATCACTATGGAAATAAACATTTGCTCTGGGAAGCAGTTTTAGAGGCTGTTCTGTTACCTTATCTGGGTAGAGGGTCGTAGTACAAATGCGACATTGCCAGCTGCCTCAAACATCGCTGGTCTTTGAGCCGCCATACTGTAAAATCTCTCTGGTTCAATGTGGTTTCTATTAGTTGCCTTCTTATCAAGATATCGCCAAGCTCAGGCTGATGTTGTGCTTTGAACTGTGGTTCTGGAGGGCAGTGGAGCCCGGAGAGTTGACGACTGAAATGTGAAACTGAGACTCACTAAACACATGTGCCGCAGGGTAAAACTCACACTGAGATAAAGCAGCAGAGGTTTAGAAAAGAGAGAATCAAAGCGCCTGTCGTGAAAGACATGTTAGGAAAAATGTGAGAGAAGCGACACTTCAGCGCACGCCTCGGGTCTGACAAGTTATGATTTATTATGCTAACTTTAGTTGAAATTGTGTCGCTGTTGGACTGTGTTGTCTGTTCATTCTCCATAGTGTTTGCAGTTCTCGCATGTCACCAAGAGTCTTTGACACACTGTTAATTTTCCTGCTTTGCTGAAAATCGTTCAAAATAGTCCAATGGTCTCCCCCTTTTTTTGGTCACCAAACTAGAACAGGAAAAACTGAAAAAGACATAAAGAAGCCATAAATGCTAGCTATTATTAAGTAGGCTTGTGAGCTTCATTTCTTTTAGTTTTCAGTGTTTTGTTGAATAATTAAGTTATGATTTTGGTCCCACTTTATATTAAGTGGCCGTAGCTACTTACATTTAAATTAATCATTTGATACAATGCACTTATTGTGTACATACGCGTTTTTACATTGTACGTATATTTTAAAAACACCTGCATGTAATTACATCTGTAATTAATTTCTGTAACTGCATTTATAATTACACTGTTGACCCATCCCTTAACCCTTACCCCTACCCTTAAACCTACCCATACCACCAAAGCTTTCCCCAACCTTACCCGTATCCCATCTCAATAGCAGCAAAAGTGTTTTGCAATTCAATATGAACCCAATAAGTACATTGTACTCATTTTTTGGTGTAAATAAATAGTAGTTAAGGCCACTTAATATAAAGTGGGACCATGATTTTTATTGAAAAAAGGCCTAAATTATTTTGTTATTTCCTGTAGGCCTATACTTTCTGTGTTGAAAAACTGCATAACTAATAAAAGCGTAAATAACAAAAATATGCCTTGATATTATATAAAATATAATTATATAATACTTAAAATAAACCATAGCCTATAGTTTCATTTTAATGATAATAATACATACAATTATTGTTTTATACATATTAATATTGTATCATAGTTTTATAGTTTATATTATACTGTAAGTAAAAATATGTAGAAAAACAGAAAAGGTGCTGCTAATTTTCATCCATTACATCCGTTAAATTTACAGACATTTCCTTTAATCCAAAAACTCAACACGAAACAATGGTGTTTATTCAAAATAAAAGGAAAACACCTGTGAAAAATCACATTGGACCCTATTTTTTACAGACTTTATTAATATTAGACCTATATATTCTGTTATATCAATAGTATACATTACATATTATTATATTACGTTATTCCACATTAAAAAATAAATTTATAATTATTACATATTAATAATTCTTATTTCTTTGCAGGTGCAATATTAAAGGATTTTTGTATTCATGAAACAAGTCAAGTCACCTTTATTTATAGTGCTTTATATAATGGAGATTGTTTAAAAAAGCAGCTTTACAGTGATAAAAAGGAAAATAATGATTCAATGATGCAAACAGAGTTTAATACTGTTGTAAAGTGGTATTGAAAGAAATTAGTGTCAATCTGGCTTAAATTTGACACACGTGCACACACATGCAGCGAGAGACACAAGTAAAACATCAACAAATGTGAGGAAGTGAATGAGATTTCACAAACTAAGAGCCACTGAATGAATCAATCTCTCCTTCCCTTTCTGTTTCTCTTGTTGTTTTGGTCCATCCACTTACTGGCTTCCCCACCCCATAATTTCCCTCTGCCCCCACGGAGGGAAATTCCAGACTTCACGTTTAATCGGTTTCAAACACATACACCTGCTTTGGCAATGTGATGACCAGATTCAGTCCAGAGGTGTGTGATTGTGTGTGTTTTCCCAAGCAAAGCTCTTATACACTTGCGAGCTGATGGTTGCAATCGGAGCCATTCAGCGGTGTCATTATGTTACTAAATTTGGCAGCTTTACACCTCAGCTCCAGTCCCTCTGAGGGAGATGCTTAAATGCAAAATATTTCTCACAGTAAGAAAAGAGACCCGACAAATTAAATGAGATGATGGGTTTCAGCCATTCTAAAGTTGGACATCCAGGCATTTAGATTCTTAAAGCATCGAGATCTGGAAAAGCAATTACTGGTAATGCTTTATAGTTTTTATTAATAACTTCAACAAATTTATTCTTTTGCTTTTGCTTTTGCTCATACTTAGGGTTGGGGATTTGAACAAGAGACCCTAAGTATTAAAATTTAACTCGTAACTCATCCCGCACGTGGCTACGAACATGAATGGTGCCAACAAGTTCTCAAATATAGCCTATTTTTCAAGTTTTTTTTAATAAAGAAATTGTGAATTATAATTTACATATACTTTTAGGAAAAAAATGTTCAATGGGGTTCTATATAACTTAAAGGTGCTTGACTCAATTTTAAAGAACACATTTGCCAAAAAGGTATATCAGGAAAAATATCTTAAATGATTTCATAATGTTTCTAAAGTTATAAAGTATGTTGACAGGTTAAATTCATAAAATGTAATTAAAATTAAAAATGAATTAAACAATTATTTTTAATCCTAATCCATAAAATGATACCATGTGGGAACCCCCTAAATGGTTCTGAAGCACCTGACCTGACGGAACCATACATATATATAAGCACAGAGGTAATTGTTACGGTACACAGGAGTCAGACACAGATGTAAACAGGTAATGGTTGTTTATTGACACCAGTAGAGCAAATGGCAGAGAACAGGTAAGCAGTAATGGATATGGAGATGGATATAGAGGATGTATGGAGATAGTTACTGTCCTTTTCTTTTCAGATATGGAAATCCGTGAACACGCTGGAGCTGGAGATCACTGGAGAAGGGTTGAACACTCACACACAGGAGACGAGGAACACAGAGGGAAGGAGACACGCTGGAGACAGGTAAGTATGAAGCAGGGAGTCCTTGAGGTAAGCATTAACGTGAGTATCTGCAAACGAGACCGGACGTGGTGTGCTGTGTGTGCGTGCTCTTTGTAGTGCTGCTGATTGGTGCAATGATGAGGTGCAGGTGGCGGTGATCAGTACTCTGGAGATGGGGTGCGCTGTGATTGGTGGATGTTGGAGCCTGACGTGTCTGTGACAGTACCCCCCCCCCCCCACGGTGGTGGTCGTCCTCTTCCCCGTGGTGCCGGTCTATCAGGGTGACTGTCGTGGAAAGTTTGAAGTAGGTTGGGATCAAGGATGTCGTTTCTTGGAACCCAGGAGCCTTCCTCAGGGCCATAGCCTTCCCAATTGACCAGGTACTCCAGCTGACCACCACGGCGCCGGGAGTCCAAGATCTCGTGGACCTCGTATGCTGCACCGTCTTCCAGGATGAGTGGAAGGGGGGGTTCGGCGGGAGTCACGTCAGGCCCTGTGGAGAGAACAGAAGGGTGATAAGGCTTGAGGAGTGAGACGTGGAAAGTTGGGTGAATATGATACCCTTGTGGAAGTTGAAGTTGGTATGTGACCGGGTTGATCTGCTTGACGATGGGAAATGGGCCAATGAACCTGGGACTCAGCTTCTTACAGGGCAGACGCAGTCTGATGTCCCGTGTCGACAGCCATACCTTCTGTCCGGGCTGGAAGACAGGGGTGTTGGAGCGCCGCAGGTCCGCTGCCATCCTGCGTCTGCGCAGGGCTCGTTGCAACTGGTGAATCCACCGCCGGAACGTTAGATGGTTCCCCAGTCCAGGGGAACAGTGGGGGTTGGTAGCCGAGTACGCACTGTAATGGAGTGAGTCCTGTAGTCGACTGCCAGAGAGAGTTCTGGGCGTACTCGGCCCAACCCAAATACTGGTTCCAAGAGTCCTGGTGGTCATGACAGAAGGTACGGAGGAAGCGGCCAATCTCCTGGACCTTCCTCTCCGTCTGCCCATTCGACTGCGGATGGTACCCCGATGTTAGACTGATGGCCACACCTAGGAGCGAGTGGAAAGCCCTCCATACTCGAGAGATGAACTGGGGTCCTCTGTCCGATACAATGTCCTCTGGAATAACGAAATACCTGAACACGTGATTGAATAGCAGTTCTGCAGTTTCCATGGCAGTAAGTAACCCTCTCAGTGGAATGAGACGACAGGATTTGGAGAAACGATCTATGATGACTAGGATGTAGGTATTTCCGTCGGAAGCAGGAAGGTCCGTTATGAAGTCCACTCCTAGGTGTGACCAAGGTCAGTTGGGAACGGGCAGAGGAAGGAGTTTCCCGGCTGGCAGATGACGTGGACTTTTGGAGATGGCGCACTCCCGGCAGCCCTGCACGTACCTTCTGACATCGGCTGCCATCCCTGGCCACCAGAAGCGTTCTTTCAGCAACGAGAGGGTTTCATTGACCCCCGGGTGACCAGTGCCTAGTGACGTGTGAGCTGAGTGGATGGTTGGAGTGCGTCGTGTCCGGGTGATGTAAAGCAAGCCAGGTGGGCAGCCCGGCGGAGGGTTCGTGGAGGCATTGGAGGAGGGAATTGTCTCTTCTGACCATGTGATGGAGCTTACTATGAGTGAGCTTGGGATGATAGGCTCAGGTTCTTCTGACTTCTCTTCAGGAGCATGGAGACGGGAGAGAGCATCCGCTTTTATATTCTTTGAGCCAGGTCGATAGGAAATGGTGTAGTTGAACCGAGAGAAGAACATGGCCCAACGAGCTTGTCTTGGATTCAACCTTTTGGCAGCACAGAGATATTCAAGGTTTTTATGATCTGTAAGGACCAGGAACGCATGCTTGGCTCCCTCCAGCCAATTCCTTCACTCTTCCAGAGCAAGCTTCACAGCGAGGAGTTCCCTGTCACCGATGTCGTAGTTGACTTCCGCCGGGCTGAGCTTGCGGGAGAAGGCGGCGCATGGGTGGAGTCTACTTGGCGTCCCCTGCTGCTGCGACAACACCGCTCCCACTCCGGTGGTAGAGGCGTCCACCTCCACGATGAAGGGCAGCTCTGGATCGGGATGGACGAGTAGGGAAGTGGTGGTGAAGGCTTCCTTGAGGCAGTTGAAGGCGTTGGTGGCAGCTGGTGTCCAGGACAGAGACTTGGGCTTATTTCTGAGTAAACTGGTGAGAGGATGAGTGATGGAGCTGTAGTTCTTGATAAACCAGCGGTAGAAGTTAACGAATCCAAGGAAGCGTTGTAGTTCTTTGATGGTAGTGGGTTCTGGCCAGGTGGTGATGGATTCCACCTTCCTCTCGTCCATCCAGATGCCACTGTGGTCGATGATATATCCCAGGAATGATACTGTAGACTGATGGAAGGAGCACTTTTCTGCTTTGAGGAACAGGTGGAATTGACGAAGGCGGGTGAGGACCTCCGCAACGTGTTGGCGATGTTCGGCCTGGCTCCGGGAGTAGATGAGTAAATCGATGTATACTAGGACGAACCGATGGAGAAACTCCCGGAGCACCTCATGGATGAAGTCCTGGAATACGGAGGGGGCATTGACCAGGCCATACAGCATCACGAGGTACTCATAGTGGCCAGTAGGTGTAATGAAGGCGGTCTTCCACTCGTCCCCCTCACGTATCTGGATGAGGTTATACGCGCTGCGGAGGTCCAACTTCGTGAACACAGTGGCACCACGGAGATGTTCCAGGGCCGCTGGGACGAGAGGAAGGGGATATCTGAACTTTACAGTAATCTTGTTGAGTTAACGGTAGTCGATACATGGCCGCAAGCCTCCGTCCTTTTTTGCCACAAAGAAGAAGCTGGAAGCAGCAGGGGAAGTAGACGGCCGGATGTATCCTTGAGCGAGGGCCTCCTTGATGTAATCCTCCATGGCCTTCTCCTCTGGGATGGATAAGGGGTAGATCTTACCCCTTGGCACTGGTTCACCCAGAAGCAGATCGATGGCACAGTCCCATGGCCGGTGTGGAGGCAGCTTGGAAGCCCTTTGAGGGCAGAAGACGTCGCTGAAGGGGGCGTAACACTTGGGGATGTCGATGGAACGTTTCTCCACTGGACTCTCGATGGATGTTGCACAGATGGGAAGATCTGAAGGAGGAGTTCGTGGTACAGGAAGTTCAGCGAGGCATCGAGAGAAACAGGTTTCGCCCCACTTCAGGATTTCGCCTGTTTTCCAGGAGATGGTGGGATTGTGCTGCTCCAACCAGGGGCGCCCTAGAACCACATCAGCGGTGGAATCCTCCAGAACCAGCAGATGTAATTCCTCTTGATGTAGAAGTCCTACTTGCAGCTTGAGTGGTCCTGCCACAGTTCGGACGTGTTTACGGCTGAGAGGCTTGCCAGTTATGGAGTTGATCTGGTAGATCGTCGGAGACGGAGAGGTCTTGAGACAAAGTTGCCGGCAGAGGGCGCCGGAGACGAAATTGCCAGCTGACCCTGAGTCGAGGAGCGCAACCACTGTAAGGGAGATTTCAGCGGCAGTAAGATTGACGACAGTGGTGAGTGGTTTCATTTTCTGAATAAAAGGGATTATGGCACTCACCATGGGTCGAGGAGGTCGTGTGGGGCACGCTGCAATCGCATGCCCGGGAGCGCCACAATACAAGCACAGGTTCAGGGTCAGCCGACGATGGCGCTCAGAGGGAGTTAAACGAGAATTTTCTACATCCATAGGTTCGTTGGCTGGTTCTGGGGAGCTGACGGGTTTGGATCGGCAGAGGAGCATGTTGGGAAGAGACTGGTCCTGGTGCTCTTGGAGGCACGCCTGCATACGAGTGGCGCAGCGGATGGAAAGCTGGATGAACTTCTCGAGGCCGATGGAATCCTCGTATGCAGCGAGATGCAGCCGTACCCGGGGTTCCAGTCCTTGACGTTAGGTGGTTATCAAAGCCTGTTCGTTCCATCCGCTAACAGCAGCAAGCGTTCTGAAGTGCAAAGCATAATCATAAATTGACATAGATCCTTGTTTAAGATTGTAGAGTTTCTCACCAGCAGATGAATCTGTAATCGGTTTCCCGAAGACTTCCCGGAAGTGGGAAATAAAGGCAGGATATGATTGAGTGACAGCACCGCGTTGTGACCAGATGGAATCTTGGATGTGTCGTTCGGGTACAGGTGCGGCTGCATCTCCAGGACCAGTTCGCATTGCAGCAGGAATCCGCTGCAGTCCTCCACCGATCCTGAGTAAGGCGCTGGTTTGGCCATGGGACTGGCGTACAACGGAGGTGAAGGAGAGCTGACGGTGCTGACTGAGGTTCCCGCTGGTGCAGGTGAGGGAGAAGTGGCTGGAGATGGTGACGGTGGATTGGTGGTGATTGTTCGCCGAAGCGCATCCACCAGGGCTTGGAATGGGTCTGGTTGGCTCATACTGGGTCTACGGTGTTGGTCCGGTCTTCTGTTACGGTACACAGGAGTCAGACACAGATGTAAACAGGTAATGGTTGTTTATTGACACCAGTAGAGCAAATGGCAGAGAACAGGTAAGCAGTAATGGATATGGAGATGGATATAGAGGATGTATGGAGATAGTTACTGTCCTTTTCTTTTCAGATATGGAAATCCGTGAACACGCTGGAGCTGGAGATCGCTGGAGAAGGGTTGAGCACTCACACACAGGAGACGAGGAACACAGAGGGAAGGAGACACGCTGGAGACAGGCAAGTATGAAGCAGGGAGTCCTTGAGGCAAGCATTAACGTGAGTATCTGCAAACGAGACCGACGTGGAGTGCTGTGTGTGCGTGCTCTTTGTAGTGCTGTTGATTGGTGCAATGATGAGGTGCAGGTGGCGGTGATCAGTACTCTGGAGATGGGGTGCGCTGTGATTGGTGGATGTTGGAGCCTGACGTGTCTGTGACAGTAATAGGATCTCGGAGGATGAACGGATCAATACAGCTCAAATAACCATGCTGGAAACTCTGTGATGGGTCAAGATCACAGGGAAGGGAAGAAAGGATTTGCTTGATTCTGATTGGCTGGCAAACGTTCAAATATTTTCCAGGAAACACAGCTAAAGTAGATCCAGACAGGTCTTGACCACATTACAGTTCCATCCATATCACTTTGCCAAATTATTTCAGTTATTTCAAATGTCCTTACAGCCTGAAACTGAAAAAGAACCAAAGCCCAATAAAAGCAAATAAATATGACAAACAAAACGACAAAAATGACAAGCTATTTTCATATTTCTCTGTCTCTCTCTCTCTCTCTCTCTCTCTCCTATACAAATGCGCAAAACACACACCGTGACTTTATCAGTAAAATAGTTTCGCAACTGAATAATTATGTCATTTCTCAGTATCAAGGTCAAAACATTGCTGTTCTTGAAGCAATTAAACTTACAACTTCACTATTTGTAGAGACGCTGTGCAGAACACCATTGAGACTGAGAGACACACAGACACAGAAAATACACAAAAGCAAATGTACAAATGTCTTGAAATAAAACATCTGAACAATGTAATAAGGTGTGATAGCCATAGTATAAGCTAATAATTTACTCCAGGCCATTAAATTATTAAAATATAATGCAGGTACACCCAGATGTAACAGATTATCAAGGTGTAATGCATTACCTCCTCTGGTGTGCGCTTTTTTCTTCTTCTAATAATTCAACAGCCCGGAGTCAATTATTCCTTACATACTGAACCTTTTCTTCTAAGAGTGTATCGTGTGTAACATTATGTTTTTGGGGTGTTGCACAACATGAAATTTTACAACTATGTTTTTTACAACCTAAACTAACCTTGCCTTATCAAAAAATTGTCAGATTATCTGTTATGTATTTAAGAGACTAAGGCCTGGAACACACTGGACGATTTTCAAATCTTAAAGGGTTAGTTCACCCAAAAATGAAAATTATGTCATTAATGACTCACCCTCATGTCGTTCCAAACCCGTAAGACCTCCGTTCATCTTCGGAACACAGTTTAAGATATTTTAGATTTAGTTTGAGAGCTTTCTGTCCCTCCATTGAAAATGTGTGTACGATATACTGTCCATGTCCAGAAAGGTAATAAAAACAGCATCAAAGTAGTCCATGTGACATCAGAGTGTTAGTTAGAATTTGTTGAAACATCGAAAAATACATTTTGGTCCAAAAATAACAAAAACTACAACTTTATTCAGCATTGTATTCTCTTCCGGAATCCTTTCCATTGAATTGATTCCATTGAACTGATTCCATTGAATCCTTTCATCTGTCGGCGCTGGTAATGCACTTTTACGTCACCGTGGTTGTTTTTGGCGATTAGGACATCCGCGACATGCACACTTACGCACCATTTTAAAAAATATAGAAATACCAAAATACAAACAATGTAGAACAACTTGAATACAGTGTGCATCTCCCTCAGACTGTAAACGAAGCTCAAAGCATCAATTCAATGGAAAGGATTCTGGAAGAGAAGACAATGCTGAATAAAGTCATAGTTTTTGTTATTTTTGGACCAAAATGTATTTTCGATGCTTCAACAAATTCTAACTAACCCACTGATGTCACATGGACTACTTTGATGATGTTTTTATTACCTTTCTGGACATGGACAGTCTACCGTTCATACATTTTCAATGGAGGGACAGAAAGCTCTCTGACTAAATCTAAAATATCTTAAACTGTGTTCCGAAGATGAACGGAGGTCTTACGGGTTTGGAACGACATGAGGGTGAGTCATTAATGACATAATTTTCATTTTTGGGTGAACTAACCCTTTAACCAATTTTAAAACTTAGAGACCACAGACATAAGGGCAGTTCCAACCGATTTTTAGCATTATAATCCTCCAAATGTGCACACAAAAAGATTTGTCCGGACCGCGAGACCACACACCTGTCGATTGTAGTAACATTTCACAGTGAGACGAGATCTCACAGAGACTCAAACATGACTTGAGAAGAAAAACAAATGAAGAACCAATCAATGTCATCAGCTGGCTCTCATGGTGTGAGTTTTGTTTTATGGAAAGAATTGGGGATTTTTTGGACAAAAAGTCAGTTACGAGAAGCCTTGAATTGGGCCACACCCACCCTGTTTCTGCAAGCTCCACCACATGACTTTGGCAGATAAACTTTTTTATTAATATAATAAGCAGTTTTGTTCAAATGTATTTTTAAATAAATATAATAACATATATGCCATAACTATTTGATACAGTTTTTTATTCAGTAATTTTTTATTATTATTAAATGGAGTTGTATCAACATTACATTTTTATAAGCTTATTTTAGTTTAAAAAAAAAAAAAAAAGAATTTTAATTCAGAAATTAAAAAAAAGCGTATCATAGAAAAGGTGTATTCACGTCATACCGTATATCGCATTTTAATTTATTTTTGAATAAAATAATACATTGTCATGTCATCGACCCATCTGCTTTATTTCAGCTATAACAGTTGAACATTTGCATTTATCAACATGCGTGCATCCATCACGATGGATTCTCGCCAAACTGTCTCGACACAAATCGTTCTGGGATCTTATGAGTAACAGGGTGGAAAATGAGTTCCCACTTGGATCCCAGCCTCCGCCATTACCGCAGACTGATCGCTGGTGCGACTTTGTGCGATTTGTCCGTTAAAAGACTTCAAGGCCTCTTGGAAGATCTGGTCTAGCTTACTGTAGCTGCACACACATTATTTTCTCATTAGCCTGGGCTCTGCTGTATTTATATCAACATTCTACTGTGACTAAACCTATTTTCCGACAATAAAAAAATGGGTAAATCTCTGTCACTTATCTTCATTCAACAATGTTACAATTATACAGTCATTTGATCTTGATGTGTTGTTTTTTAAACTTCTCAGAGGAGGTTCTGCAGGCCTTTTGGAACAATCTACACTGACAGAAAACATCCCGACGGGTCTTCAAAACATCATTCTTTTTGAGCGATGCATTTAAACCCCTACTCGGTACTGTATTATGAGGCGGTAACACAAGAAGTTTTTTGGCTCAGCGATTGTGTACGTTTTTCCCTGTTGACGAATGTATTCCATCATTTGCTCGCTTCTTGGTAAATTAATTGTGATGTGGTGTTGGTCAGGGCCTGATGCGAAGGTGACTGGCGTCAAAACAGCATCTTTCAGCAGGGTTGAGAGACAGAAAGATGTTTTTGTAGTCTTTCATCAACACTTGATCATTCACAGCACTCCATGGCTCCTTGACAGATGGAGCACAACATGTCAACTGCAGGTTAATGCACTCACACAAACAAGCCTTCATGTGCACGACGATTGCACACTCATGTTGGCACTGTGCGCACAAACACATATTTGCATGAGACCACAAACATGTCAGCACTGAATGATGGATATAGACACATTTGGTTCTTCCCCAAATCAAAGAGGTTTATATCTAGCACACACAAAACCTGGGCCAGTCCAAGGCCTGAGGAGGGAAGTCTGTATGTCATTTGCTTGCTGGATCCTTTCGGCCAGTAAACTGGCTCATAGCATTGATTCTTCACGGGCACGTGAGAGGGGAACGAGAGAAATAGTCCAGCCACGTGCTGCTGTCTGGCTCTGTGTATCAGTCTCTGATCCGGCACTGTAACTCTGCTTAATATCACACACTGAAAATATGTACATTTTTTCATGTGTTTCCATGTTTCTTTCTTTTTCTTCCCTTTTTGGCTAGATGTCCCTATGGACTTCCCTCCATATGGTCATTTTTCTATGAGTCTGTCTGTTTGTCATTTTCGTCTAACCTCCATCTATCTTCTAACCTTTAACGCTATAATATAATAATAATAGCTATAGCCTAAAATGGAATTAGCCTATATCTTCATAAATGTATACAGTAGATATCAGATGACACCATTTCATTCTGCAATTAGATTGCTTCTGACAAAAATATAATTTGATTCATTATATTAATAGAGTATGACAGCATTAAATGAAAGAAATCACACATTTATATAACTTATTCTAAAACATAATGACAAACTGCTGCATTTAAAGGGGACATATCATGAAAATCTGACTTTTTCTGTGTTTAAGTGCATCTACCAATCACAGAAAATGTGAAAAAGGACAACCCAGTAACTTTGTTTTAAAAAGCCTTTCTCTGCAAGCATGTGAAAAAACTAGCTGCTCAGATTTCGGTCCCCTTGTGATGTAGAGAGGGGATTTTATTATAATATTACTGCCCCTTATGCTGTACGTTTCCAGCCACGGCGCCGTCATTTTGATTTTGCAAGCAAAAACGATGTACCAGTTCTAAGGCCATGGCAAAAGTTCAAGCAAATCATGCTAACTGTTCAGTCGTTGGCTGCACAGATGAGCACAGAACACTATTTAGAGTCTCGTTAGCTTGGATAGCCTGCAAGATAACTCTGGCAAGCTCAATTGCTAAAAAAGGAGCATTTCTGTCTGAGCGATATTTTTGAAAAATTTTAGACCATTCACAACATTTGATAGCAATCATAAACGTCAACTGGGTGTGTATGTTTATGTGTATGCTTTGTTTGGCAAACAGGTACACAATGTATAGTTGGCGTTCATACGGGTTTTGCACAAAAGTTTAACATGACTGCGTCCAGTTACGTCCAGTTGCAGAAAGATAATAAAAACATCATCAAAGTAGTCCATGTGACATCAGTGGGTTAGTTAGAAGTTTTTGAAGCATCTAAAATACATTTTGGTCCAAAAATAACAAAAAATACGACTTTATTCAGCATTGTCTTCTCTTCCGGGTCTGTGTATATCCGCTTTCACTCCACAGTGATGCTGCTTCTTCTTCTTCTACGGCGGTTGGCATCCAGCTTATTGGTGCATTACCACCCCTTTCTGCTCCGGACTGTGATGCGATTAGGACATCTGCGACATGCACACCTACGCACCATTTAAAAAAGCAGAGGGAGCAGAAGGGAGCGGTAATGCACCAATAAGCTGGATGCAAACCGCCGTAGAAGAAGAAGCAGCGTCACTGTGGCTATACACAGACCCGGAAGAGAAGACAATGCTGAATAAAGTCGTAGTTTTTGTTATTTTTGGACCAAAATGTATTTTCGATGTTTCAACAAATTCTAACTAACCCTCTGATGTCACATGGACTACTTTGATGATGTTTTTATTACCTTTCTGGACATGGACAGTGCACCATACCTACACTTTCAATGGAGGGACAGAAAGCTCTCGGACTAAATCTAAAATATCTTAAACTGTGTTCAGAAGATGAACGGAGGTCTTACGGGTTTGGAACGATATGAGGGTGAGTCATTAATGACATAATTTTCATTTTTGGGTGAACTGACCCTTTAAGCGTGAGCTGTTAAAGCTGGAAAGGGGCCGGAAGCAGCATTTGCATTTAAAGGGACACACAAAAACGGCATGTTTTTGCTCACACCCAAATAGGGGCAAATTTGACAAGTTATAATAAATGATCTGTGGGATAATTTGAGCTGAAACTTCACAGACACATTCTAGGGACATCAGAGAGTTATCTTGTGAAAAGGGGCATTATTTTATTTATTTATTTATTTATTTATTAAAGAATGGGCTTAGATTATCTGTGAATCACTCTCTATAGTATATAAACCAAATCACTTAACCCTTTGATGCACAACATGGGTCAAAAATGACCCGGCTGAGTTTTTATTTTCTAAATCTTTGCAAGAAATTAATTTCATCATTCAGTATTCCAGGTATTCCTCAATTAACTTGTTTTTGATCATCACAAATCCTCATTTTAATTTTTTCTTTCTTACTTTTTGAAAAAAAATCATTTTGTATCACTACCCTTCTAATGCGCAACATGGGTCAAAAATGACCCGTATTCATTTCCTATGTAATTTCAATCATGGTAATTTCAATCATCAAAATTTTTTTAAAAAAATTAAATATATAGCCTAATATATTAAATATAATAAGACTTACATCCATCAAATATACAAAAGTAGCCTTGTTAAGATGTGAAATGTGTGGCAGATGAACAGTTGTCTGCAGTAAATATGTTCCTACTTGCAAAAATTTGCAAATATTAAAGATTTCTATATGGGTCATTTTTGACCCATGTGTGTAAAATTGATGTAGAAACTGCATTTGTTTATAAAGTAAGAAAGAAAAAATAAACAATTATTTGTAGAAAATCAAAAACAAGATATTTAAGGAATACCTGGAATAAATAAATGACAAAATACATTTCTTTCAAAGATTCAGCGAAGAAACACTCAGTCATGATTTAAATAACATAGGAAATAAATACGGGTCATTTTTGACCCATGTGTGTAGAATTGATGTAGACAAACAAAAACTGTGTTTGTTTATAAAGTAAGAAAAAAAAAAAAAGAACATAATGGTTTTTGACAATCAAAAACAAGATATTTAAGGAATACCTGGAATAAATGAATGATAAAATACATTTCTTTTAAAGATTCAGCAAAGAAACACTCAACCATGATTGAAATTACATAGGAAATGAATACTTTTGAGTCATTTTTGACTAATGTTGCGCATTAGAAGGGGTTTTCATAGCTTGTGCATCAAAGGGTTGAATCATACTTCCTAACGCTACATATTTGAGAGAGAGAACAGTGCCTGTTTGAATGCTTTAGCTTGCAAAAAATGATGAAAAATACAATTGTTGAACATGTAGCTTGTTGCAAAAGCTACACTATTTTTTTAAATTTATCCATCCATCCATACATCCATCTATGGTGGGTTAGCTACTTTTAAGTATGAGTTCATTTCAGTGAATCTCTTTGTTCAAACATTTAGATAAACATTTCAAATTCAATTTCTATTTGAACAAGAAGACACAGATGTTTAAATGAATCTGTGAATCCATTGTTTCTTCAGCGAATCAAATAAATGAATGGATTGATTATAAAGTTGGTTATACACCTTGCTTTACTGGTGCTATCTATCTATCTATCTATCTATCTATCTATCTATCTATCTATCTATCTATCTATCTATCTATCTATCTATCTATCTATCTATCTATCTATCTAATGTCTGTCTGTCTCTATACCTCTTTGTTCCTTGTGTGCCAAATACTAAGCAACTGTACTTGGAGTTAATTGCTTCCATACAATAAAAACACCTGCATGAAATGACTGTTCCCTAAAACAGGCCGAGTGGAGACGTGTCTCTGAGAAACTGCTCTAACACAGATAAACAAACAATCAGGCACCCAGTAATCATCTTATGGGCCAATCTGGACTGAGGTTTCTGTGCTTTTGTTGTACTTAAGTGTGTTGAGTGCCCAGCATGTAAAAATTAGTGCACAGCAACTGATTACCCAGTCTGGCTGCAAGCGCCATAAATGTCATTCACACACTAAACTGTGTAAATACAGAGCTCCCCAGTGGTAGGAATGGTTTAATGCATATTACAAATTAATCAAATTCACTTCAAGCACAACTTCAAGCAATGGATTAAAAAAAGTACTTTACATATTAATAATGAATAAAATATATTTGCACAGTTTGGTCTAGTGATAAGAAAATATAGAACTCTTTTTCCAAGCACAGTTTTATTTTCTTTTATACACTTTTCTTAAAACACTTTTTGTACAAATCCACCTCTGAAAACTAATTCCAGAAAGTTGCGGAAAAAGCTCTGCTCCATTTATGAGTTGCAGTGATGGTTAAATCAGCTTAACGGCTGGGTTGCAGTCTCAGCAGAGCACGAGGAAAGCAGGATGAATAGGATGCGAGAAAGATACATCATTCACCTGTGCATTAAAAATTGTCTTTCAGCACCACATGCTGTCACCATTCTAAACAGGCTTTCCCAAACTTTCCAGAGACTCCCACTGAGCTCCATCCTTCACACATTTCCACATGAAGAATGCTGAAGCTTGTCTGTCGGGGTTAATCAACTCATGGGATGCGCACTGCAAACACATCTGTCCACACTTGTGCAAAGTGACTATGGATCAATCACATATTCAGCCAGGTTTTGATTTCACTGAATCTTCAGCTGTGCAAACTCAGCATTCACAACCTTAACTTCTGCAAGTCAAGATTCAGACATGTGCACAATGCACATCAATCAACAAATGAGGAGCCAAAACATCTCCAAGTTTTACAAATAAACAGCTGAGGGAATGTGGTTACTAATCCTAGCGCTAAGGGTGTGATGAGTCAGCTTCGCCTTACACCCCATGACATTTTCATGCTACATAAATGAATTATTCACCCATCCAGTTGCTGTGGTGAATATTTCTCTTTCCCACACGCCGATTTGATGTCACTATCCGCTTTTAGAGGTGCATGATTTAAAACACCGCCACTTCTCAGCCACTCCCGGCCTGTGTTGTCCATGCGTTTCCATGGCTCTGCTATAATAGTTCGCAGGGGGAGTCGGTTCTTGGATGGGGGCTAACTGTAAACGTGTTGTGGTTTTGGAGGTCCAGGCAACATTTCTTGCATTTCATCCACTGGAGGCAATTGCCGGCGAGGCCAGTACTGAGTGAGGGCTCGGATCAGAAACATAAGGCCTGCCATTTTTCCAGAATCACGCAACAGCTGAGTTACTTAAGGTTCTCATGAAGGATGAGGACAGAGAGTTGGCTCATAAGATATCCCAAGGAAGCTGCCTCACCATTTCCACATAATAGTGGCTCTCCTCTCGACAAGTGGGAGATTCCCTCTTTCTCTTTTTCTCCATCTGTAGGGGCTGAGCTCAAAAAGACACGCATCACAGGCGTTGAACATCCAAAGGTTATGTCACTTGTTCCATGGCAGAGTTACCTTATATGCCCGGTACTGGCACAAGGAGATGTTTTATTGATGACACTTGCTGAGTGTCTTCTGGACAACCTTTGAAAAGAGTTGGCAGAGAAAGGGATGAAGAGAAGGATAGAGAAGGTGAAGATAAAGATTAAAAAGGTATCTGAGGAAACCTTGTCCACTCCTTGACCTTGATTTTCCAGTCCATCTCAGGATCAGGAGTAATTGGGGTATCCCAGGGAAGTTCTGAAATTGCTTTACTTTTTCCACAGTCATGGTGAAACCAGTATTGCATAACCTTGGCTTGGTGAGATGGCACTGTGAACCAGGTTGTGTTTAGCATGCATCATCAAAACAGGGAAATGACAGTTTCTTTTTGTACAAGGCCCAAAATTTTGTTGGTTGTGTAATCAAGGGGACTTTCCTGACATTGGAAATCCATGTTCTTTTGGGGGATTCCATCACCATTGTGCTCTTGAACAAGGCACCAACAAGTTGCTCCAGGTAAACTGCAAGGGGTGATCCATGAACTATCAACATTGTGCCCAGGTGCAAAGCACCCCAAGTTTAGGTAGTTTTACAGAAACAGTTAGCGCAAATTCTTGTCCACTTGGCAGGAATTAGTCACTGCTGACAGTTCAAAAGTTGGTGCCTAGTGTCTTCAGATAATGGTTGTAGTCTACTTGTCAACAACTACAATCTTTCAAAAATACAATTTACCAACTTGTGGACAGTCCTGTTGTGCCGCCTGAGGTTAACAGTGCTTCAGAAGACGACATTGGATTGGATAAAAGTATCAGCTTAATGACAAATTGGTTAAGAGCCACCTCCCTCAGCGTGACCAAGTGTATTTAAGGCAACTTGTCATTAAGTAAGCTTTTGGCAGAGGCCTAGCAGCAGTAAGCATCTGGCCAAAGACGCAAATGTTATCTTAAGTATCTGAACATAGTGAAGAGGTTAATCTGACAAAGAATCAAAGCATTTAAAAGAGCTTTTCATAGAAAATGAAAATAAGCCTACAAACAAACTGTTTAATGAAAGCTAATTAAAACCTGGAACCTTCACTAGAAATAAAATTAGTTCTAATCCAACCTGGAAAGCATTTTGCACACAGTTGATGTTACTTGTACATGTGATTTCTGGTGCGTACAAAAAGTAATTTATTTACAAATGAAAAAAAAATCAAAATTGTAAATCAAACAATAAATCAAATCATTGTGCACTATTCTTTATTCGAAAAAATAGAACTCGTGCTGTGACCACCATGAAAATCATTGTGTAAATCAATACAATTAAAAATATACATAAATAGAACAATCTGTTGTGATAATGGAAGTTAACATTTAGAATAAATACATTTAATACACTTGTGTGCGTGGCAAGTGTTTTACAAAAGTAGAAAAATTAACAATTGCAGGAGTAACTAAACACAAAACACATTCCTAAAAGAAACATTGAAAAGTTGAAATCAATTATGTATAATGAAAATCCTTAATCAATAAAGCCACAAGGGCCAAAAATGTTAAATGTTTAAGCTGCAAACATAAATATGGAACTACTCTTCTGTGTATTCGTTAAAATAGTATACCTATTGCGAAACGTTCTCTCTTCAGTCAGTCCGTGTTTCAAGACACAAGAAATTATGTCTCACATTGCAAATAAAAACAAAGAGTAAGAATCAAAGTAAAGGCACTGACAAATGAAAAACCATAAGAAAGAAATACAGGCTTTCCATTACAAAAGAGAGGAACCAACATGATGCCTGGACGTATAGTTGTGTTATCTGGTGTGGTCACATACTGTATGCGTTACTAACGTGTTTATAAATATGGCCTTGACACTGCAGTAATAAATCAGCCCATTTGTAAAAACAGTAAACATAATCACAAATACAATGCTTTTCTACATTAGATCACAATCAGTCCATCCATCATTGTGATGGCTGCACACTTCTCTGTAATAATAAAATAAAAACTTTAGTCCATTTTCTTTCTTCACAAACTATCTTCCTGCAAAGTCCACCATGGCAAAAGAGGACTTCTTCTTGCATTCATGAAAAAAGGCAAGTGTCTGTTGAGAAAAATACAATGTCTATTGGTGCAGTGTCAAGGAAAAAAAGGTTTTTATAATGTGTATGGCTGTCAAAGTTAAACAAGAGAATAATTCCAAGTACCTTGGGTTTAGCAGTTTGCAACCTGGTTTGCCACTCTAATTAGAAGAGCTCTCTCGTCTAGCGTCAAGCGCCCTATAATGAAGACATACAACACAAAAAGTACACAAATGAACACAAAGCAATACAGTTTATTCATTACAGTGACACTGAATCAGTCAGTACATCAACTATTATTGTCTTGACTGGCGGCTTGAAATGAACTCCAGAGCTTTTCTGCCAGGTTTGAGTCTAAGAACCAAAGAATGTTCTTGGTTTGCTTTCAGACATGCATTATGTGATCTATTTTTACATTTATATATTCGTATACTTGTGTTTCCATGTGTTAGTCATGTTTATATTATTTATCTTGTTTATATTGCTGTCTAGTGCCTTAATAAGCAACATACTAAATAAACCGACCTTATACTGTAAGTGCCCATTTTGTATGTTCCGCAAGTGAAGCGCACAGGCGACCTACAGTCAGCCGTTAACATGAGGCTAGCTTAGAAATACACAGCACACACAAATATGGAGTAAAATAGTACTTTTTTATTGATGTTATTCTGGTACTGAATGAATTATACTAATAATCAACATTTATCATTCAGCTTCATCTGCCTTCCTGTACTTTTTTACTAAGCTTGTTGCTGCCGTAGAATAAGAACGCAGCAAATTTAAGTTGTTTAGAATAGCCCTCAAGTTGGGAAATCGCCTATAAAGACTGAAAATGCTCCTCCTACGTACGAACCTTACTAGGTTTTGGAACATAGCCTGAGTGTGTGTGGCCTGGCTCCAAACTACAGTGAGTGATCTGCCCTTTGCTTGCAGCTGGTATGACAGTTAACTATTACTCAAACCCAACATTCATTTTTCAGTCTGGTACACTCCACCTGTCTGGAACACTATACGGCACCTGGCACAGGTAGAACACCCACGAACGGGCCTGCTGTCTGGATTTGTCTTGCCATGCCATTGTAGCTCAGAACATTGAGCTCTTTTGAAGACATATTAACTACCAGTGCACAAAGAGTTCAATTCATATCCAGAAATGGACTGTCTCGAAAAAAGGCATACTTCAAGATACAAAAGACACAAAGCCATGCTCTTCAAAGGCATGAAAATAATTTTTCAGTTTAGTATTAAATGTTGCTTTTGGATCTGAGCAATGGCACCAGTTTTGAGTCACAATCATACCCAATTTTCCTTTTCTATAAAAAGGAATTCTGTTAGCAAAATGCATCAAGAACAACAGACCATAATATATATATATATATATATATATATATATATATATATATATATATATATATATGAAGACTTCAGATGCAAAAGCCTCAAAGTGATGTCTAAAATTTTCTTCTAAAATAAGCATTTTTATCAAGCTTGTAAGTTTAGGTTCAGTAATAACTGAACATAAACATAGGAGCTTGATAAAAATGCTTATTTTAGAAGAAAATTTCAGATGGCACTTAGAGGCTTTTGCATCTGAAGTCTTCATATTATATATATATATATATATATATATATATATATATATATATATATGAGCAATATCACACGAGTAGCCGTGCGATATGGCTGTATATCAGCACGCTGTGATTCGTCCGTAGTCCGTAATCTCAATTTGACAGTTGGACCAAGCCTCCGCCCACATAGCAAACAGACTTGGCCCAAATGTGGCCTCATAATGGCACTGCTGGCGTGTTGCCGGCACTGGCATGCATCATGTCAGCCAACCGTGGGCCATGTGTGGCAATGATGGCACTGCATGCATGACGGCAGACAACATTTGGGCCGATTGTGGATGTGAGGTGTGTGGCCCAGATCAGTGTAATGATTATGGGCCATACTCTGTGTACTGCATGCGTGACGGCAGACAACATTTGGGCCGATTGTGGATGTGAGGTGTGTGGCCCAGATCAGTGTAATGATTATGGGCCATACTCTGTGTACTGCATGCGTGACGGCAGACAACATTTGGGCCGATTGTGGATGTGAGGTGTGTGGCCCAGATCAGTGTAACGATTATGTGCCATACTCTGTGTACTGGACAATTGTAAGTATTTAGGCCTGCTATATTCAAGGCAAGATTTACCCCAATCCCCCCCACCCCCCTCCTCTCTCCTCTCTCTGAAACAGATGTAATGATTTTAATAATTAATAATATTAATTGACTTATATATATGTCATTTAAAAAAAAGTCCAGATTTGAAAATGCTACAAACAAAATATGATAACAAAAAAAATATTTTCCTAACAAGATAGTTATTTTATATATATATATATATATATATATATATATATATATATATATATATATATATATACACACACACACACACACATATATGTAAAGTTATAGTTACAACTGGGCGGTCAACTATTTATTTTGGCGCGATCTCCACGGTAACAGCAGCTTTTCTGGTTGGTGGATGAGGTTCACGTGATGCGTCGGTTGAAATTTCTCCCACTGAAGGGTGAAGACGTCTGTCGGACAACCGCTGTTCTAGGTAAGTGAAGTTATGTTTTGTACGACCTAACATTAGATGTTATGTTATGTTAGATGTTTTGAATCAATATTTGGCCGTTTGGAAAGAATTGAACTTAAAAATTTTTTACAAAAAAGCCGAGTTTTAACCGCATTTGGTTAAAACTCGCAGATTATTTTGGTTATTATGATTAATGAATTCCATCACTTGTAACAGCTATCTTTAAAAATAGAATAACAACCCATTTTTGGCGCTTTTTGAAATACATGAAACTCGGATGCCACTTAGTATTGAAGTGAATTTTGCCTATAAGGTAGCTGATTTAGCTAGTAGACATTCTTAAAACAATAAGAAAGCAATTTGTTATTTCGTAAGCATTTTGCATCAGTCATAGAATCAAATCTGGAATAATCATTGTGTCACATAAACAAAGACATGTTTTTGGTATTTGTAGGAGGTCATTGTTAGTTTACATTAACCTATGCAATAAGTAACTGTTTAAGACAGACCAGTACATTTTGAAATTAAATGCACTTTTTTTGAGGTGGAAATAAGATGTTATGCTTTAAATGCGTTACATTATCAGTACTTCAACAGTGCATTGGTTACTCTGTTTACACCACAGTTTCCATATCTCAACATTTTTAAGGTTTTTGTTTGCTAAAATGGTCTTATTTGTCATAATACTGTTGTCAAACTCTGACAAGCCAGTTAGTCATTCAATAGTGCCATATTATTGGCAATCATTTCCTGTAAAAAACACCAAAGCAACCTTATTTTTCATTTGTTACCTACATTTATTTACAGTAGATGGATGAATGTTTGTATATGTATTTATTAATTTTGTATTATTATTTTGTCTTTTAGCTGCTGTGAGGAAAAAATTGTCTGACACCACCCCAGACAGCAACATAGTGTGGCCCAGATCCGGCTCACATCTGGTACATGTGGTTTACACGCGGACCAGATGTGGGCCGGATCTGGCCCGACACTATGTTGCTGTCAGGGACAAGACTAATAGTCTGCTGGAATAAGGAGAGAGCACTTGTGGAGAAATGAGGGGCTGCAGAGCTGTACTTCACTTCCTGAGGACAGTCCTAAATAGGATCACGTTCTCCCTCACACATACAAACATTCTGATGTGTAAATTTGTTTTAAGTATTTTTTTTTTTAATTTGCTCTATATTTGTTGAGAGTAAAATTACATTATAATATCTTTACATTTCAGTGCTAGATTCATTCATATATTCATGAGGTGGTAATAAGATATGCTTTGATTGTACTAAATAAAATAGCCTTCACACAGTTACACAATTCTGAATGTGGTTATTATTATTATTATTATTGGCTTGTGCAATATTGTTAAATAAACTAATTTTGAGAATTGAATTTTCTTGTGACTCATTTGTTCACATGGTTTGGGTAAGATTAGGCTGGGTTATGGCTCATTTTTGGGGTTTCTGGTTAAAGGGTGGTGGTGATATGGTTAACATATGGCTGAGAATTGGTACCAATAATAAAACCTGTATTGGCCCAGTTAAGGGTGATTAACTGGCTGAGATTCAGGCCGGTTATGGCCCATGTGTGACCCCTGTCTTTAATCCAGTTCTGGGCCACTTCAGGGCCGTCATTATTTGCGGTACTTGGGCCGAGGGAAACGTGATTGTGTGGCCCGGAGCTGGGCCAGAAAACATTTGCTATGTGGGCGTTACTAACTCTAAAACGTCACTTTAGAACTAGTAACGAAGGAGTCGCTTCATTGAAACACATTGAATTTTGTACAGTATTAGAGAGAGAGAGAGTAGGCTATTACCTGTGTCTGGTATATTGCATTACATTCATTTTTCAAGTCGATGTCCATAATGTTATATCCTTTATACAAGTCCGTTTGAATGTCAGCTGAGGAAAGCGATCTTTGTATTTGTCCTTTTTTACATCCATTACACCACAGCGCTAAAACAACTTCCTTTTGCAAAAGTTCCTTTCAATTTAAAAGTTTCTTGTGCTTCACTGACTCATTCTCCTGTAAAGTGTTGCCGCCATCTAAAGGCGTATTAATGTAATGTTCACTCAATCCATATTACTTAATGGACATATTTATATAAAATCATATTTATTAACAATAATATTTAGAACAACAAATAAGCACAATTGTACAGTTCAGTCAAACATAAAGCACTAGTTATTAAAAAAAAATTAGGTCACCATTTACGCTTGTATGTGGGTTTTTACAAATATTTAACGAATGAAAAGGATTTTAAAGAGCGTGTGACAAAACCTCCTAACTCCATTGGATCCTCAAACTGTCAATCAAGCATCATTAATCTGCCTCACCTCCTGAATGAAGTGCGCACGCAGTTTGGACATGTCCTCTGTGCAATGCAAAGGTAAATAAAGATCTGATGTTTGAAAAAAAAAATTGTAAAGCGTTTTCTTTACTCAAAAAACCATATGTTTATAAAGTTTAATGTTTTACGTATTTGAAGAGCGGAGAAGAGTCTGATATGTCCCATCTAGTTGTAGCCAATATGCTATATAAGGATGTAACGTAACGTTTATTATTATCAAATTTAATATAGCACAATTCGACTTGCTCTGGAACAAATAATAGATTAATAAACCCAAAGATTGCCCGTTCTATGTACTCAAATTGAATTATGTCTCGTGTTTAACCACTATAAGAGCCAGCGGCAAATCCCTGAGGCACTGGCCGAGATTAAGCTGTTGTCGGCGGTAACAGAAGCACTGAACGGCCGCTGACGCACTCGAGCTCGCATCTCCGAAAACGTCAAAACAAATTGTAAAATAGGCGCTGTTATTAAATATGAGTCACATATTTCAGGTCTAAACAACAACATTCTCGCCTAAAAAACTATTAAAACTACAGTTCGTGGTACAAGAAGTAGTATTTGTAAAAATTATGGTTGATTTGATCGGCCGCCATGACGGTCACTTCAAGCGGAGTGATACAAACGGTGAAAAGGCAGTAGGAGTGCTGTTATCACTTAAATATCGCATGGCTATCAGCCAATCAGATTCGAGAACCAGACAGAACTGTTGTATAAATATATATATATATATATATATATATATATATATATATATATATATATATATATATATATATATATATATACAGTGGCATGAAAAAGTATGTGAACCCCTTGCAGAATCTGTGAAAATGAGAATTATTTTAATAAAATTAAAGGGATAATAAAAAAATGCATGTTATTTTTTGTTTAGTACTGTCCTGAGTAAGATATTTTACATAAAAGATGTTTGCATTTAGTTCACAAGACAAAACAATAGCTGAATTTATTAAAATAACCCCATTCATAAGTATGTGAACCATTGATTCTCAATACTGTGTGTGGTTACCTGGATGATCCACGACTGTTTTTATGTTTTGTGATGGTTGTTCATGAGTCTCTTGTTTGTCCTGAGCAGTTAAACTGAGCTCTGTTCTTCAGAAAAATCCTCTGGGTCCTGCAGATTCATCAGTTTTCAAGCATTTTTGCATATTTGAACCATTTCCAGCAGTGGCTGTATGATTTTGAGATTCATCTTTTCACACTGAGGACAACTGAGGGAGTCAAACTCAACTATTAAAAAAGGTTCAAACATTCACTGATGCTCCAGAAGGAAACACGGTGCATTAAGAGTCGGGGTGTGAAAACTTTTGAATTCAAATATCAAGGTAAATTGTACTTAATTTTTCTGCCGGGAAACATGCAAGTATCTTCTGTTGCTTCCGGAGGGCAGTACTAAATGAAAAACAACGATATTTAAACAAAATAAGAAAAATTGTGACATCTTCATCCTGTTCAAAAGTTTTCACACCCCGACTCTTAATGCGTCGTGTTTCCTTCTGGAGCATCAGTGAATGTTTGAACCTTTTTTAATAGTTGTGTTTGAGTCCCTCAATTGTCCTCAGCATGAAAACACAGATCTCAAAATCCTACAGTCACTGCTGGAAAGGGTTCAAATATGCAAAAATCCTTGAAAACTGATGAATCTGCAGGACCTGGAGGAATTTTCTGAAGAACAGAGCTCAGTTTAACTGCTCAGGACAAACAAGAGACTCATGAACAACCATCACAAAACATAAAAACATCAGGTAACCACACACAGTATTGAGAATCAATGGTTCACATACTTATGAATGGGGTTATTTTAATAAATTCAGCTATTTTTTTGTCTTGTGAACTAAATGCAAACATCTTTAAAATATCTTACTCAGGACAGTACTAAACAAAAAATAACATTCATTTTTTTATTATTTATTTTATTAAAATAATTCTCATTTTCACAGATTCTGCAAGGGGTTCACATACTTTTTCATGGCACTATATATATATATATATATATATATATATATATATATATATATATATATATATATCTTAGTATTTTTGTGACTCATGTGTCAGTGGTTCCCCTCCAGCTTTGGCACGTGTGCCTAAAGTTGCCAACCCCTGTTCTATAGAATTTATTGATTTACGTTTATGTGCTGCTGAGGTCATGCTTTACTGAAGGACAGAGGAAGTTCGCCTTCCAGTAAGTGATGCATTTAGTGGTTTTGCAGTCTGTTGTTTGGCTCGGGCCTCTTACTGGTCGCCACAGGGCATGTTAAAGAAAAGTTCTGGGTTCGAATCAAGTTAACACAGCATGTGTGATATGCAGTCGATTACCACGCAAAGTAATTCTGACTTGTTCCTCAGTTTTTCAAACAAATTGTGTTTATAGTAATGTACTTATGGAAGTCTATGGGGAAAAACATTCCGGAGGGTGTGAGGAAGAAATGTGCAGCTCAATATTGTTGTTAAAACAGAATTCTTTCATATAGAAATATGTTATTGAAAATGTAAATTGTTTATCCCTGTGTAAATGTCTTGCCCTATAGATTTCACTTGGACTGTGAATGCATATTTTCCTTATTTGAGCCTAAATATTTTCTGTGGTCATCGACAATATTTCACAGATGCTTTCCGTCGAGCTCAAGTTATATGGAAACCAGAGCATTCTGATATTGCACATGTATCATGGGATTGTATTTGAACAAACACTTACACTTGATGCTGTCTGACAAAATCTGCAAACTGGCGGTCCTTGGCATACAGCTCGACAATTCGAATACGGTCCTGGATTTCCTGTCATGAGAGCGGGAAGGTGAAAGAGAGGGCGAAGAAGATAGACAGTTATATAACTAAAGGAACTGACCTCTCCGCTCCAGTCCTCCTTTTACTTCTAGACGTCTAGACCACTTTAAACCAAGAGCAAAGGTGAGACACAGAATCTCATGAAAGGTTTTTTCAATTACAGGCACTTTTACGTCCCAGCAGTTGATTTATATTCAAACTAAAAAGTTTAAACTTTTTTTCTTTTGCTTACATCACATCTTGGAAACTTTTTAGATGTGTTGAAATGTTATTATGGAACATATTCAAACCTTTTTATTTATACATTTTATTTCTATATATTTTATTTATTCCTATTCATTTTACTCTTGTTCCAGACTTCCAATCTTAAAATATGAAACCCAATTATAAAAATATTGTTACATTTTACAAATAACGGAATTTAAAAAAAATTCATCACCTCGAAAGATATTTTTAATTATTTGCCAACTGAACTTAAAATGTGAAATTCCATCATAAAACTACTGTTATATTTTAATTCATACGTTTTCTTATCAATTCAATTCATAATCAATTTATTATTACTTTAGTTTTGACAAAACTTTTGTTGCATTGCTGTGTCTCGGATAACTTTATGTTGACTTTTTAAGTCGGAAAAATGTATTTTTAATTATTCTTCAACTGAATGATTAACGTCCAGATTCAATACAACACATCATGTGAGCTACTTCCTTTCAAGACACCCGTTCTAAAATTATGAAACCTCGTCATAAAAATATTGTTATATTTTACATTATTTTGTATATAATTACATAACTATGATAATTAAAAAACAAGCAATAGTACTGCACTCAATGCTCCATTAAATGATTTATGGTTAAACTGAATTGCAGGTGTTAGTGAATGAAATACATTTTCCTCTAAAACTGTTTAGTGTTTTCAGATCTGACTGTTACATAAGAAATATGATTTATCTACCCATCAAATATTGTTTTCCAGAGAGGACATGCTTGACCATTTTCTATTGTTAAATGTTGCCAGGATATTCTCCTTTGTGAATATATCAGTCACGCAGACCATGACAGTTTCATTGCTACAGAGAACAGTGCTTTAGTTGAAGGACATGGAGTGTTTTCAGGAACGTTTTTGAGGAATATTCTATGCAAACATGTGCCATGGTGACGCTATAACAACTTGCTAAGTAATTCTGCAGACCACTTGCATAAACACACACAGCTGTACCATCAGCGCTTGTTTATTTGTGTATTTATCAACAGGCTCTTATGGCTATTTGTAACTATTTTATTTTAATTCAGTAACAATCTCATTCAAACTTATTGATGGTTAGGTTTAATGGTGTCTGACCTTCATGCTTTTTTCTAAAAATCATAACTTTTTTATAAAAAACTGTTTTACAAGTATGCACATTTGTATGAATTCATACAAAGTTAATTTTGTTATTTGATGGATACGACTTTCTAAAATTGACTTTTAATTTTAATTATTCGTCAACTGAACAATCATGTGAACTGCACTTCCATATATTGTGTACACAAATGCATTATTACAGTACCTCTTTCGTAAGTTCACTGTTCTCATAAATGTGTCGTATTTCCTCGCTGCTGAAGTCTGTGGAGATCTCAGCACTGCCGGTGCTACACGCAGGGTTTTCTGGGTAACGGCGGTAGTACTGATTACAGCCCGTAGTTGCTTCGCTTTCAAACATGGGATTGTACTTAGTGGCTCTTTCTAGAGATGGCACTTTATCTGCATATCTGTGGAAATGTCAAGAAATAAAGTCAGATTACAGACAACAACATCAATGCATCAGAAAAAAAAGAAAAAGAAAAAAGAGCCTTGGTGCTAATTTGGGAAGCACAGGTTTGAATCTGATCCAAAACATGTTTCTCTTCCTGTATAATGTGATCTCTCTACTATATCTGTCAATAAATTAAATTAATAATTAAATAAACTAATCAAATGGGGAAGAAGAAAAAAAAAAAAAAAACTGTGGATATGCAAGATGTTATTAGCCTCAAAAATGCGTCAAGGACCAAAAAATTAAGGACCAAAAAATAATTATTAGATTGCTTTTAAAACTGCAAAATTGTGCAAAAACTCCAATGGTTTGTATCTGGAGTTGAAGATGCCCTTGCCATGGGTTCGTAAAACTAGGAGATCGTCCCACCTATTTATATCTGCCCAAAGGTCAGATAGTGGAGCCACGGAAAAAGTGAGTGGATTATCTAAGCCTGAGTGAGAGCGGCTCAATGTTCTACTGTCCCGGGATTCATTCCTCTATAACCTGTTGATCAGGATCACTGATAGATCCCCTGCAGAGACATTACGTCATCTTTTGTCTGCCAAGATCTCCCTGTTTGCCCTGGTGTTGGTGAAGCAAGTCTGCAGTGTTTATGTTTACAGACAAAGTGTAGATGCAAAAGAAATATAAATTAATATCTTTAAAAATAAAGAAATAATGGTATAATATTTTATAATAATAATAATTATTATTATTATCAGTATAACATTATTATTATTATTATTATTATTATTATTATCATTATTAGTGGTGGGTTTGGCTCTTGTTTTGAGCTTTTATGAACAAATAAAATTATTATTATTATTATTAGTGGTGGTGGTTTCCGCTCTCATTTTGATTTATTATGAGTCATTACAAAGTATTTGAGTTTATGAATAAATGAATGAATAATTAAACAAATTAATGAATAATTATTATTATTATCATCATTGCTATTATTATCTCTCATCTCAAGTTATTACAAACCAGTATACAATGACCCCAAAAAGTATTTAGACAGGCACACTTGGTTATCTAATTCAGTGTGGATTAAGTGTCCAAATACTTCTTGGGGACATTGTATGTTATCTAGAGCCGATGGATATAAAAAATTGGCATATCACCATATCAGCATAATGATGTATTTGATATAAAATGTCCAAGAACAACTTGTCCAAAAAAGATAATTGGTCCAACCTGCACATCACTTGCCTAAAAGCATTTGTTTCATAACGACCAAAGAGAACATATTTTGTGTTCCGGCCTATTCGTACAAGGTCATAAAAACAAAATATGCGTGTTTGTGCCATAAAATATTTCCATGCCCTCTATATATATGTTCCAGAGCACAGATTATTTGGTTCTTTTCGAACAGGTGAGGAAACCAAATGTTGTATTTTTAAATCTATCAAACATGTTGGAATACATACTTTTTTCCCTTTTGGGACCTCAAAAAAAAAAAAAAAACATTTCAGAGTGTTTATATTTACAGCCTTCATTCATAGCACTGACAGAATGATCTAAAAAGGCGATTCATGCTTCAAATGTGCATTACAACATCACACAAGTCAGTAAAATGAATTGAACCATTATTGATAATCCAATTAGCAGATTTGTAGTCCATTAAGGAGTTCTGCTTGTTCTGAAGATAATAGAAAAACATAAGCCTCTTATTTCATCGAAAAATATGATCTTATGATTTACTTGGAGCATTAAGAATGTGTTTGCTATGCTGTAAGCACAGTTTGTACCGTAAAGGGTCTTCTGAATCATCCGTGTCATACTGGTCTCGCAGAGTTCTGGCAAGGAAAAAGATCACGGCCGACGCCACGAGGAGGAACCCCGCGACCGAGGCAATGGCGATGCCAACCACCAGCGGTTCTGACACATACTCCTCACAGTGTTCGCCTCGATACCACCAGTTTTCACCGACTCGACACCTAAAACAAGATGCATGACATAAGGGTTAGTTAATTTCATTTTTGGCCGTACTGTTCCTTTAAGAGTTGTTTTTACAGCACACACCTGCAGATGGCTCCCTTGCCAGGTATGATGTCACATTTCCCATCATTCTGGCAGAAGTCTTCCTGAATGTCACAGATACTCTGACATGGCAGCCCGTCCACGCTAAAATAGCCAGCATTACAAACGCACTCTGCCTCGCCTGACCAGCGGTTGACTAAACACTGGGAGAACTCATTACACGCTTGGAACTTACACGGATCAGCCTGATCACCTACCGGAAAGAAAAACACAAATACACCCACACATGAATAATGAATGATGTAAATAGGATTAGCACAGACAATGTTTGCAACATTGTTAAAGAAAACAAAAGCTTTTAAAATAATTAAGTAGAAATAATTATCTAGAAATAAAAACTAAAACTGAAATAAAAAGAAACTAAACCTAAACCTCAGTAATAATGTACTCTTTGAATTTATGTCAGTTTCTTGAATGTCATGTAGTGTAACCACCAAGTAAAAAGTAACAAAATATTTTCCTTAAACCTGTGAGTGTACACATATTTTATTATTATTTGAAAAAAATATATATATATCTTTGAAGATAAAAAGTACTTTTTTACAAATACATGAATTATTAATTTACAAATATAATTAGGTTTTCAGTGAGTTGCACCACAACATTTTCAAATATAAAAAAGCAGTAAAGTATATTATTGTTATTTTGTTATTTAATAAAAGATTATGCAAATTCAGAAATTAAGACATGCTCATCATAGAAGATGTGTATTCAAGTCACTGTTTCTATGAACTGATTTATGTATTTTTAAATAAATGCAAATCATGTCATTGATTTATCAGATCTAATCAAAGTGGAATACAATGACGTTAGAGGTATAGATGTCAATTGGGAAATTTGACTTTTGCTGTATAAACAACTGTGATCTATTACAATGCTTTACAAATGTGGTGTCAAAACAAAGCTAGTTTTCTGATTTGAAGGCTTCAGCATTTGCCCTTTAGAGGTGCTGTGTTGACAAAAGAGCTCAGACAGAATTTACATGCCCACACACAGGGACACAAACAAATATGACTCACGTGCCTGACGCGTTGAGCGCTGCACGTCTCGCTAGAGCAAATCACCTCTAATCTGTCTGCAGTACAGAATCAGTCCACCTATCACTCATCCTAACAAGGCCTAATGTATTCCAAAGCCAGACTGGAATAACCCCAACCCTGTGTCCTCTGTCCCAGAAGCAACCTGCTCAATATCTGTAAATTACGAGGTATAGCCTATCTGTAAAATCCACAGTTATCAAAACTTGCTGGCAAAATTATAGGGTGTTTCTAGGATTGATATTTGGTTGCTAGCATGTTTTGGGTGGTTGCATATTGACAAAGACAAAAGAGTCCACCCCTAAATCTATCCAATAGTATTGTTCCTAGGTAAGTCTATATGATTTTTCGCCCATTTTAAAGCATGTTCAATTTGAATTATTCAGTAGTCTTTTAGTACTGCTATAAATTGAAGAAATGTTAGCTCCTGTAACATGTATGAGTCACTAAATAGCAAAATAAAACTTTTTTTACTCATAGTCTTAGGCTCAGACAAGTGGTATGATCTATATCTACAGTAATAGTACTAAACCATGAGTCATGACTGGTGATAGTGATTTTAGAGTTTTAAAAATGACTTCAAATTGGCAGAAAATGCTTAATATGGCAGGGACTCTATCCTTAAAATAATCAAATAATGTTTATTGAATATTGTTGGCAACAGGCAATTCCAAAAATTCACTGATGTCGTTAGCCAACCCCTATTTGTGTTCTGTGTTTTGTGTGTATATGTACAGTATTGAAGTACCTGATTCAACATCCAATGAATACTTGTCTATTGCAAGATTCATTGTTTGGTATGCAGTATTACAGAAGTCTTCTAAGATCAGGTACACTGCTGTTGTCACGCCATGGGGAACTGGCTTGCCAAACTTCATCCTGCTGTTTACCACAATGCTGCCATTCCTGAAGTTCAAGATCTCTAAATTCTGGAAATTGCTGAGGTTGGATTGTAGATATGGTACGAGCTAGAAAAGGCATACATTGAAAGGAGGAATTGAAGTGTATTCCAGAGAGCAGCAATTCAGTGCAGAGTCACACATATGGAAGTCAAGAAGGTGACTGAAGTTTCTAATTCCATCAATTATCTCATTAGTTAGTGTTCATAAAGGCAACTATGTTAATGGAGTTAACGGATAGTATGCAAAGCCCCTAACAAACTCTCCTAATGTTTTACAACAACAAACATCAACAAATCTAAACTAGCGTTGTCCTGTGTGTCAGTTTAGAATGCGCTTTACTGAATAGTTTACCCTAAAAATGAACATTTCGTCATCATTGAAACAAAAGATGTGAATGGTTACAGAGGTTATCCATCCCAAACATTCTGTCATGTTTAAAGACACTTGTCATTAATGACTCATGGCTTTCTTATTGATGCTTTGCTTTCCATAAATTAGAGCAAGGTAATTACCTAATAACATTCATTCCTAGCTAATTGGCTATGGCTACTTCTAAGCACCAAATATAAGATCACAGAATAAATGTGACAAATATATCTTACCAGCTCCAGAAATCTTTGTTCAAGAGCCTTGTATTCAGTAGAGCTCTTGTTGAACAGATCTTCAGAAAACATCATGTTGGTGACCCTGAGGCTGAAAAACACTATTAATGCCCTTCCAGGACTGGCTGGCAAGGCAATACTTGCCAAGTCTGACCCATGAGCAAACCCACTACCATTATCTTCATCATGGCTTGGCCCATCAAATGGGAAGATGTCGAATGAAACTTCAAATTCTGTTACATTGGGGTTAACTGGAGGAGGAACTTTCATAGTAGTACTGTCCGAATCCACTAGTTTTGGAGGTAGGATGAGGCCTGTGATGTCAGATTTTGACCCTACTGTGTGTTCTTGTACTGAGTTGTCTAAAGTTTCTCCAGGATTAACTATGTTGTCGGTAGGTCTGAATGTTGGTTTATAAAATGATGGTACAATGGTGGAACTAACAGTCTCCAAATGTTCTGAAACATCTGGAATGACAGAAATTGTGGATGACTGAAATATTGTAGTTGAATCCCCATCGTCAACATTCTCTGATAAAACGGGATTCTCTGAAACAGTTGCAACATAAGAGTGCACTGCAATAGTTGGAGTCTCTGGAGTCGTCTCTTGAAGAACTGAGTGAGTTGATGATTGGGTAGGTAGAGGTTCTGTGGTTGATTCTGGTTCAGGTTCATCCTCATCTATTGATGAATGTGATATCCGAGTGAACGGAGAGTCCTTCTCAGGAGACAGGGAAGCTGAATGATCTAAACTTGGTCTATCAGTGGCTATTGTTGTTGGGACTGTTGTTGCGACCAAGATCTCATCCCCAACTAAATCATCTTCTGACAGTTCAGTAACTGGGCTTTCCGTAGGCACAAGCTTGATGCTTTCCATCTCCTCATCTAGAATCTTGACTTCTTCATCTGATTCTTCCACCTCTGGCCATAAGAGAGCAGGTAACTTTGTGATACCTTGGGTTACAGGATGCTCAACAGCTTCTGAATAAGTGGTAGGACCTTCACAGAAACTGTATCAATGTTTAGGATTACAGGTAACTGTGTGGATGAAGGGATTTTATTTGACTTTGTTGTGGAGGCCAGCATTACAACTGATGCACCCACAGTTTCCTGACTCTGTTTGTTGTCTGTTGAAGTAGTATACTCATCCGTAGCTACTGCTGTGCTTGGTGGGATCACAGTGGGCGTAACAAGTCGTTCTGTATAGTCTTTATCAGTAGGTGAACTGACTGTATCAGGACTTTGTGATGAACCCACATCTTGAGCTTCTGCTGAAGTGTAGACATGTAACAAGGGTCGATTGGTCACATGTGTGGCCATAGTGGTAGATTCATCTGGAAAATAGTCATCATATCCTTCAGGGGCTACTTGGGTCTGCATAGAAAGCTCAACAGTCAAAGTCTCCATAGTCAAGAAAACTGGGGCTTGGTCAGTTGTTGTGTAGTGAGGATGGGTACGAATGTCTTGTGTCACAAGTACCCTGTCTAAGAATGGCTCTTCAGGTTGCAGATCTTGGTGAGGAGGCTCAAGCTGTTCCTCTATATTTCCCTGATTTTCCTGAGGTTGCTGTTCCTGTACCTCATCCTCATCGTCCGTCAAGACTTCTTGTGGTGTTCGTGACACCCAAGGCCAGATGTCAGGACCTAGGTAATCCCCAGAGAAACCTGAGCCCGAGCCCAGGTCTCTAAAATCACTATGAGAAGTCACCTCAACATCAGGAGGTTCCACTGGAGAAACTGGTGTCTTTTCTATCTTGTGAGGTGATTCTGTAGGTAAGGCAACTCCAGTTATCATGCCTGTGATAGGACTGACTGTAGTTGCAGTCTGTAAGAATCCTTCCTCTTCAAGAATACCATCATCTAAAACAAGAAAACAACATTTTTTTTAACCATGTTACTGCCTTTAATGGGGAAATAAATTACAAGAGATAAGACTTACTTTCTGCACCAGGAGCAGGTACACTACTTGTGGTCTCAGATTTAGAGGTAAACTCAATATCCAAATTCTTCAAAGACACTTCTGCGGGAGACAGAGTGGTACTTTCCTCAAAGATGATTACATCATTTGCATTTGTGTCCTTACTTTGTCCATCCATCCAGGGATCAAAAGTGTGATCAGGGCCAAAGAAGTCATTGTTTGTAATGAAGATGTCATTGTTGGATAATTCCTGCCCAGGAACATCTGGTGGTTTCTCAGAGGCAAGAACATTATCCTAGGATTTAATCATTAGTTAGTTAGTTAGTTAGTTAGTTAGTATTGACTGTTAAGAATTAAATATAAGCCAAATGATAAACCAAAAGTCCTTTTAACTTTCCATACTGTGGCCTATGTCCACTGAATGTCCTTATGTGTCAGTTATTAAAATTGTGTCTCACCATTTGACAATCAAAAAAGGTGGGCAGAGTAAGTGGAACAAAGTTTCCTTAAACTTCTCACTGAATTACACTAGAAAACATCCCCCCCCCCCCCCCCCCAGAGAAATGTCAGTGGAAAAATTGCATAGACATAGTTAAAAAAAAAAAAAAAAAGAAAAAGAAAAAAAAGATGCACATGATATTCACACCATCCTAAGGATCTGTTCCTAGATGGGTCATTGGATGATGCATATTTGACTAGAAAACAGTTTTAGCTGTTCCATACACCAGACACTCCCATTTAATGTTTAATCTTCAATCTTCCCATTTAATCTTCAATCTTCAATCTCCATGCATATTTGGAATATGTCATGTTGTATACATAATGACTGGCTGTATATACATTCATGAGTTATTCACACCATTTTATTTTCATGCAAGTAATGAGTGAGGTGCTACTGAAACTAGATCACCGTCAGTTGCACACATTGGCTTCATTCATGAAACACGAGCAGAACGAATTTCTGTGTAAATCATTCGTAAAACCATTCTTACGTAAACTGTCACATTCAATTCAGTGCGACAATTTACATAAGAATGGTTTCATGACCAATTTACACAGAAATTAGTTCTGCTCGTATTTCTTGAATTAGGTCCATTGATCATTTAATACAGGACAAATGGCTTGACTGTCTACACAATATCCTATTGAACTAGTTTTGAGCACCTTATAGTTAGGTTTCTAATTTGCCTTAACAGCTGACAACACAAACTAATATCCATCTTATACAGGACAGATCAGATAAGGTATTAACTTCTTGCATTGACTTTTAGTAACTAATATGTGTCTTTGGAGGCAAGCGTACTATTACCTGAGAGAGAGAACATGTTCCCAGATCCAGACATGGACATAACGCACCAGCCAAAACAAGACAGTAAATCTACTTAATAAGGGTATTGAAATAATTGCCAGTTTTGTCAAATGTAAGAGGAAAAACCGAGAGTAAATTCTAAGATTATTGCCATGTTTGGTATGCAACGTGTCTTTCTAATTAAACTACAGACTGCTCAGCTTCTGCAATAAATATATGTCACACTGAGATTAAAAACAGATTCTTTTCAATATTTCATAGTGCCTGAGCTAAACAATTTTCATAAAATAGCATGCTTACTTGTGTCTAGAGAATACTTGAGCTGGAAAATTGACTTGAATAGTTTTACAGACCTGCCGTATTATCCCATAGCTGTGCTATAATCTGTTTTAATGACATGCTATGAAAACCGAATTTATGTGCAAGGTAATCGTTCTTATCATGTAACAACAAAAACCTACATGTGATTGCCATTAGTGTGACTCATTTTTCATTTAACAGCTTTGGAAGGATTCACATTCACACTTGAAAGTGATTGCACTGCAATGAGGTGAAAATAAAACCTAAATCCTAAACTGCAGCTCTGAAATGGGATTCTGGACTGGACAGTCATGGTTACCAGTTTACTGGGTGGTCCTGCCAATGACCATTGACTCACCATCATGTCATTGGAGTCAAGCGGTCTGCTTGTTGGTTTGGAAGGCAGCAATGTCTCCACTGTGAAGCCAAAACAGAGACAAATCGTATCAAATTATACTTAAAACTGCTCAAGCACAGTTCATACCCATATTGACATTTCTTCAAGAGAGATTGGCTCTGAGGGCTGCAAGATTAGTCCGCCAAAACCAGAGATAAGAACCATAAAGGCTCCTTGCTTTTAAAACCGCATACAACCAAGCAGAGTAAGAAGATATCCAACCATTGTCAACATACTGCATTTTGGGTTCATTCAGCTACAGTTTGCAATTTACCACTGTGACAGAACACAAAGTTAAACCTGAATGTTTATAAGATACATAAATTAAGAAGCACTCAACTCAACACCCTGATGTCTTGGGCTCCCTATAATGGATCCACAATGTGCCTCTATTTCTTAGACTAAGAGAATGTCTTACCATTTTCCAGTTGCAAAGAATCAGGGTCCACATCCAGAGTGGCGTTTCTGATGAAATTCTCCTTGTGGAGGGCTTCAGTGATGTGGTTTCGGAAGTCTGTGATTGTGTAGACCACAGTGGGAAACTCATCGGGATCTGTGAAGGAGTTCTCAACCATGTTGGAATATATAGTCTCATTACTTATTCCCGCACCCTCGCCCTCAAGAACCACAGCGTAGTGCACCACCACTGCCAGGCCTCTGAGGAATGAAAAGAAAACAGTGACTCTTTGCAGTCAAAAAACAACATAATATGTTTTGTCAAAGGCTTTACTGGCTGTAAACTGGCCTCAAGGCAACATTTAGAAATAAATTAACAGCTTGAGCTACAGTAGAGCAGGCGTTGGAGTTTGTCATGGAGGAGCTTGCCATCTGTTCAATGATGTTTTGTCAGTTTGTCATATTTATTTGTTATATTTAATCAGTTGAATATCAGTTGTACAACTTTGTTTACATCATTCCTGTGCCTAGTAGTACTATTGAGGTATTGAAGTATAATAAATGGCTTGTTGGTTTTAGCTAGTTTAAAATGGTCTAGTTGTTCTTCCAGCACTACCAAGCTGGTGTTAAGCCAATCTGGCTAGCCTCTCAGCCTGGTTAAAATGGTTTAGCTCATCAACCTGCTGGTCTTTCTGTCTGGCCAGCTGAAAAGTGCCCAAAACATACAACAGACAGCATGGACAGGCTAAGAGACAGGCTAAACACTTTAGGCTGATTTAAACTGTTTCTGTTTTGTAGCAGTGTGGCTAAAATAAAATTCCAGTCTATTATCAAGCTAGTAACCAAATATGCCACAGAATATTCAGCAGCCAGCTGTTGGTTATACTATGGGAAATAAAAAAGAATTAGGAGTGAGGAGAGCTGACCTAGATTTTTTTTTGCCACATATTTTTCTACAAGGGTTAGAAAACCTGATGAGTTTATGACCAGATTCATTTTCTCTCCCATGACAGACAAAATCTCCATCAGGATTCAATTCCCTGGCACATCAGAAATGCTAATTAGCTTTATGTGAATTTAAGTGAGAACATCTCTGTTTTCAGGTGGTTTAAGGGGCCTCATGGAGCTCACAATATGCAGTTATCCATTGTGTGGTTTAACCGAGGCCTCACTGATAATCCACAGGGAAACCTTGCCATGATGACACTTGAGAGCCGAGAGCATTTAGCATTTAATCCCATCATGCTTGGCAACTGGACATGCATTTAGCACAGTGACTTGTCACACACACACACACACACACACACATACGATATATCACACCAAAATGAGAATGACCATCCTTTCAGTGGATTGATTTTGCAAGGCTAACGAGGCTGCAAGCACATGACCTTACCAAGAAAACAGTGTGAAAGTAATTTCAGAGCAATGCTTTATAAAACACTACATATGGTGGGTGGAAAATTCAGGCACATGAATTTCTCATTAGATGTTTTGGAGGAGATATGGGTCACGCAGCTGTGTGATATGGCAGGGTGGAGAGATAGATTTATCAGGTCCGAGTGAAACATTGCACAGAGTAGTGATAGCCCAAATAATATTAATATCTGTTTTCTTCATTTTTATATGTGATTAACTGTGACTTATAAAATCAATGCATTTAGATCTAGAGCCAAATAAAAGTTAGGATACTTACCCTTCAATGTCCTTCTGTGGCCTGGGATATTTTATTAAGGAAAAAGGAGTAATATAAATAAATTAACATATATTCAAATTTTTTATCTGTATGCACAACATAATCATGTAAATTACCATAAAAAATTACCTGAATTCAAGGACAAATATTTTCTTGAAACCTGGGACCCTTTCAAACACCCCTTCAATCTTCAACAAAAGAAAGGATAAGCTATAAACATACACAACTGTATATATGTACCCTGATGGGCATGAGATTATAGATTTTAACAATCTAAATGTTTCATTCGCCATATACTTTTATTACTTGTCACTATATATATATATATATATATATATATATATATATATATATGGATGCAACTCACCTTATCAATGAACAGTTCCGATAGATGTTGATAGTGGTAACTTGAAGGATCTCTCAGAGCATCATCATAGATTTCACCTCTCAGCTTAATACTCAGCTCCACAATATGGTCTCCGACAGGACGTACAGGTTTGACCACAATGTCATCAATTTCATTTCCAATCTATATTTTTGTTTTTATGAAAAGTTTAAGAGGAATTACTCAGTTCAAGAAGTTATATAAAAAGTCTTAAGTTAAATTATTGTTATAATTATAAATTATAAAAAAAAAAAAAAATGTGCTCACCATGTTGTTTTCAACTAAAATGTCATTGGAAATGTCCTGTGGCAAGATTTGTAATGTGGTGGAGAAAGTCTTTTGAATAGAAGTTGTCAAGTCATTCCGTACAACCGTGATATCCTCCACTTTCAAGATAGGAGTTGGGGTGTCATACTCAGCAGGTTGCAGTTGGACATCATGTATGTCAGGTGTTTCAGGTACTATCACTGGCACCTCTGAAAGTTCCGACAAAGATGTCTGAGATGTGACTTCAGGTGTCTCTGATAAGGCTCCACTTGTTTTCAGTATAACTTCAGGTGCTTGAGATATGACATAAGTTGTCTCTTTTATGACATCAGCTTCGACCTTAGGTGTCTCTGTTGCGACTTTAGGAGTCTCAGGTGAGGAGTCTCCTCTGGTCTCTTCTGTGACTTCATGTATGATTTCCACCACAACTTTTTTTGTCTCCTCTTTAATTTTTGATGGATCTGTAACTTCATGTATGTCCTCACTTATGGCAGTTGCCAGTATACCATTTTCCACCTCTGTAACAGTAATGACTGGCATTGTGTCAAAATGTGTTTCCCCACCATTTTCAACCTTTTTGGACGTTTCTTCTAGCTTATATTCCATGCCTTCAGTTACAAATGCTACAATGTCAGTTTCAGGGGTACCAGTGTCAAAAGAGGTATCAAGTGTACCCTCAGGTGTGATTCCAGTTGTGGCAACACTTGTGAACTTAGTAGAAGTTTCTGTGGGCTTCTCTTTAACCAAAAACCTTTCAGTACTTCCCTCAGATGATTCCTCTAAGATGGCAGCTTCAGTTACATCCCCTAATTCAGCAGTAACATGACTTTTTCCTCCCACAAAATCTTCAAGGGAGTTTTCAAGAACTGTTTCTCTGTCTGTGCCAGTGTCTTCAAATTCAACCCCAGAAACTTCTGTTGCCTCTGTCATCATCTCACCAGATTCCGTAATGGCAGTTATGTACTCATCCACAAGTGAGTCTCTCTCAGTTAACACATCGGAAGCTTCTGTACTTTCCTCTGTCACTTTAGTTATCTCTCCAGCTGTCTCCTCAGCAACCTCTGGGGTCTCGGTTATAATGTCCTCTTCCTTACCTAAATGATCCTCTTCAGCATCAGGTATGACATCTGTAGGCTCATAAGTCTCCTTCAACACATCATGCATACTCTCTGTCACAATATCTGGTAGTTCTTCAACTGTTGTCACCTCTGGTGTTGGTTTGCCCTCTTTAGTGGAGGGTGTCTCTTCCTCATCTTTATTAAGTAATGTTACAATTGTTATGTCTTTAGGTGTGTCCTCTGTTGATACAACAGAAGTTTCCTCAAGTAGGCCTTCCCCTGTATAATGTCTAGCAATCTCAGTTGACGTATATAAAGGTGTAGTGGGTGAAAGTTTTTCTGGCAGAGTGGTCACATATGTGATTTTGACAACATCCTTATCTGTCACAGCTTTTGGCAACCCTTCTGTGGAGGAATTATGCAAAACCTCTAACAGTTCTGTAGGATTTGTCTGCTTTGGTTCCTCTGGTAAGACATTCTGAACAGGAGATATATTTGTAGGAGAACCTCCTGGAGGTCTATCAGTGGACATCACTGTAGCGTCTGAGATAACATAAACATCTATGGTAACAAGTGCTGATTTAACAGGACTTTCAGTAACACCTTGCCCAACCTCAAGTTCAGTTTCTGAAATAAAATTTTCAATGTATTCTCTAGTTACTACTGAAGGAATATTAGTACTTATTCCTGGTGAGTCCTCAAGGGTTGTAGGGAGATCTGTCTCATACTTTGCAGAAGTAAAACCTCCAGTAGTTCTACCAGTGGGAATCAATGTAGCCTCTGACACAACATCAACTTCTTCATATTGAATTGTAGCATCTACTGTTTTAACAGGACCTTCAGTAGCACCCTGCCCAATGTCCAGTTTAGCTACTGAAATAAGCTCTTCAGTAGATTCACTGGTAACTCCTGTAGGAGTATTGGTAGTTATCCCTAGTGAGTCCGCAAAAGTTCTGGGAATATTATAATAATATTTTCCTGAAGTAGAATCTGGATTTCTATCAGTGGTAATCAATGTAGACTCTGAGACAATGTCAACCTCTCCATGTGGAATGGTATCACCTGCTGTCATAACAGGACCCACAGTAACATCCTGTTTCACAGTGGTCTCATTAGTGAGTTCGGTAGGTGAACTAGTGCTCATCCCCAGTGAGTCCTCAAAGGATGTGGGAATAACATACTGATATTTTACTGAAGTAGAATCGTCTGAAGTTACATCAGTGGTCATTAATTTAGATTCCGAGGCAATGTCCAACTCTTTATGTTGAATGGTAACAACTGCCGTCTTAACCGGACCATGAGTAGCATCCAGTCCCACCTCTGGTTTGGATTCTGAATGAAGCACTTCAGTGAATTCACTGGTGATTATTGTAGGAGTATCAGTGCTTATCCCTGGTGAATCCTCAAAGTTTATGAGAATATCATGCTCATATTTTTTTGAAGTAGAACCTTCTGGAGTTCTATCAGTGGTCAATAATATAGACTCTGAGACAACATCAACTTCATGTTGAATGGTAACACCCGCTGTCTTAACCGGACTATCGGTAGCATTGTGTCCTAACTCTGATTCTGAATAAAGCCCTTCAGTAAAATCACTGGTGACTACTGTAGGAATAGTAGTGCTCCTTTCTAACGAGTCCCCAGAAGTCGTGGGAAACTCATATTCATGTTTTCTTGAAGTAAACTCTTCTGGTGTTCCATCAGTGATCATTAATTTAGGCTCTGAGACTATGTCAACCTTTTCATGTTGAAAGAAAACATCTGTTGTCATAAATGGACTATCGGTAGCATCATGTCCCAGCTCTGTTTCTGAATAAAGCTCTTCAGTAAACTCACTGGTGACTACACTGGGATTAGTAGTGCTTAGTCCCAGTGAATCCTCAAAGGTTGTGGGAATCTCATAATCATATTTTCTTGCAGTAGACTCCTCTGGTGTTCCATCAGTGATCATTAATTTAGGCTCTGAGACTATGTCAACCTTTTCATGTTGAAAGAAAACATCTGTTGTCATAAATGGACTATCGGTAGCCTCATGTCCCAACTCTGTTTCTGAATAAAGCTCTTCAGTAAAACCACTGGTGACTACTGTGGGAATAGTAGTGCTTATTCCTAGTGAATCCTCAAAGGTTGTGGGAATCTCATAATCATATTTTCTTGCAGTAGACTCTTCTGGTGTTCCATCAGTGATCATTAATTTAGGCTCTGAGACTATGTCAACCTTTTCAACTTTAAAGAAAACATCTGTTGTCATATATGGACTGTCGGTAGCATCATGTCCCAACTCTGTTTCTGAATAAAGCTCTTCAGTAAACTCACTGGTGACTACACTGGGATTAGTAGTGCTTATTCCCAGTGAATCCTCAAAGGTTGTGGGAATCTCATAATCATATTTTCTTGCAGTAGACTCTTCTGGTGTTCCATCAGTGATCATTAATTTAGGCTCTGAGACTATGTCAACCTTTTCATGTTGAAAGAAAACATCTGTTGTCATAAATGGACTATCGGTAGCATCATGTCCCAGCTCTGTTTCTGAATAAAGCTCTTCAGTAAACTTACTGGTGACTACTGTGGGATTAGTAGTGCTTATTCCCAGTGAATCCTCAAAGGTTGTGGGAATCTCATAATCATATTTTCTTGCAGTAGACTCTTCTGGTGTTCCATCAGTGATCATTAATTTAGGCTCTGAGACTATGTCAACCTTTTCAACTTTAAAGAAAACATCTGTTGTCATATATGGACTATCGGTAGCATCATGTCCCAACTCTGTTTCTGAATAAAGCTCTTCAGTAAACTCACTGGTGACTACTGTGGGATTAGTAGTGCTTATTCCTAGTGAATCCTCAAAGGTTGTGGGAATCTCATAATCATATTTTCTTAAAGTAGACTCTTCTGGTGTTCCATCAGTGATCATTAATTTAGGCTCTGAGACTATGTCAACCTTTTCAACTTTAAAGAAAACATCTGTTGTCATATATGGACTATCGGTAGCATCATGTCCCAACTCTGTTTCTGAATAAAGCTCTTCAGTAAACTCACTGGTGACTACTGTGGGATTAGTAGTGCTTATTCCCAGTGAATCCTCAAAGGTTGTGGGAATCTCATAATCATATTTTCTTGAAGTAGACTCCTCTGAAGTTCTATCAGCATTCATTAATTTAGGCTCTGAGACTATGTCAAACTTTTCAACTTTAAAGAAAACATCTGTTGTCATAAATGGATTGTCAGTAGCATCGTGTCCCAACTCTGTTTGTGAATAAAGCTCTTCAGTAAAATCACTGGTGACTACTGTAGGAATAGTAGTGCTTATTCCTAGTGAATCCTCAAAGGTTGTGGGAATCTCGCTATTATATATTCTTGAAGACTCTTTTGGAGTTCTGTCAGTGTTCCTTAATTTAGACTCTGAGACTATGTCAACCTCTTCATGTTGAATGGTAACATCTAATGTGACAGGACCGTTGGTAGCATCCAATTTGACTTCCAGTTCAGTTTCTGAAATAGGTTTCACAGTGGCCTCACTTGTGAGTTCTATAGGTGAACCAGTGCTTATCTTTGGTGACGACTCAAAGGCTGTGTCAAGATCAGGCTCTGGGGTGATTCCAAGCATTGTTTGAAGCTCTGCAGGCCTAGTGGTGATTAAGGTTCGGTCTACAATGGTCTGTGGTGTGACATCCTGTGGATGTGTTACTGCTTCAGGAACCAGAATACTGACTGGGTGAGGAAAGAGAAAGAAAGAGGAAGAGGAAGTGGCAGAGTAAATATACATTGTAAGAGGTAGTTTGAGTCATTTTTGAATTTCATTTTGTAAATTGCATCTATTAATTTTATGTTGTTAATTTTATGTTGCTAATTATCTTCATGAACACTCCATGTACCCTATTGTTAAGATTAAGCCCATATAATTAGTTACACTTGACTAAATAGCAGAACTTTGTCTGAGGATCCTGACACCTCTACTTCATTACAAGCCACTGAGTACCTAAAAAGGATTAATGTCTATTCTGAGAGCATTGCATATCCTGAGCCAGAGAGTACTAGGTCTCCGTTGATATGACTGCAGGGTCTAATGTGGACATTAACAATAGATAAATCAGAGCATAACTTACTGTAAATTAACAGACTGCAAAATCAGTCAATAGAAATAAGACTTTCTGGACTTTAGCTGCTTATTTTGAAGTATTTATAAACACAGGGAATGTGAACACAGATCCATTGTTTAAGAAGCATATTGTTTTAAACAATGTTGTAAACTAGACTGACCTTTGCTTGTGGCCACGTTTGCTTGTATTGGCGCAGTAGTCGTTGTCTGATGTCTGTGAAAAAGAAGACAATTATGCATGTTTTTAAAGGTCGGTAACATACCCCAAAACTAGAAAATCTAAACTTCTTATTGCAAATGAGTTTTCCGCTTCAGGAAATGAACTGAACCATAAGGAATGCTATGTCTCTAAAGCTAGCGGAAAGTAAACTAGCTTTAGCAGGAACTAATGGTATTATTTAAATTTTTGCACACTGAAACTAGGGGTCTGTATCCACCTTTAACTATTAATGGGTGGTTTTGTCTGCAAAGCACCAGTGTGTGCTCAGAATTAGCTGCCTTAGATGCCTGGCTAAAAAAAAAAGGTGTTTCGGATCATTCAATTAGTATTAGGGTTAGGTTACATACATTCCAATCTGTGCTCCACACTGGCCATTTGTAGATTCATCTATGCTGCAGGACTGTACTAAAGTATGCAATATTATGTTGTTTTGTGCCTATTAGTAGCCTGGGAGTCCTACCTGCATTCAGGCTGCCATGAGCTGGTGGGTGTACTATCATAACACAAATATAGGAATTGTGTGATTACACTGTTACTTTTAAACAGTGGGATGTGATGTGGGTTCTTGTTTTTAGTCTATATTAGCACATAATTATGGTAAATGTCGATATTAGACAAATGTGCTGTGTTGACAAAGTTTGGCAGCAATTTGTGTGTGATGAAATTCAACAAGTGTACAGCTCGAAATGAAAAGTATTACCCTTAAAATATTATCATTTTCATGTACCATGATATTAACATGGTACTCCATGATGGTAAATATTTGGAAGAAGTTCTCACCTTGTTGATGTCATTGAAGCTGCTCCTACCCTCTGCAAAATACCATAAAAGTCAATGTGCTTCTTTTTTTCATTTGTAAGAATTTTCAGTATATTTAAACTGATAAGCTAAAAATGTTCATTTTATAATAATTTGTTCAGTATCACTACATAGACAAGGATACTTACACTTGAAATCAGAGCAAGGTGCTCAGCTGACTGGCTAAAGCTCCGGCCAATGTCAAACACGCTAACACTACTGTTTTGACATTTCCTCATCCAGATCTGGTACTCTTCTTTCTCGGGTAAGCGATCCCAGAAGATTTTGAAAGCCTCCCAAACTGTTTCCTGGCACACTAAGGTACGGAAACAAAAACAAACATATATACACATACAAATAAGCATGCAAACCCATACAATGCAAACACACATACACAGACTTAAATGAAGTGGGGGCGGGGTGGGGTGGGGTGGGGTGGGGGGGGGGTAAAGTACCTATTTTCAACTCTTTCTAAATATTTTTACAACATATTTTCACAAAGTATCAATAAAATAGTGTATAAAACAGTCAATTTTTGTTTGTTGTGCAGCAGTACATCGCTGCATTAGCTTTAGCAACATGCTAAACTGGAATCAGTCTCGAATTGAATCTCCATTTAAACATTTTAAACAATGCACTTTGTAGAGTTGCTGTCTATGTAGTGCACTCCAGAACACTCACTTACGAGGTTCAATTTCAGTTGCTGCCAGTGTAGACAGCAGACAGTAAGGCAGCTCACTAGGTTTTGGAAAAGAATAGTGAGAGGAACTATAAACAGTCGAGAAGAAATAATCTGCCAAAACACCAGCTACGAACTCTGCTGTAGTGGAAATTGACATCACTCATAATGTATACCCCTTTCATTTAGAAGACAGAAGTACAGAAATAACAGAATTATTTCTTTATTTCTAAATTAAATAAAGAAAAAGCAATAACTAACATATTGGAAACATCTCTTATCCTTATTCACACACGTCAGTTGTTCCAGACAAACTTAGTTTCTTTTATTTCTCAGTTTGTGAACCAAAATTACTATTTCGGTATGTGCCACATACTTTCTCAATGTACCCAGCAAGTGGAAAATGAAATGCACAGATGGAGGATGTTAACCCTTGCTAGACTTTTTGCGGCTCCAGTCAAAATGTTCCACCTACATCTGCCCGCCATACCGACTATATATGACGACTACCAGAACTCAAGTGCGTAGGAGGGCAGAGGTCACCACTTTTCCTGGCAGAGTGAAGGATCTGATCACTGTCTACAGTGATTCAGTAGCACTGGGGACTTCAGGAGCGCAAGAGGGAGAAATAGGGAATTCTGGCCTTTCCTACTGGAACGATACTTTTTGACAACATTTGACTTCAACAGTGCTAGACAGACACCTCAGACTCCTACTTTGTCAGATATCTTGAGCACCCTGCTGACAGCCATACCTTGGTTATCAGCTTTAATCGTTTATCAGCTTTTATGTCATTATTTACTCAACATTACGTTGTTTAAAACCTATATGACTTATATTTTTCCATGGAACTCTAAAGAAGTTCTGAAAGAAGAGCTGAAAGTCTAGGTACTTTTGGTTTCAATACAACCAAAATGAAAACATTGCAAAAAGTATCATAAAAGTAGTTAAAATGACTTGCACACTGTATACAGTTTTAAGCACAGTTATTTTTTTTTATTTACTTGTTAATTTATTTATTTATTTTAGTTGAAATTCACCAAATGCTAAGATTTGTAATTAATTTTAATTTTTTTTAAATTAACGATTCACTCAAATTGTTATGGTGATTATATCATTTGTAATAAAAATTGCATTAAATTATAAAAATGCAAAATAGACATTCATTAGTCATCTCAGACTTTTGAACCCCACTGTACATGTAATAAAGCATGCCCTATAATAGGTCACTGTGGCTAAACATAATGAACTTTCCATTGAAACACTGAAAGAATAACCTTTATGTAAAATGGCAACACTTGTTTCTCGAGTTTTCGTAATTAGATTCACTAGGGTCATCTGGGTCCTATTAATGCAAACAGCGTGAGACATTTTTCTCAGCGGTGGTCTCAAGTAGGGTTTAATACTTTGATTGCATCTAACTTCGCATGCTAATATGTGATCTTTAGAAAGAGCATGATGTGGAAAAGTGTGTTGAGTGTGTCTGAATATTTGTGCACGATTATATGTAAGTCAGAGACAAAGAGAGCGTGTGTTTCTGTCGTTTTGAAACCGTGGTTCAAAATATGCGGTTACTTGGATGATAATGAAATTGGTCAGGTTGGCTTAGTTTATTATTATTGATGAAAAGTAGAGCCGTATGAGCTCATTTTTCTCGAATAATGATCTCAAAGAGCATCCATTTACATTATAGAAGTCATCTGCAATGCACTGTACCTTTACAATTACCATTCTTGGTGACTATCCCAGAATCCTTCAAACGCAAGTCAAATTTAAATGTCTGGTTCTTACCTCGCAGGTGAAAGTAGTTGAGATGATTCTGTACCGCCTGCTGCACCGTCTCATGTGAGCAAAGTTTAACTCCATTGGGGAACAGAAGGTCTCTTTTCTGTCTGGAGAGAGCCATTTTCCCCTCACCAGACACGTAACTCAATGTTTTACCTTTACCCGCCACCAATGAGCGATTCAAAATGTCATTGGCGTCCAAAAAAGTTGTATATCCATTTGCTAAATAATCCTCATGAGTTCCAGCACCTGATGAAGAATGAAGAGTACATTTTAACAAGATTGCAAGCATCACAAAACTCCTCAAGATCCATATGTAGAGTAGATACATACCTGCATCTATGGAACAGTGTCCAGTCAACAACAATAGTACCACCACAGCCCACCAAATGCATTTAAAATGTAGATCAGGCATTATGATTCCTTATTCCAGCACACTTTAGAGAAAAAGTCATGAATTTTTAGTTTACTAACCACTGTAATTTGGACATCCCTGCTTACAGCCCCAAAAACTTCTATATAGAGTTGAATTAATTAGAATGCATTGTCAGTACATCCTTTCCATGTCACGGAGGGATGCAATCACGTAGCTTTGAGCTGACGTCTTCCCATGCGGCTTAGCAGATGGCTCTTTGGGAGATTTTTCTTGCCCACTAATCCTATTTGTTAATTCTTCTGAGGAAGCTTGTCGAGAAGTCAGTGATACTCCTTTATTGCCCACCTGTAGGATCCGTCTGGATGCAGAGACATCCAAATTCCGGCACAGATTGAATCCTGTAATTTGCGGTCTGATCCACTGATGAGTTCAATTATGAGAGTGGCTTCCTTGTGCTCCATTGCTGCTATTGTGTGCAATGGGATTTCAATCTGAAGAGGTTTGCAATGATATCATTGTATAAGGTTAATTGCGCAATCTACCGTGAAGCTACAAGGAAAGATCTCTTGTTAAGTTTTTGACTAGATGTGACATCTTTTTGGGTTATCCCTTTGTCTACAAGTTTGCCACATGCTGTGACCATACAGCTTACAGGGACTTCTTTATTGGGTTTTGGGTGTATTCCATCATGGCAAGGATAGTATGAACAGATGGCACAAGCATGAGCCAAATAATACCAGGTTTGGTAAGGTATCAATGGTTTGGTGGAGGATACCACAGCTGTTCATTCAACATATATAGAGTTAAATTTACTCCAAATTACGCTTTGTAAAGGGAAACTTTAAATGTTGGCTTGGCAAAGCCTTGTCTGAAAGCTTAAAGGATTAGTTCACTTTAAAATGAAAATTACCCCATGATTTACTCACCCTCAAGCCATCCTAGACTTTCTTCTTTCAAACGAATACAATGAGAGTTATATTAATAATCATCCTGATGCTCCCAAGCTTTATAATGGCAGTGCATGGAAACCACCTGTTTGAAGCTCAAAAAAGTACATCCATCAATCAAAAACATTCTCTACACGGCTCCGGGGGGTTAATAAAAAAAGCCAAATGACCATATGGATTCTACTTATGTCTAAAACTTAACAACGTATAACGTAGGACGTAGCGTAGTACGTCATGCCATAGCATGATACCAGTAGTATGTCGCTTAAGTTTTAGACGTTAGTAGAACCCCTTTGGCCGGAAGCTAGTTATGTTACTTCATAACGTGTTAAATATGGATATTTTTCTTACAAATACTAATCCCTTCCCTTCAGAAGGCCTTTATTAACCCCCCGGAGCCATGTGAAGTACGTTTATGATGGATGGATGCACTTTCTTGAGCTTCATATAGATGGTTTCTGTGCACTGCCATTATAAAGCTTGGGAGCATCAGGGTGATTATTAATATAACTCAGATTGTATTCATCTGAAAGAAGAAAGTCATATACACCTAGGATGGCCTGAGGGTGAGTAAATCATGGGGTAATTGTCATTTTAAAGTGAACTAATCCTTTAAGTCTAGTTTACAGTCTGAAGATAATGTAGGCCTTAAGCGGGCACGGGGTTCAAATCCGTTCTGTTTGAGACGTGACAGATCAAATCCTGTGTAGCATCTGCCATATCTGAAGCTTTGTGTTCTCTCACTCTTTCACTTCTTCCTTCTTTTATGCTTTCACTCATCCTAGGGGGGGGGGGACTAGGTGCAAAATTACTGGTAATTTTTCAAAGACACAACTGAGGGGCAGTTGTACTATAATTTGTGTAAAAATGAAAATAAATAGTTTATAATTGTAACTTTTTTGTTTAGATTAATATAGTTTTAAAACAGTGTTATTTTAGTTTTTGTAGGGTTTTTTTTTTTTTTTTTGCTATTACAGTATTTATTGTTATTTTGATTAAGCTTATATTTTCAGTTTTCATTTTAATTTCAGTTTTAGTATTTTGTTTAGATTTGTTATTTATTTATTTTTTACTTCAGTTTTAGTTTAATTGATTTCAGTACTTCAGCACTAACCTTAAGTTTTACAGTCACAGGTCCCCTTATCACAACTACTTTCTTCAGCAGGAAGTTGTGTAAGCGTTTAGGTAATGGTTGGCTTCACATGTGCATGGGTTTGTGTCCTGAAAGACAACTAATAAGAAAGAGAAAGGAAGGGCTGGAGCAGGTCATCACAGGCATCACTCCAACACCTTGACCTATTGGATTCAGACAGACCGCTTGACTACCTATTTATAAAACAAACCTTGCGCTTTTTTGGATTGCAATATTATGTCTGCCATCCAAGCACAAAAGACAAAGTTAGCGACAGACAGCGACGGTGACATTTCAAGAAGGTTTAACCGTTAGACGTTATTTATTGGATAAAATGGTAAGTAGTTGGATGCTCGCCCGACAGCGATCTGGGAGAGATCTGGAAGACTATCCAGAGAGTCAGATAAGGCTTTAATCATCACAGACACTTCCATTCACATTTACTGTATTTGGATGATATGATTTAGCAGGTAGTCACTTACAGTGTATATACTTCTTAAAGGAATAATTCATCCAAAATATGAACAGAGAGATGTTTTGTAGAAAGTCCTGGATGCTCTTTTCCACACAAAGTAATATGAGATGTGAGCTATGGGAGCTATCGAATATTGTACAGCTTAGCATTATTTATATAATTACCAATTATATTATTAATTAACATAATTATTATTTAGAAATACTTTCAACATCAATGTGAGTGCTGCAACTATTTTTTAAATAATTTTGATGCTATAATAATAATAATAATAATAATAATAAAGAATAAATAATAATAATAATTAAAAATAAATTAATTAAAAATTAATTATTTTTATTGTTAATAAATTATTGTTATTACTATTATTACTAAAACAAGGATGTGACTGTGAATCCGTTTTAAATAATTCTGATGATATAATAATAAAACAATCAATTAAATAGGACTGAACCTAAAACCAGTGGCCTATAAATTGTCAGAGTAGATTATGGGGTATGAAACAGGGTTGTGGGGGGTGTGCAGGATCCTGTCTTTTCAGAGGCTTTAATTCAGCTCTAATCTCAAAGTCTAGTCCAGATTTACTAATCTAGGGCCATATAGTGTAAAGTTGGAGCAGTGGGACCTGACATCGGCTCAGTCAGGCTACTTCCATTGTCAGACCTGATTAGAGGAAAGCTCAACAAAGATCCTAAATCCCACTGCAACATCCCAGTCAGGCCTTAACTTTAAAGCCACACACACATCACGGTTATAGCACTGCTGTCCAGCTATGATGTGGGAGAGTGAATACAGTGCTCCAAAACCATATACTAGAAACAGTGGCGTCCAATAGTCTTCTATATTGCATTTTTCTGTTTTATTATATATTTTTAAAAATTAAACTTTTTTTAATTTAAAAATTATTCTTGTACAGGTACAACAATAATCTCTTCCTTCACTATCCTCAGGAATAATCTCCCAGTCAACAACATTGAATTAGCGAGAGAAAGAGAGGGCACCCAGCAGCGGGCCGCTTTAAATCCCATTTCTATCCAAACACCGCCCATCTGCTCCGATTGCCAACACTCGCCCATTCTCCTTCAATCCAAATCCGTGCATGTGTATTCAACAGTTTTCCTCAATGAAGTATGAAGCATTTCCTCAATTAGCATGATGTATAATGATGACATTGGAATGATATATACAAAACGTACATCTCTGATTTCATCAAATTTTCTGCCATATTGGATTTTGTCCAAAACCTATTTTTGCTAACTAGTCCTAGGTTTTTCGTCCAATTGGAACCAAACCAGTGCATAAAATATTCTCTGAAGTCCGAATATTAATAATTATCACCCCAAAAAATTGAATTTTCAATTCACCATCGCGACAAGGCGCCAAAATGTTTGAAGTGGGTGTGGCCACTTTTAGTAAAACGGCTATAACTTTTGAACGGAACAAGATATTGGTACATATATGTATGAGCAGAGTTTGGCTGCTGTAACTATGCATGTACCCGTTAATCCAAATGACAACTGAAAATTGGCTTGTGGTGTCTTTGTCCAATGTGCCATCCATGATTGTCTGTGAGTTCAGTTGCATATCTTGAAAAACATGGCCGCTGTTGAACAATGAATTTTGAGCACCTACAGTATTAGACAAGGTTAACAGAGGCTGATCGGAATGAAACTCGGTGGGTCTGTTTGTTTGGCCCTGTTTACACCTGGTATTAGGAAGCAATTTCGTCAATTGGATCACAAGTGGATGATGCTAAATAAATAGGGTCTAGCGTTTTGAGCTTGTCCACTTTCAACCACTTCCAGAGGTAGTAAAAAACGCATTCAACCAGATTGCTCTCATATTGTAGACGCTCATGTGGTCAAATGCATTCGAACAGCTACAAAAGACTGTCCACCTACTGACCTAATGTGTAAACATTTTGGGAAGCGAGCTAGCGAGACGGGATTTAAAATTTGTCGACTGAAGACCCAAGTTTGGTTTGAAGACAACAAATGTACCAAGTACAATGTTCACTCACCACTCCTGATTTCTAAAACACACTCACAGTGTTTAGAGTGGTCTTGCGGCTATTAGCGCAGAAACAAAAGTTGCTGCTCTCCGTATGTTTTTCCTTCGTCTACAGGTGCGTTCATATATAACTTGCATGAACTTATTTTGTCAAGTAGATCAAAAGATATGAAAAAGCCCATAAATTTACCCACCCCATAGACCCTCCCCTCAAAGAAATCAAGTGGTTGAAAGTGGACAAAAGAGACGGATTAAAACACTAGGTGTAAACGGGAATGTGTCTCCCTCTTCTACTTGTGATCCGATCCATCTTAATACCAGGTATAAACAGTAGGGGTGTGACGAGATCTCGTGGAGGTGAAAAGCTGTCTCGCGAAATTGCCATGAAGGAACTTAAGGGTGAAATTAGAATAGAATATGCCACCGCTATACGTTTACATTATGTTACGGCACCGCCTCCACTGCCGTTTTGAGTTTTTGTTTTTATTTAAATAAAAAAACATTTAATTCAGTTGGATAGCAATTGGTTCAATTGTAAAAAAGTTCACTGATCACATGACGAGAGTAAGGCGAGATGACTGAGAAAACCATGACGGAGGATTTATTGCGCAACAGAGCTTAAATGTCTGATGTCTTAGTTTGTAGAATGCTCTCTCAACACCGCCGCTCCTCATTGTATGGGAGACAGGCTATTATATGTAGCATAATTTGCGTGCATCAGGGAGCTCTCGTTTTACTTTTGCTTTCGAATTCCCATTCGCCTGTGCTTTGTGAACATATAATAGCCTGTCTCCCAATAGAGTACCTCAGAGATGATGTGTTTTTGTAGGCAAACCCGGAAGTTAGCGGCGCACTATCGAAAGCCTATGCATTTTTCCCATAGACTTTTTGAAAATTGCAAAAAATAAGCTGTGTGTTTAACAAAGGGTTATGACACTTACACATTTTGTCTATCAAGATAATTTTTACAAGTTAACACAACATTTATACATTTTAAAGCCTAAATAAAGTCGTCAGATATAAAAAGCTAACAGTAGGCTATAACTACAGCACACCATGGTCGCAGATCAACCACCAAGCGGATCACCACCAGGCTTCCTCAAACTTTATTTAAAACAACTTTATTTAAAAACATGCTCGCTGATTATGATCTGCGCTGTGTATGAATACTTATCCACTTTTTCATGAGAAATGCTGTCCAAATGTCCTGTTTGTCATGATGACGTCTAAAGTCCCCGCCAAAGGAAGTAGTCCCTTTTAGCAACTTGTTAGCAACCGCCATTTTTAAGACACAATAAAAGTTTAAAAAAATCACAAGTGGGTTATTACTGGTGTGTTTTATGTCATAGATCAAAACATGAAAATAGTTAGAGGCTTTGTTAACCACAGACCTTATTTCAGGCAATTTAGCAAAAACCCATTCAAAAAACCCATAGACTTTAAGGCGATGGAATTGGAAGTCCTAAAATGCTAACTTTTAGCATTTCAGGGTTTTGCATACAAAAACACGTCATCTCTGGGGTACTCTATATCAAACCTATCTTAGGCTGGGCTGGGCACTTCTTAGATCTGGTATCTGTTTTGGTCTTATTTGCACATTAAATATTGAGAGAGTACATTGATTATGGTTGCACTTTTCACATAATACAACTAACAATAAACTGTTATTTTTGTTATTTACACTGTTTTTCAAACTCAGAATGTAGAACTGAAATGACATTCATTACAAGATGATTAGTTAAAACTTTTCAAAATGCACCTGCAGACTATTCATGAATTTTGTCATCGAGGATTTCCTAAAAATACTGTGCAAAAATCTTGTCTTGTGAACCCAATCTCATGTCTTGTCACACCCCTAGTAAACAAGGCCTTTAACTCATGACTCCAAAGGTCTGTGAGAATTTTTTTTTTTTAAATCTACTTTAAAATACCCACAAATTGCACATCTAGAAAATGTTTCTATTTACTACTAAATACTTTAATTCTTCGCTGTCATGCATCCAATTAATACAAGTCTAACCTATAATTATTTTCTTTAGAAGCAAAACACACATGAAAAACCAATCAGCATGGGCCATCAAACCTTTTTCCAACCAAATGCTTAAAGTAGCACAGCAGGGGTTGATAATGACTGTACAGTGAAAGCTAACTTTAATTTTCTTTCAAAAACTTTAATTTATTTTCATCACTCTCCATTTTGAAAGTTTTCCATTAATGAAAAGCATTTTAAATATATGCCAGGTACTGTATAAATAAAGTTTATGATGTTTATTATTATTTTAGTAGGCAGTGAGGGGGTCCAGCTGAGCTCTGGCCAACTCACACAAACATGAGAGAAAGCATGGCGATGCTTTGTTTCAATTTCATCACAGACGGTTCTGTTCTCTTCTGCCTCTGGAAAAAGGACTGCTTTCATGTTCTTTTTTTTTGTCTTTAATGGACCAAATACTGCATTATGGGGCTTCCAGTACTCCTTGAACTCTAAGGAACACAATGCTTGTTTGTAGTGATGGCACTATTGGTTCCAGCTGCGGCTGTCAGGAATATATATTTATATTTAGTGATGTTCAGTCAGTGAAAGCATCATGCCGAATAAGATCATTTGGAAATCAGCTGTCAAAACTCTTAGATCTATCTGTAATTGTAGCACTGATCTGAAGAAGACAAAGATGATCATAAAATAAAAGAAGAACTCGGAACAGGCAGGCAAATAACAATCCAAATGATGCGAGACAGAGTGCTATGCACAAACAATACCGGACAATGAGTGATGCAAACAGAGGAACTTAAATAGACAGAGATAACAAACTAAATGATAAGCAGCTGTGATAATTAATCTGTGTCCATAGAAACTAACAAATGGCGTGTGAACATGAACAAATGAACATGTGACTGAGAAAAACAAACTAAATGTCCATGAAACGGAAACTAAGATGAAAACCGCATCCAAACAGAACAGAACTGTGACAGTACACCCCCTGCTGGAAGGCACAACCTTGCGCTGTAGCAGATGCAGTGATGGAGGTATGGTGGGGGCTTGGGGGATGGATGAGGAGCCAAGGAAGGGCTGATGAGAGGAGATGGCGAAGGGCTGGTAAAAGCAGGCAGGACAGACCAAGGAGGCAATGATGGAGGAAAAAGCCAAGGAGATGATGGACAGAACAACCAGGTGGTGATGACCCAGAGCTCAGCCATGATGATAGCGGAGTTGACGCGGGGAGGAGCTAGGATGGTGACTTAGCAGTCGACCTCTCTGGGACAGCCAATGGAGAAGGAGTCGATGTCAAGGGAGCCCAGGGCACAGACGGAGAGCTGATGGTCCTAAGCAACGCAGCTGGCACTGGAGACCAAGGCAGAGCTACGCGATGGTCGTCCAAGGTATAACCGGAGCATCCAAGGACTGAGGTGGAGCCGGTGCGACAGAGGAGCCAGGTGGAGCCCGAGGGAGGGGGAGCCCGCTGGAGCTGAAGGGGTGGAGAGAAAGGCTCGTAAGTTCGCAGCACAGGCAGGGTGACGGCTGACCAAGGTGGAGCTGGAGGGACGAGGGAGCCTGGTGGAGCCGCAAGGCCAATGATCTCAGGTGGAGCCGAGGATGGGAGGAATCAAGGCGGCGCCAACTGGTCAACGGGCCGAGGTGGAACGAAGGGATCAGCAGCCGGAGGCAGAGCCGAGGGATCCTCACGCTTAGGTAAAGCTGGTGAGTGCACAGCCTGAGGCTTGACAATGCCACATGGCATCATGGGGGAAGGCGAAGGGCTGCAGGAAACCAACTGAGGCATGGCTGAAGGACTGGCTGTTATCTGCAGTGGGGGTAAGAGAAGGAGGCTGGGTGGGATCACTGATAATTACGTGTCTTTGCTGGGTGATGATACAGTTTCTCCGCTGGCTAGAACCAATGGTGATAATAGTTTTGATGATAGCTCTGATTATGGAATTTCATCAGGGGTGGTCGTGGGCTGGGCTCTGGGTCTGGCTGTAGTCTGGATCGGGGGTAGGCGACTCTCCAGACACCGGATGATGGCCTCCTTCCAATCAAGTCCTGTGGTGTCTGGGAGGTCTACAGGATAGTACGCCCCGACCCTGAAGAGACAAGAGAGACTTTAACGTCTCATCATCGAAGGCAGTCTTTACAGTGAGCTGACGGAAATGAAGGGCAAAGTCCATCAGAGGAAGCCCTTCTCGGGCTAGTGCGGTGAAATTCGCTCCATAAGCTCGGTATTCTGTAACGCTCAGGTTCAATGACGAAGATGATGAGTGGATAAGCACACAAAGTTTAATAGAATCAGCATGCGAGACAGATTGTAAATATAAACACAAACACATAAACACATTGAATACAAGCAGGAACTTAAATACAAAGAGATGATTAACATGATAGTATTTACGAGAAGCAGAGGTCCAGCGATTACATGCATTACCTGGAAAACCCACAGTACAGGATGTTTTGACTATGTTATCGCTTTCCAAGAAGAGGGGAAAAAATGGTGGCCTGAGTGGCTTCAACATGCTGTCGGTCAGATATGAAAATATGGATAATACATAAAGAATGTCCATGAGTATAAATTTGTTCTTCAGTCACTGAAACTGAATCAGAATCAATAGGGAACTGAGTGAAATACTTCACACTGCATGCTAAAGAGAAGAAACGCCAATCCAACTGAAAACTTCGCCAGGTTAGTGAACATAGTTCAATATTAAAAAAAACAAACAAACTGTGCATTCTGATTCTGACATTCCTGATCTAAATATTTTCAATAATTTTCTGTTTCTGACTGAACTTTTTTCCATAATTTTGGCAATAGATAAACTGTTAAATGAATGATCTTGAGATGAGTCCCTGTAGTTGTGCAATTTGACTCTTGTATTCTGATGTAATGTATATTATAAACTTGACAGGTGATATTTATAGTTTGAAAACTATTTTCTTAGTTGTTTAAAAGATTAAAGGGTTAGGCAATTATCAAAGTTTGATAAAATGTTTCATTTTCCAATAAAAGATGATACATTATTACATGATTTGTTACATTTTAATACTATATATTTCAATCATGACACTCTCTGAATAGTTTTAGCATGTTTTGAATTTGGCAATGTTAATGTATTTGGTCTTGCTAGACTAGGTCTGATATAATGCTGCTGCAGAGCAAGTATGGACTTGCTACTGCTAATAGATACACAGACTAGCAGCTGTAAGCATGTAAGAGTTGCTGCTGCTGCATAAATAGACACATAAATCCTGTAGCAGATCTAGGCAGGTGGAGCTGGGGAGGTGGAGGGATTCAGAGGAACTTTGATAACATGCTGCAGGACTAGATTACAGAAAACAATGAACCATTTAAATGTTGAGCAAGTAATCTCATTGACTGCAGGATCAGCAGAGGCCAATATGCTTGTGCTATGTGGAAATGATGTGATTGCTTGCTGACTGCATGTAAAGGATCTATCAACCTGCGCCCTCTAGAGTTTCATGACTGAACCGGTATTTAAATAAGAAATTCAAACTCAATGTAAAATATTCAACTTTTTTTATTCAGGTAAACTACATTTTTGTGCAGAAATCAATAAAACAGATGAAATTGAAGTCACATTTAAAAGCCATTTTAATACAAATAAATACAAAGTTAAATTATAAATATATCCTTTATCTTATAATCAGTAAAAAAACAAACGAAAAACAAAAAAACAAAATGCCCTAATTGTTGTTCGTTTACTGACAGGACATTTTCCCGCTGTTTTTATTTGAGGCTCTGCTCAGCTCCGCCCCCTTGTCTCCGGTACAGCTGCAGCACCAGCTCCCGTAGCTCCTCCCTCTTCCTGCGCACCTGATTCAGTGGAAACCAATGCTCCAATCGCAGCGGGAGATCAAAGTGCACCACTGGATTCTGGGCAGAAAAACCACAAAGAGGCACTAAGTGGAAGTTTAACAAATCAAGGACCGATTCACAACTATGTAAGCACACTATTTCCGTGGATTTCAAAGTATCTCAGTTACACTTCATGTTAAGGTGTCTGTGTTACAGTGTAATTATACATTTAAGTACAGAGTAATACTAATTAACTACATGGGTCAGGGTTAGGTTAGGAATAGGGTTAGGTTTGGTTGCATGTAATTATGCATACTTTATAGTTATTATATAGTGCCCCCCACTAATATTGGCACCCTTGGTAAATATGAGCAAAGGTGGCTGTGAAAATAAATCTATTCTTTTAGAATAGATTAGAATTTAGAATTTATTGTTTATTCTTTATTCTTTTAATCTTTCTAAAACTGTTACAGCTGCTACTGTTACTGTTACTGTTACTAATACCGCTGCCTCAACTAACTTCATACTTAAAAGTATATAGTTAACTGGTACTCAGTTCAAGGCTGCAAACAGGTGTAACATGAGTTCCTGAGATCCCAATCTCTTACTTATGTTACCGAGAAGCCCACTGAACGGCTGACTGCAAAATGTCAGACAACTTGGATGACCGATGTTTCTCTAGTGCTGTAAATTTAGACTGTACTCTGACATTGAGCACTAAGGGAACTAAAAAGCACTGACCCGCTACAAAAAGCACCAAGGTAGATGAGAACATTTTGGTATTAACCCAGTATTGTAGGTACCTGCAGGAAGCTCTCCACGTATTGCAGCAGGTACAGGCCACAGTCGCTGCTGTTGTCCTGCAGCGGGACTCTACAGAGACTCCCACTAATGCTTTCACTGGTAAAAGTTCGAGCGATTCCTTTCCGAACCTCCCATTCCACCTGCAGGTACCTGAGGGATGAGTCCAGGTCACATTTACAGGTAAATCACAGGGATGTAGTATGAAGGCACATTTAGTTCTCTGACATGACTGAACAGAATGAAACCTGTCCAAACTAAGGCTACACGACATATCGAAATAAAATCAATATGATGATATGGCTTAGTGTGCTTGTCAAATTGAGCAGATTGCGATTTAATTTAATAAATGTATGCACTACTGTTTTCAGAGAGAACCGCGGCATTTACCCACTTGATATCATGAGCTGCATGCGTGAATACAAGCTTCACTCTAAAACCAGCAGTGCATATTTTTATTTGCTGGGAACTTATCAAAATAAAAGCTTGATGGGTTACTGTTTGAGAATAAAGAAATTAAGACGTAAATGTTAGAATTGAAATTTTTAAAATTTCAGCTAAAATAAATACATTTTATTACAGGACAATAGTGTTAATATACTATATTTCTTTTTTAAATTTGTTTTTATTTGCAATAATAATCTCAATAAAATATTTTTTATTATTTTATAATCATACTGAATTGGTCAAAAACAATGGAAATGTGACATGAAAACTATAGAGGGTTGAATGACTCACTCGCGTAACAACGTGTAGATCCGCTGGTGGTAAGACAGCTTTAGAGAGTCCATGACCAGAATACAGGGCCTGTGGTTCAACCAAGGAAACAGACAAACAATGGATGAGATAACGGGATCAGGAAACCATCTCACCTGAGGAGCCCTCTTTTATCACGGCAGGCTAATACAATGCCGTAAAGAAGTATTCGGCCCCATGATATTTGCCTTCTGATGTTGTGGTGTATCAGATGAAGATCAAGAGACTGAATATTGAAGACTGATTTTTACCTCCTGCAGACGGTCTCTCTTGTGCAGCTGTGTGCGGTGCAATCCTAAAAACACACAAAGACTCATCCTTGCTATTATACTGTACATAAAAATCAGTTAACAAACTGAAGTTCAAAATGAATACAAACTGTTAACTGTCTATCCAAAGGTTATCTGACGATATTCGAATATATTTAAAATGTGTGTGTAGTGAGATTACCGGTAGTTTCACTCCTTTTCCTTTTGTTTGACGTGAACTGTCTGGAATTACAGTAAACAAACAATTCTCAAAAATATATACATTTTTTGTTATTAATATTTATTGTTATTTGTCCTTTTCTTGTGTACTTTCTACAAATTGGTTTCCCTTTATAATATCTGTGTTCCATATTTTACAGGCAACCATGTTATTGTTCAATTTTCCCCAAATTTGTGACCTACTAAGTGAAATATGAAATAAATAACTTCATTTATTTACTTTTAATTTAATATTTAATAATTATTTTGTAATCATGTTATAATTAGTAAATAATTATTTAAAAAGGACAAAAAATTTATTTTTAAATAAAAAATATTTTTAAATAATATTTTCTTTCACAGTTTAGTTAATTTCATTCATCAACCTCAGCCTTTGAACTCTGTTAACAATGTTATTGTTATAAAAAATATAATAATCAACAATCAATTTAATAATTAATTCAACATCAACATTGTTACAATAACAATAAAATACAATAATAAAAATAAAATAAATTATTAAAATAATAAATAAATAAATAATAAATACATAAAATACATACATATATTTATATTTTATTTCAAGGTGTAAGCAATACCTCTTTGACATTCCCCTGCTGAGTTTGCTTGGGCTGTCTGGCTCGCATCCCGGGACAGAGGGCCTTTGTCTCTCCACTGCATGTACTGTGTCTGTTCCAGACCGGGAAAACAGATCACCACGAGGTACCAGTGAGCCCTGGACAGACAGTAAACAGAACAGGAAAACGGAGAATACAGCAGAGGAAGTGGAAGTCAGTGATCTGTGATAAAGCCTTGTTTCTATTGCCAAATCATCCTGTAGCAGTAGGACTGGTTACTGATACTGCAAAAAAACAACCTTTTGATGTTATTCAGTATAAACATAATATTCATGTATCTGCTCTGAAATGGCAAAAAAGCATTATTTTTTAACATGATTTTTAATCTATCTAATTTTTTTTTTTAAGTTTTAAACTGTTCCTCATATATGTATTTACCAACATATATTTTCTCTAAAACTACTATACTATAAAATTATATACTCATTCATTTTAATCTGCTAAAATAAATTTTAAAAATATTAATATTATATATATTGACTGGGCTTTTTTGCTCACCAGCCATGCTGCTGTCACTTTAAAGGGGCTATATGTAAGATTTTACTTTAATAAAGCATAAAAACACCCCAATATGTTTGCAGATATTTAGGAAACATTCTAAGTTCACCTAATATTATATATATATATATATATATATATATATATATATATATATATATATATATATATATATTATTAGGAGAGAGAAGTAGAGAGTAGTGATGTGAAAGAATCAAGAATAGTTTCATCGAAATTGATAATTTTAACAGACTCATAGAAACATGCCATCTTATAGAAGGATTGCAAAACTAATCTAATGCAATGCTCTTATTTGCCACATAAAACTGCATTAAAATATGAATACTCACAATGTTGCTTAAATACAATTCGCCAGCAAATTATTGTGTAAATACTGTGCATATTTGCTATATCAGTCTTTGTACAAGATCTGCTAATCCCAGAACTGGGAGAATGGACATTCCCAAGTATGTGAATCATCTGTGCCATGTTATACTCTGCGAGTGAGTGCATGTCCATGTTTCAGTGAATGTCCTCTTGTGGCAATTTGCTTTTATGAGAACATGGAGTACTACATCAGAATTCCCTGTTCCCCCTCTCAGTTGACATTACAGACTTGTTTGACCTTGTTTCAGTGATTTATCCTCTCATCCATAAAGCACAATCCAACATCCTCAGCTGTCCTCAGATAGCAAAAAAATGCTGAACATTTACACGGAGCTTCCTTGTTCAGCTTGGTCATAAAAACAAAAGAACAGTCTGTAAAGTGTAATGTTGTAACTATTTCTGAGGATTTGCGTAATGCTCTGACGTTGAAAGCACACCATGGTTTCAGTTCATTTTGGCTCATTGTACTTGTTGAGAATTTGTACTCCTGTGAGTAACTGGAAACCTTACTTGAGTAAAAGTACAGATACCTTACATTGAATATGACTATTAACAGGTACAAGCCACCAATATCAATTAGGCATGCGACGGTATCAAATTTTCATGTTGCGATAATTGTTGAAGCTTATAAACACAGTAAACGGGAATATCACGATTTTTAAATAAGTTGCAAAAAAAGTGCTGTCATACTATAACAGCTTTAACTTTTTCTCATTAAAATACTGAACATTTAAATACAATAAAGCAATACACAAAAATGTATAAAGTAAACAAATGTTTCAAACCGATTAAAAGAATTATAAAGAACAACAGGTAACACATTATATTAATGTATCATTAGTTAATGCATTAACAATGAGCAATAGCTAGATATGTTACAGATGTTATTATTCATTGTTAAAGTTAGTTACAAAACACATCTGTTAGTTCAAGTTTGGTGCTAATCAAAATCAAGCATGTGTGTGTTGTAAACTTAAATTCTCCACTTACTCTTGATTAACTGGTATAAAAAGGTAGTCCTTGCTAAAGATGTCCACATGACGTGTCCATGTTCTCACTCTATGATGTCGTCTGTGTGGGGCTCTGTGGGAAAACACCCCGTAGACATTCACATCAGCATGAAAAGCACAATTTAGCAAGAAATTTCCAATGAAATTCACTAAAGGAACTTTAATTTTTGGGTGTACTGTCTCTTTAAATCCAGTATAAGCATTTAAAGAGATAGTACATCCAAAAATTTAAGTTCCTTTAGTGAATCTTGCTGGAAATCAAAGACTGTAAAAGGTCTTTGAGTGATTTCTTACGTGCTGCCAGTCTCCTCCGGGCAGCTAGTATCTTTTCGAGTAAGTTGTTTGTAGAAGAAGCTACTGAATATGTGAGATCTTTCAGCCACATCTTTGTCAGCTCTTTCCAACAGAAGGTACCTGAAGGGAGTATTGAATATTAGGGTAAGGGAAAATGTTACATAACATTTCACAAGCTCAGAAGTACCACTGGACTCACTTGAGGTAGAAGTCGATGATGACGTCGTTGAGAAACTCACCATCCTTGAGGCACTCCAGGTCCTCGGTTGTCACAGTAATGCCGCCCTTGGAGGGGGGAGGTGGGTACTGGATCAGCCTGGTGGAAAATTTTTCAAACAAGCTACTCATAGAAAATGTAACTTCAGCTTCCAAAAATACAATCCTCTTTGCTAATCATGACGTATCAATATTGACTTACAAATTAAATCTTAATTTCACTGCCTTTATGGAAACTTCAACAACTTGATGGAAAGTTAGTGGTATGGAAACCTCTCTAAAGGGCCAGGGAATGTCAATGTTTGGGTTCCAGCTACTGAGCTTATGTCTTAATCATTGCTTTCAGAAAAGAGGTGAAATGTGTCATTTCTGCACTAATTATGCATTAAGTCATTTTTGTTTGGTGCTCTAGTGGCACCAAACAGAACTGAAAAAATAATGGCAAGTTCAAGCAAGTTTTAAACACTTCCTCGTCTTCCACTGTACGGATAAACCCCAAACAAATGCAAGTGGTTAAGTCGATCAATATGTATGAATATGTATGTTTTCTATCAAAGATTTTCTTTGAAACACAAATACGTTATTTAACTTTTTGTATCTATTATTCAGTATATTACTATACGGATTAAAATCCTTGTGTTTATCATATAAGGGGGTGCTAGAGAGTCCACAAAAAAAAAAAAAAAAAAAAAAGGGGGGTAACATTTACAGATTTTTACATAAATATGAGTTTTGCGAAACTTCAGGGTGATGTGAACTTCCAGGCTGACCTACAAAAATACATCACTGCAGCACTCTATATCACATTTGTGGAATTGTATCATTTTTAAATGAGTCTGTATACATGAAAATACAACCCCAAATCAGAAAAAGTATGGAAAACACAAATTAAAAAAAAGAAAGTAGTGCTTTCTAAATTTGCTTTGACTTGTATTTCATTGCAGACAATGTGAACACAAAATATTTCATGTTTTGTCTGGTCAACTTAAGCCGAGTTCAGACTGCACGATTTTCAAAGTAGTCGGGTCACTGTTCTTTTCACACTGCATGACTATCTTGGCCAGCATTCAGTCGCTGCAGTGTTCAAACTGCACGATGGATCGGCGACAGAAGGTTTCAAACTGCATGACTTTACAATAGGAAGAATCGCCGACAGCTCTGTCTGGCACGCAAACTACGTTTCACAACCAAACTGAACTAGGAAGCTGATTGAGACACACGGTGGGTTTATTATTAAAAATAGTAGCCCGCAAGAAGCTTGAAATACGAATTGCCTGTGCGCTGATTTGCAGCGAAAACAACATAAAGAAAAAGTAAAATATGGAGAAGGAAATGTTTGGGGCGACGCGGAGAACAAGGATTGTGTGTTCTGCAACAACAGTTGGAGCAAAATACATAACTTTTCAATGTGCTGCTGTTGATGGTCAAGCAAATGTTTGTGCTTTGCTTCTGTATGATAAAATTGTAATGTTTATCTGAAACGAAGCCATGCTTGCTGATATTGTGGTCTATAACTCCTTCCCGAACTCCCCGCTGCTCTGTATCTTGCTCTCTCATTGGCTGTCGGTCATCGCCGATGTAGTTTTCAGTCAGAACACTTTTCACACTGCAGGATTTTGAATCGCCGACAGGTCCAGATATTTAGCATGCCAAATATCTCACGGGTGTCGGCGACTCGTCGGCGATTCTCTCAGATCACGTCTTTGCTCATTCACACTGCGTGATTGTCACTCGCGTGAACGAGCACCGATTTGCCTGTGATTTCGGGCATTTGTCGGTGATTTCTCAAAACTTGTCGGCGAGCCAAAATCGGGGCTAAAATCGTGCAGTCTGAACTCGGCTTTAATTTCATTTGTAAATATACATCCTTTCCTGTCATTCAGACCTGCAACACATTCCAAAAAAGGTTGGGACAGGAGCAATTTAGGGCTAGTAATCAGGTAAATTGGTTAAATAATTTGATTTGAAAAATCAAATTAAATAAAAATGATTTGAAACAGGTGATGTCAACAGGTGATTGTAATTATGATTTGGTACAAAAGCAGCATCTAAGAAAGGTCTAGTCCTTTAGGAGCAAAGATGGGCCAAGGATCGCCAGTTTGCCAACAAATACGTGAGAAAATTATTGAAATGTTTAAAAACAATGTTCCAATGTTCAATTGGAACAATGTTCAAAGAAAGATAGGAAGACATTTGCTTATTTCACCTTCAACAGTGCATAACATAATTAAAAGATTCAAGGAATGTGGAGGAATTTCAGTGCGTAAAGGACGAGGGCGCAAGCCTAAGCTGAACAACCATGATCAACCATCAGTATTTCAGGTATTTTTGGGGAGAAATGGACGCCGTGTGCTCCGGACCAAAGAAGAAAAGGATCATCCTGACTGTTACCAGCAACAAGTCCAAAAGCCAGGGTCTGTCATGGTATGGGGTTGTGTCAGTGCCCTTGGCAAAGGTAACATGCACTTCTGTGATGGCACCATTAATGCTGAAAAGTACATAGAGATTTTGGAGCACAATATGCTGCCTTCAAGAAGACATCTTTTCCAGGGACGTCCATGCATAGTTCAACAAGATAATGCAAAACCACATTCTGCACACATTACAAAGTCCTGGCTGCAGAGAAAGAGGATACAGGTACTTGACTGGCCTGCCTGCAGTCCCGACCCGTCTCCAATAGAGAACGTGTGGCGCATTTTGAAGCGCAAAATGCGACAACGAAGACCCCGTACTGTTGCCCACCTTAAGACTTGTTTGCAGCAAGAATGGGACAAAATTACACCTGAAACACTTCATCACTTGGTGTCTTCAGTCCCTAAACGTCTTTTAAGTGTTGTGAAAAGGAATGGCAACATTACAAAGTGGTAAATGCTTTACTGTTCCAACTTTTTTTGAAATGTATTGCAAGAACCAAAATAGGATATTTTTTTTTTTTTTTTTTTTTAAACAAAACAAAAAAAAAAACAATAAAAATCATGAGGAACACATTAAATAATGTGCTGTTGTTTTGTCTGCAATGAAATACAAGTCAAAGTAAATTTAGAAATCACTACTTTCTTTTTTTATTTGTGTTTTCCATACTGTCCCAACTTTTTCTGATTTGGGGTTGTATATAGCTGCCTTTATATTTTAGGAAAGTGGTACAGTATCATCATATTTGGCATTAAACATCAGCAGTACCTGCGGGGTAAGCTCTGTTGCCGGCTGTGGCTCCGCAGGGGTCTCCTGACTGTCGGCTCTCTGAGCCAGCTGCTGGTCCCACTTGCGTTCTCCTGTTGGGGTAAAGTGAACCAGGTCAGATCAGAATCTAAACAGTTGTTGATACTCCAAATGCTTTGTTTGGAGTGCCCAAACCTACCGACCTTCTCATTGGCTTTGGTTTCCACTCAAGCATGCAAATTACATTGGATTTTGTTGAAAAGAGGATTGTAAAAATGGGATGGAAAATGTAAAGAGAGCAAACATGATGTACTCAAAGTGTCAGTGGACTTGAGGGCAATATGGGTTCAGAAAAAGGAAAATGAAAAGTGAGAAGAGCGACGCTATGTGCTGCCTGTTTAGGGCTCCATTTCTGTTGAGCGCTGAGCCAGATCATAAAACACAAGAAAAGAAAGAAAGGAGAACGCGTCTGAGGTGGCCTACTTCCATCACTGCCAGCTGGCACCATCGAAACCGAAAAAGAAAGAAACGTGTCATGCCCCAAGAGTCCTGACGCCCACACGCAGATGTTGCCCCAAAAAAGACCCACATACATATTAAAGTTGTAGTATCCCCAAAATGCAGCAGCCATGAGCCCCCGCCCACATCATAAAGACTCTGGAGAGAGTGACACAACAGACACTTCCACAAAACCCCAGGGAAAGGGAACTGCTCAGCTACTATCTGTAAAAGCAGCCAACTTTCCTTCTCCATCTCATATATACACACCAACACAGCCTCCATGGACCATGGCTAACCTCACTCCTGCTCTTATATTGGGCTGTATAAATCCTCTGGTGCCTCTATCATGCCTGCACTCAAGTTCCCGCCAATATCTGGCCAACCCATTGAACACTGTAAGAGGAAGCAATGGACAGGGGTAAAGGAATGGATAGATGGACAAAGGAATGGGGGAATAATGGATTAATGCATGAAGGAATGAATGGATGATTGGACAAAGAAACTGAAGGATGGATGGATAAATGAAAAGATGAATGGATGCACAAATAAACTGAAGAACGATGAAAGAACCTGAAGAGTGGATGGATAGAAAAAAATAATAGATAATGGATGGATGGATGGATGGATGGATGGATGGATGGACGGATGGATGGACGGACGGATGGATGGACAGAAAAAAGAATAAATGGATGGAAAGTAGGGCTGCACGATTAATCGCATGCTTTTGTCATGCGTGTCTCGTCAGTAAAGCCGGTTCTGTGATTAGCGGTAAATGTCCATCACCTGCTTTCAAATGGAGCGGCACTTAATATACAGAGCCGTAGTTCGCGGACAAGCTACGCAATATCGCGTTCGTAATCGAAAGCGATTCATCTGCGATTATGAACACGATATTGCGTAGCTTGTCCGCGAACTACGGCTCTGTATATTAAGTGCCGCTCCATTTGAAAACAGGTGATGGACATTTACCGCTAATCACAGAACCGGCTTTACTGATGAGACACGCATGACAATCTCGTGCAATTAATCGTGCAGCCCTAATGGAAAGACAAAGGAAGGGAAGGATAGACAGATGGACAAAAGAATCGATGGGCAGACTAAATTATGGATGTATGCATGGACAAAGGAATAGATAGATAGACGGACAATGTAATCGATGTTTGGATGGATGGATGGATTGATGGATTGATAAAAGAATGGCTGGATGGAATAGATTAACTGGATGAACCAACAAAGGAATGAATGGATGGATAGATGGCCAGACAGATTTGAACTAACCTTTGCGGTGTCCTGTCCAGCATCCTTCACATTTTGTCCCAGCAGTGAGAGGAGGTGTTTGCCCCGTGGGTGATGATGAAGTTGATTCAGCCCATCTGCCCAGGACAGGGCATTACACAAAGTGCTCTGATTGTGTCTCAGGCCAATCACATCCATGAGAGACGCCAACAGGGCAGCCTCAAGATCCTCCAACTGACCAGTCAACACCAGCAGGACAAAAGGACAGGCTTGTCCTGGAAAAAAGAATAGAAAAATATATATAAACCACATTCTTCATTTCTTTTTATTAATTAAGTGTGTTTCATTTCATTTGTTATTTTGTTTGTCTGCATTTAACTCAGATCAGATGGTAGGTGATCCACCCAGAAATGCTCAATGGGTGGCCAACATTCAATAAAAAATAAATAAATAAAATTAGTTTTCCTCCATGCTAACACACAGACACGCCACATAATAGAATGCCAGACACATGAGCACCAGACTGAATGAATTAATCTTTTAATGGCCGCCGATCACACACACACACACACACACACACACACACACACACACACACACACACACGCTGCAGGTAATGCCTGTATGTTAATGCTTTAATACTGGTTGACGGGTCGTCACACAAGCTTCGACTGCTTCAATAACCCCATGGTGCCATTAAAACTGACTGCGCTCTCATTACAGAGATCAAAGGTGTGTTTATAATGTGTATACTAAGTAGGGCTTGATACATTTGTCTGTGCTAACAAAACACCAGGCGATAATCACAGCCAATTAGAAAATAAGGTTACATGTTTAATATACAGTTACGAGGAGCAGCATTTTGGACCACTGATTAATGTTATTATTATCATTAATAAATGTATTGTTATGCTATTTGGAAGGGCATCTGGCATAAAACCTGTGCCAAATCCAATGTGTGTTTCATAATCCAGATGAAAGTGGACACAGCAAATGAACGGGACTAACCCTAGGAAAATATTGTTAAATATTGTTATATTGTTATGCCACTTATTGTATAAATGTTATTTATTGGACATGTTATTGATGATAAATCACAATAAAGAGTATAACATCTCATTAGTCAAGCTGTTTACAGTAGGGCTTATACTATCTCTGATAAAAATCATAATTTAAAATGCATTTTTTAATAATAATAATAAATATTAGTAGTAGTAGATAAAAGTATTTGACAAAGCAAGAATATTTTTGTAATATTCCACAGGAAAAAAAAAAAAAATAATTAAAATGAGATTACAATACTAATATTTCTGGGTTTCTTCATTTCTTCATTTTGAAAAGTTCAAGCTTTTATTTTGGCAGAAAACCGCAGGGAGCTCTTAAAGTTTCTATTTTGTTGACAAAAGCCAGTTTATAAGTGCTTCTCATTACAAGTTTGGGAGAATGTTTGGCACGTTGCATTCCCAAATGCACATTATATGTGACCTTTTACATTTACTGTGAACCAAGCTGTTTAGAGATGCTGAAAACACAGAATCATGAGCTGTTTACAGTGCCACGCTTCACTCAGAAACACGCAGTGCATATATTTAATTAAATTACAGCCTTTATTATTTGATAATTGCACTAAGCCATATAGCAATTCCTTTTATATTTCAATTAATCATGTAACCCTAGTTTAAAGCTTCAAAGTAACATTGCAACTTGGCGTATTAATATAAAAATATATTAATAATATACTAAAATATATTGATTTGTTGTCATACTGTAGGTGTGAGTGTTTATAAGAAATTATTTTAAAATATTTAAAAAAAATTATGGATTTCAGATCTAGTTCTGCTTTAAAATGTTACTACAACAGTGCAATAGCTACAATTACATTTTTGATATCTATTATATAAATATTTTTATGTACCATATTTATGGTCTTTATTTATTGTCATTTATGAAACATGTTCACTTTATTTTGTTTCTTGATTACACAAGATATATTACTTTGATATTCATCTAGACAAGCCTAAACGCAGACAAACCTAAAGTTCGACACATGCACAGTACAATTGCTTTTCTATTCTCTACAAGACGTCAAAGGGCAGCACTGAGTTATGTAATTTACAGGACATTTGCTCGGAAGGATAGAAGAAGAAAAGTAATGGATCCGCCATTGTATGCAAAGCTTAAAACAAGAACCAAAACAAAAATCTGCACTCTTCTGCGACTACTGCACAAAACTATACAATATGACTATTGCGAATTGCCACCTAATGGAGTCTTCTATTTCAACATTCACCATGTGCATGCACTGTTGTATACGCACAGTCCATGCGGACAGAAAAATTGGGCTGCACCCTCCTGATGATGAAAATGATATCACAGTGTGTATGGACAGTGTTTGGATATTCAGCCAACGACTGAAGTATACTTTGGAGATAACATACAGCTCATGTGGATCCCTACTGAGAAACCTCCAGTACTGGCCTCACCTGAAGTGTGTACTGTGTGCAGCACAGACAGCTCTTTCTGAAGAAGCCTGGCTTGAGCATTCGACACCACGAGGAATAGGAGAGAAGGGGCGGGCTCTTCCGTGCTTGATAACAAACTGCCGTCACGGGCCAGTCCGCCATCCCACATGCCGTACAAGCATAGCTGAGAGCATGACACGCTAACGGCTACCTCACCCTCCCCATCCGCACCTACAAATACAAGAAACAAGCAAGATTATTTGACTTTGGTTACAGATAAATAAAGCTTTGGCGATGTATCATCTTAAAGGACTAGTTTACTTCAGAATAAATTTCCTGATAATTTACTCACCCCCATGTCATCCAAGATGTTTGTGATTTTTTTCTTCAGGCGAAAAGAAATTGTGATTTTTGAGGAAAACATTTCAGGATTTTTCTCCTTATAGTGGACTGGAGTTGAAGGTCCAAATTACAGTTTCAGTGCAGCTTCAAAGGGCTTTAAACGATACCAGGTGAGGAATAAGGGACTTCTCTAGTGAAAAATTTGGTCACTTTCTAAAAATAAAATAAAAATTTATATACTTTTTAAGAACAAATGCATATCTTGCACTGCTCTGTGATGTGCCACACATTACTTTAAAGGTCATGCGTGACGTAGGTGAAAGTTCCGTGGTAGAGCGAAAAACTCCATCTCATTTCCTCCTCCAACTTCAAAATTGTCAGACATCGTTGTTTTACCTTTTTTGTAAAGGCCGTTTGACAATCTTTACACATTCGCTTTGTAAACACTCGGTACTTAAAGGTGCTAAAGAGGATGTTTTGTTTTATACATTTTTGCAATATTACTTGAAACTGTCTCTACTAACTGATAAAAGACTATTTATTAGGTGCACTGAAAGGAATAATATTAATATACATCATCTGTGCACGAGGTAGGGCCTTAAAAACATCAGCCAATCGTTTACGCGATTGGCCTTCCGGCTTGTCAATCACTGCCATGACGTTCCTTGTGTGAGACGAGTGCGGCTGCGAGCTCCAGTAATTTTCCACACTCCACAGGCGCCGCATGCAATGTTTTTGTCAGGAGACAGGAGTAACAACTGCAGATTATGAGTTACCTGCGCTCATTTCAAAAACTCAGTAACAGTCTTTGGTTTCTCAGTCGACGAAAAGATCCTCTTTAGCACCTTTAAGCCTCTGTCAAGCGTGACCTTCAACCCGTTGGTAACCGTTGAAATCCACTATATGGAGAAAAATCCTGGAATGTTTTCTCAAAAACCTTAATTTTTTTTCGACTGAAGAAACAAAGACATAAACATCTTGGATGACGTGGGAGTGAGTAAATTATGAGGAAATTTGATTGTGATTCTTTTCAAAGGGTCATTCACACAAGCAAACAAAACAGACATCCCTAAAAAGTAAAAACAAAACTTTTGAGTAAATGATTGAATGATTCGCTTAAAACATGCAAAAAGACACTTGTTATAACCGAATCAACTGCGATGTAACCTCCAGAAAGTCACTAAACAAATCTTTTTGGTGAACGGACTCAAAAAAGATTCAAATCACTGAGATGAATCAGTGATCACCACCATTACTAGTCAGTGTCAGATAGTATTAGCGGGAAGGACAAAAATGTATTGGACAAAATTGTCAACTCATCAACTTCAGTGGTCTATTTTCCTGTTGATTTCTGGTTTATTTTGTTAAAGTCAACATAAATTCAAAATTGGCCTATTTACAAAAAAATATTTTTTTATATTTTATCAAAACGTAGTAGATAGTTCATCCTCGAAAACGACTTTCCTATTCCATGGACGTCACTCAAGTGGTGTCCAAAAATCACACACTAAGTAGCTACTACATTTAATGACACTGACGAACGAACTTTTCACTGTTAAAAAAGTATGTTTTATATAGTATGAATGTGTGTAGTATGAATGAAATCTGGACATATTGCATTCATCATGTTGTCATTGTCATGTGACCTACACATTCACAACTCCTCTCCCAAACTTTGGAATTTCGGTAGAAATAGTAGGTCTATACTATTTTATAAATACTACGAAGTCGGACATGCTACTCTTTGTTTGCTCTGTTTTTTGCCTACTATATAGAAGGCATTTTCTGACTGCGCATGCCAATTGTTAACATAGCCAATGATTTAACAAAATAGAAATGTAAGATTCTGGTATGTAACGCCCATTTGTTTCAATATAAAGTCTCACCACATACTTTTTCTTGTCAAATATCCTCTCAGAAATACATCATATTATTCAAGTCAATGACATGCATGTCAATGCTAACAGCTAAAAGCCACAAACCCATCATGAAGGCTTGATAAAATGCTATATTTCTCACTTGAAGCAGGATGGCCTTGTTTAAACGATTTGTTGTATTGTCTCTCTAGTGGGTAGCTTATGTACAAAGACCCTAGAAAGCTAAGAATAGAGAGCCACTTGTCTGAAACCATCATAAGCATCTTATACACAGACAGGTGCTCTATTGAACATTCAGTAATACGGGGATGACTGAAGTCAGGCAAACAAGTTCTCTGCTCTTCCTCTGTCTCACACACAGAAATAGAGCCTTAATCTGAGCCGTCTTAACGGTGAAACTAAGCAAGAGGAGGGAGAGAGAGGGTCACAGACAGTTGAGGAGAGCTGTCACCTAGGACAAAACAGGGTGAAGGGTCAAAGAACTCTGCAGTCTGCTGGACGCTGATCCAATGAGCCAATCGGGTGTAATTACACCTCTTCGCCACATGGGGCAGCACAACAGCGAAACAAAATCTCTTTCATTGCAGTCTTTGCATATAAACAATATATAAATGATCAGAAATGCTCACTGGATGTCCAAATTTGTAAATCAATATTACATTAACTCACTCTTCTCCTTGCTAATGTGCATTTTTCATACAATATAATGCGAAACGCCTGTTTAGACGAGTCTAGTTTTCAAAGCTCTTCCCGGCATGAGCACCAGACTGAATAAATTAGTCCTTTAATGGTCTCACACACACACACACACACACACACACACACACACACACACACACACACACGCTAAAGGTAATTCCTGTATGTTAATGCCCTTAATATCCAGCAACTTGTTGAAGGACTTCGCAAACAGAAGTAAACTAAATTGACCTAATTTCTTTTTTAAATTAATGCATACTAACATTAATTATGTTTCTGGCTTTATAAACTTGAATTTTAAGTGTTAAATAATTAGTGTTAAATAAATAAATGAAATCAATTTACATTTGAAAACATTATTTTATCATTGACATGTATTATTTAATATTAATTTTAAAATGATTTTTGTTTTATAAAATTGTAAATATATTATAGAATAATTATTAAATCACTTTTTATTTACATTTATAATTTATTTTTTAATATTCATTTTAAAATTATTATTTTAAAAATGTTTATATTAGATGTAAATATATGATCAAATAAATTATTAAATACTTTTATATTTACATTTATAATTTTCAAACTATAATTTTAATGATTTTATACATTTATTATTTAATATTCATTTTATACATTTTGTTCATTATTTTTATAAAATTTGATGTAAATATATAACTAAATTACTAATACATTAAATATATAACAATAATCAATAATTGAGTATAATAAATACTTTTATATTTAGATTAAAATTGTATTAGTATTAGTATTCATTATTATTTAACATTTAAATGTTTTAATTCTTTCAAAAATATTCATTTTTCAGACATATAAATGCAATTCTTATTGTTGAGCCCTGAGATAACAGAACAACTCTATTTAAATGTCTACTTTATTGGTCAGGTGTCTTCTTTCTAGGTTGTTCTTTCTCCTCATTTCACAATCCCTAAAATTTCACAATTCACAATCCCTAAAATCTGGTTTCTGAAACAAACAAAAAACAAACAAACAAAAAAAATATTATTACTTGTAAATACCTTTCAGTGGTACAGATATGCCTTCATCTGTGATCTATAAAGAAAGAGAGGGAAAACATCACATTAAGAGAAAAGCCAAACATGGACGGGATAACAAAGAGCTGGCAGGCTCTTAAACACCACACTACAAAGTCTGTCCATTTAACAGACTGACGATATAAAAGAGTCAATCTGGTGTTATTCTGCCACAGATGGAAAAGCAGAAAAGAACACAGTCACATAAATAAAATGGTCAATAAACCCAAACCAGAGCAGAGGACGTTCCTTCTGGGATTAGTTCAGATTAAGACAACAAACGCTTGACACTTTCTCTCTGTTCCAAAAGTGAGCTTTTTCGCTGCCTACATTGGCAGTTTTTTTCGAAGGCAGCATCCAAACTGAAATTAAGCTCATAAGTGACTGATACACAACAGTCTACATAGACAGTGAATATGCTTAATATTCAGCAGGAACCACAGAATACACAAAATTTGTATTTTATTTATTATATATATATATATATATATATATATATATATATATATATATATATATATATATATATATATATATATATATATATATATATATATCCTCCTGAGACCCCCAAATGTTTTTTTTTTTTTTTATTTAGTATTTTTTCACGTCATTATATTGTTTAGAGAATAAGAAACAAATGAAAAAATAACATTTTTTTTAAATTATATTTTATTCATATGTTATGATATGTCCTCTGTAGTGGACACCAGGACTAAGTTGTTTAAAAAATAAAATGACATGAAATGACATGACATGTATAGGCAAAAACAATGGGATTTTTTTTTTAATCACCAATCAATTTTTAGGCTTCAGGATTGTTTTTAACAAACTTTGTATAAAGATGATTCTCAACTATGTTATGAAACATATAATGGAATTAATTGATATACCATTTTACTTTATGCAGTATGAGGGTAAAATGGCCATACATCGGTTTTCCCATTCAATACAATGTATCTAATTTGCTAATGTGTTCTTGGAGCAACATGCAATGAAAAAAGAAGTGTAATAATGGGAGCAATAATTGGCAACATTTTCATAATAATATCTAATAATTAATAGGAATATTGATATATAATTTCTTTCCCTATTCACTTGTTGTGTCTCCTGAAACGCCTGATAAACATGATTTAAGTCCCGGTTTCCTCTACAGTGGACATGTATGAAATCAATGTTCTGTTTCATAACAGAAAGTCATATTTTGATTTGAAACCCCATAAAATTTTCCTGAGATGTTGATTTATAATAAACAATTTGAAAATTAATCCGATTTAAATAATCACAAAATATTATCATATTTCCATAAGAGTGCTAATTTTCATTTTTTTAGTCATATTTAAAGACCAAGAAGTTGTTGTTGTAATGGGGAAACCTCTAAAAATCTGGTATCTCTGCAAAGCCCTGAATGTGCTCTTTACAGGACATCCAGACTTAAAACTGTGACATGTATGATGTCAGAGAAAACCACTAAAATATAATGTCCACTACAGAGGACAGAAGTCTATTCCTGGGTCCCAGGAGGATATATATATATATATATATATATATATATATATATATATATATATATATATATATATATGTTTAACAAGGTATTCATTTTGTATGCATCATATTAAAATATAAGCTTTAAATCTTGAATTGTTTCTGTCTGGCAAAAAAAATGCATAAAAATTGTTATTTGTTAGTGCACAAAATTAAATTATATAATTTATATGAAAAATAAATTGTTAAATGCACAAATTAATGACGACAGAATTTGTATTGAATTGAATCATTTTGATTTAGCAAAATTGCTTGTGAATTGATTATCAGTGAATCATGAATGAATTGACAAAATAATCACATATATTTAAAATGGTTAATAAAACAATTTAACTATTGTTTTAAAACGATTTTTAATCAATATTATCAGAAATAAAACGTAAATTATAAACATTCTTATAGACAAGATTTCACACTTTGTCTACCATCATATATATTGTATTAATGATACATTTATATTAACATTTATTTATTATTAACATTTATCTTGTTTTAGAATTTTTAGAATGCTAGAATTTTTTATGGTAATGTGTGTGTATAATATATATATATAGCCATGGGCTGTCAAAATAACGCGTTAATTTCGATTAATTAATCTGAGAATTACACGTTAAAAAAAAATAACGCAGATTAATCCATTCCGTATTGACCTTTGAACCTGGAGCCGTTCTAGCCATAGACATCTGATGTCTATGGTTCTAGCCACCATTCGACTGTAAAATGAAGGAGGGAGACGACTGCTGCGCTGACGGACAGAACGAGCAGAGCTCCTCCCTCGTGCGTGCGAGCTCTCTCTGTCTTCAAAGTAAGCACCGTCTTTGCACTCTCTCTACCTCACACATAATAATCTAAATCAACTGACACAATGCTAAAAGTTCGTAAGACCGAATCCATGTTTCACGAGGTGCATTCGGAGAATGTTTTTCCTGAATAACCGCTGGGTGTGAATAGTGCTCAGAAGAACGTCACCTCATCTTCTCCGACAGGCGCCCTGCACGTGCAGCTGACATAAACCACACTTTCAGTAAACAAAAAGAAAATCCTATCCAGTGGTGAAGTGTTTTCTGTGTTGACAAATCTTTTGCGATGTCCTAATAACAGACACGATTCGCACGCAACGCGTCAACGTCCACTAAATGTCCAATTCGTGACCTAATGACTCATTTGAACAGATTCATTTTAATGAATCATAACAACAACAACTGATCTGTCCACACGGTCTATAATGAATCATTTACTCGAACAACTCTGAAATGAGAACATAAGTGCTTACCCCATTTAGCAAGAGTGGTTAGTAAAATTAGCCTTAATAATCCACAATATTTTCAGGTTATTTAAATGACAATGTGTAGTAAATTAGGCCTACCTATAAAATCAGTTAATTGAGTGAAGTGTGAGGAGTGAGGTGAAACCAGAACAAAGCAAGTTGTTGTTAGCTAGGTGCATTCAATTGTATATGGTAGAAAATTATATTATTAGTTAATATAACTTCTAAATGCTAATTTTTAATACTCTTCAGGTTTAGCAAAAAAGCATCTTCTCTTACAAAGCTATAAAATCACTTTTTTTTTTTTTTTTTTGCAAAGAGGGCAAGGAAGAATTACAGTGAGAGTGACGGGTACTTTATTGTCAGTATCGGGCTTGCAGATCACGTGGGTAGGGCACTTTTTACTGTTTGTGCATTGATTAATTTGAATTGAAATATTTAATACTTTCACAGCAAAAATTATGTATAAATAAATAAATACATTTATTTATTTATTTATTACACACACACACACACACACACACACACACACACACACAGTACCATAGAAAAATGGTTGTGTAATATATAAGAAAGCAAGAATTTAATAGAAAGGTATAATAGATCAATGTTTAATTATTGGATTATTTTTTTCAGGCTTCACATGGTAAAAAGTGGCAGCTCACTATGTTTTGGAACAGAGATACTGACCTGTTAAGCACATCCACACGTTACACACGCGTCGCTTCTGGCTACAAACAGCCCATACTCGTTAAACACATCTTAAACAAACGGCCTCCTTCATGAGACAATAACTATCCCTTAATGGCTCGTAAAGAGAGAAGAAAACACCTTGAAAATAACACTGTGTTATGTGATTTTGAAGAATTACAGGACAAACATTGATAAGCGGTGCTGTACTCCACTGTCAGGGCCAGTTTAGGTTGTTGTTGTTGTTCTAATAAATGCGAGTTTCTGCCGCTTTGCAGTGTTTTGGGTTTAACAGTTGGAATTTTCTGGCAAACGAACGTTTCGTTGGTCTCTTAATCACATCTGCAGCCCAATGTGGGCTAGCTGTTGTTTTGTGGTTTGTAGCAGGAACGGCCAATTAAAATACTGGAATAACAGATGTCCTTCATTAAACAAACAACAACAAAAATCGAACTGCGTGATTGGCCAATGTGCTGAACGAAAGTGCTGGAAGAATGTGTTGGAAAGGGATCTGGAGAGATCTGGAAGACTAAAGGGGTTTAATGTTCCTTGTGGTTGACTTATAATGTTAATACGTTTTTTGCTTATTTTATTTTATTTTATTTTAATTTATATATATTATAATTATTATTTTAAATCCTCATTCTGGACCTCTGAAATGATCAGTTTTTAAGGTGCGGCTCCTTTAAGGCTTGTCAGTAAATGACCACTGTTATGATTGGCTAATGTCATTGCATAGTAAACACTATCAATGGCCAGTCACTATTGCAAGCGAGTAAGTGTTTTGAAAACATTATCCATATAAATACGTTATTTATGACAAAGCATAATTAAATAATTTACTTACAGTTTGTGATGCAGCAGCTGTCAGATCCAATATAGCTGGCTGCTTCATCTTTTAATAAAAGTTTCTTTGAGAGCTCTCCATCACACTGTCTCTCATTCACAAAACAAAATGCTCCGAACAAACATATAATCCTGACGCGATCTTGGAAGACCTTTAAAATAAGGCAGCGGCTATTTGCACAAGCAATAGATGCTATTTACACTAAGTGCAAATAGCCATAAATGCCATTTACACTATTTACACCATGTAAAAGTATCAATTCTTTGCAAGAAGAGTAAACAGTAATTAGATGCCATCTATACGTTATATCGGCAGATACTTTTGCACCACAGTATTTTTGTACATTAACAGGATGCAATAATATCATAGGGTGTAAATCAGTGGTCTCAAACTAACGGCCCGCCTTCCCCCTCCACCCGGCCCACAACTGATCTCAAAAATAAAACATAATCCGGCCCGCTAAATTATTATTATTATTATTATTTTTCATTATTGTTCTCTAGTTGTCTCATACTATATTCCACATGCAAAGAAAAAGTCGCCGTTCTAAGGGACCATTCACATATCGTGTCACATAAGCGACCGTGCCACTTTCTCCTTCTTTCCAAAGCGCTTACGCTCCCGTGACCGTGGCGTCTGTCGTTGCTATGGAACCATGAACTGCGCTCTCCACAATAACGAAGTTTCTAGTCCTTGCATTCGCTCTACTACTATATATATTTATGGAGAAATAAAATATTAAAATAAATTATTGGATGAGAAATAAAAACCCGCCCTGTACAGCTATGATCAGCTATTCGGCTGAGCTATCGGTGTTGTTAAGGAAAGGCTGAAGCTCATAGGTTGGTTCTTGTCACATGAAAATTTGAGATGTTTTCATCTCGCCGCGGCATATGCCGCGCACACACTTAAGCCAGGGACACACCTAACGATTAGCTGGAACATTCTAAGACTGAACTGAACACACATACCGATTGTTTCCTTCGACTGGAGCCGATTTATATACTCACACATGGAATTTGAACACCAACTGTAATCCCGGACTGAACGCAACTGGCTCAGACTGGACGCGTTTGAGCGCGATCAGTCATAAGTATCAATTTACATTCATAATCAGTAGGGATGGGTATCGTTAAGGTTTTAACGGTATTACTACTCTTACCAATACTGCTTATCGATCCGGTACTTTAACGGTATTCTTATCGGTACTTTTTGTTTTTATATTATATATATATATATATATATATATATATATATATATATATATATATATATATATATAAATAAAAACAATATATATATAAGAGCTGAATTAACTTTGCTTTATATTATATGGTGTCTGGCATTTTTGGTGTTTTATATAATATACAGTAAGAACATGAACAAAGAAACTAAGTAAAACAAACTGACAAATACAATAAAACAAAGATACAAATGAAAAAAAGTGCTTTCATTTGTTCATGTGTTCAGGTAAGTATAGGCCTAGCCTATAAAAGAAATTGAAGTAAAGTAACCAAATGTAAAATAACACTGCATGGTTTTCACAGTATAAATTAATAGATTAATGCTTCTTAAAGCTAACTATATTCAGATGAAGAGCTGTGAGTGATTTTCTCTTTGCATTTTCTTGTTTGATTAACACTGATGGCACAATCATCAGAAGATGACTGCTGTCACTTGACAATAGATATTAACACACATCGGATTTTCTCCCAGCTGTTCATGTACACTTACGATATAAACTGCGTTTAAGTAGCTAAACACGCTCCAATCCGGTTATTTTAACATATTTGTGTGTGCATTTGATCGTTTGGACGTGCACCTGAAGCCCAACGTGTAATTTGTTTGTCTATTTGCGATCCGTTTTGGAGCGCGCGCACACAATTCAGCCTGAGGAACAGCATCTCATGCGCGGATTATGGTGCTTTCAACGTTTTAAAACGTTGATAATAATTATCAAACATTTACTGCAATTTAGCAACAGTAAAGATTGGATTTTACAACAACCACCGATTGTGCTGATTCTGACGTTAAGTTTGGGTTTAGGGAGGAATGAACGCGCACAGCTGTGAATAGAAGGTGTGCTAGACGAAACGCGGCTAGTTTTTAATAGTTTTACCTCAGATATCTTCTTTCTGATCCTTGGAAGCCAAAATCGAAATCAAAAATAAAATAAGCATAATATCACAGGCCTAAAGTGTAAGCAGACGTTTAGTTGTTTAGTTCTCCCTCTATCGTCACCATTAAACAGGGCTTTCATGTGAGCGGCTGCGCGCGCTGTAGCTCCTGAGCGCGATCTCTCTTCTGGATTGCGAAAGCAAAAATGCATCATACACAAATGTCCTAATATTACTGCATACAGACACAGCTGGCGACTCTGGCGAGATAGAATTCGCAAGATAATGTCTAATAGCAATAATAAATGAACGTGTATTTTCTTCATAATTTCTCCAGTACCGATAGCAGAACCGTTAACGTCAGAGCTTATCGATACACTGGTCTTTCATAATTTAGCCCCGGGGCCAATATAATACCGGGTTTCGGTACCCATCCCTAATAATCGGCCTTACAATCGTTAAGTGTGTGCGCGGCTTTAACGATTGTAACGGATTGTAAAAGCCTAATTTGGATATATATTTGGATATGTACTGCTGCAAGAAACCAAGCAATGAAACTGTTCAATTCCCATAACACACAATAACAGAGACTATTATCATCCTAATGTTTAAACCAGAAGCCCCATCGTTTGCAGAAGGACATCCAAAGGTAAGTACAAAAATGTATATATTTTTTTTAAAATATTCTAAACATTAATTCAGAATCCTTGTATCTCCAAATTTCGTTTGTGTATTTTTTCATAAATCGTTACTATTGGTCACCCTTGACATCTCTACATGGGTCTTCAAGTATTTAGCCAATGAAAAGTATTAAAAAGAGCTTGTGACTCAACCTCATAAATCCATTGGCTCTTCAAACTGTCAGTCAAATGCCTCTATCGTGAATGAAGTGCCGCAAGCTGTTTGGAGAGACATCTCTGCTTGTTTACAATATTAGGGAAAATAAAGCACTGTCTGTTTGAATAAGTACAGTGTTTTCTTTACTCAAGAAACACTATGTATAAAAACTAATGTTTTATGTGTTTGAGGAGCGGAGAAGAGCATCTTAGTGTAGCATTTGTCATTGAGCCATAGCCAATACTCTCTTAAATAGCCTGTGTGTAGCACTTTATCTTTAATAACATGAGATTTTGGCCAAATGTCAGAAAAAAAAAAAAAAAAACTGCATAACTACAATAAACTTTACAACCTGCTGTAAGTTGATGAAAACGTAACACACTTTCTGCCTCAGACGCGGATGTTATGCTATGATATTCTTCAAAATTTGCTGGTCAAAAACGTCATAACCCCATTTGAGCTTGACTTTGGTAAAATGTTAATATAGTGACATGTGCAAGTGTCTGACCATATATAAATTCATTAATTCATGTAGATTATTTCTACTGTTTTGTAACTTTTAACTTGAAATATTTTTCCTGATGATTTGGCACACAGTTTTCATACTCGATATGATTATACGAATTGCCCACCCTGTTTTATGAAGGTCCACACGTTTAAACACTTCTGTTCCCCTAGAGCCACTGTATACAGTGTACACGACATCAGTGATTATAAGGGGTTTATTTGCTTTTGACGCAACACTCACATCCAGCGTAGACAACTTACAGCCATTAAGCGACTGAACTTCAGTGTGGGGGAGGGGGTCTATGGTGCAATGATGTATAACTATTAGTTGATGTCTTGCTTTGGAGGCACGCATATGCAAATGTATTTGCATGTGTGACGTCTCAGATCCCGCAATATCAAAACAAGCCGTTTTTTGAGCTTGATTAAATAAATGCTTTGTTTATAAAGACGAGGACGTTTTATGCTATGAAACTTGCAGGATGTTTTACTAGTACAAAGACCTCTTATATAACAAAAGATCATTCCATGATCATTCCTTTAAGATCTTCTGGCTAATGTAAAATGGTCTGAGAGCACTGGTGAACCACTTTTCTAATTTAACACAATTATAAATAATATTAGCAGCACAAGACTTTCTCACCACAATGGTCCCATTAGCCTTTGCCTCAACTGTGTCGTAATGAAGTCTGGTGAAGTCCAGTTCCATGATGGAAGGCACTTCTACTTTGGTCGTTGATCTTTCACCTCTTCCGTTTGTCTTTGGGCTATTTTGGTTCCCTGACTGAAGCATGAAGAAAGAGAAAATAATCAGAGAAGAAAAACAACCTCAAGACCTTTTTACAGGTTAGCTACAACATTGTTCATGAAAACAGACAAACATTTGGCCAGAAATATCGCTCAAGTTTTTAAAAAAAAAAACGTCTCTCAAGATCTACTTACTTAAAACAGCAACATTTAATAAAAAACAAAATATAAATTCATATAATTTTGTAAAATGTACATTCAATTAAAAATAAATGTTAAGTAAAATAATTATAATTTATTAATATTTTTAATTATATAACTTTAATGTATAACATTTTCTTCAATATACACTACCGTTGAACAGTTTGGGGTAAGAATTTAGAGATTTTTAAAAGAAGTCTCTTGCACTCATCAAGGCTGCAAAATACAGTAAAAATAGTAATATTGTAAAATATTTTTAGAAATAAAATAACTGTTTCCTATTTTTATATATTTTCTTAAGGATAAAAAAAATATCGCTGCTAATGTTGTAAACTATATAGGGAGCCCTTACTTGCACATTACTATAATATTAAAGGTTAACAACAGAGCCGTTTATTTTTAGATATAATCAACACTCAAATAACAAATTGTATGCAATAAACTGCACATAAATCCGTTTTTGCATTAACTTCTTATAAAATTATGTTTTCACTCCAATTCATTGTTGAAATTTAATCATTTACAAAGTGGCTATCATTTTTATGACAGATTTATTTAAACACATTAAATCATCAAGACATCACTAACAGGTTAAGCAAAATATAATGAATATATAGGCTAATATAGTGCATTTATTTGGCAAAACAGTTCATTTCTCTAGAGAACTAACAAGTTGCGGACACTGAATGACTTGCCTGAGGTAAATGCTACATGACATTGTTTACAAGCCGTTTTATTGTCTTTCCGCTGTTGAAACACTAATTGAGCGATTACACAAGATGATACATTTCAGTAAGTTGTACTGTATCTTTCAACATACCTTCAAATGTTCATTCATGTTCATTCTGTAACTAGTAATGAAGAGGAAGGGAGAAAAGCATTCCCTCGCGCTCCGCTTGAACTGAGGCGCCACATTAAAGAGCATCAACAAGGCATTATTTTGTTTGAATTTTGTGATAAATTAGAATTTGAAAGATGACACTTAATTTCTTATTGAAAATAACAAAACGTGGAGCTTATTGTGATTATTGGTGGTTAATTGTTTACCGAAAATGTGTACCGTTACACCCCTAATTATTATTGAATCAAATGTCAAGGGAAAAAAATAGTTTTGTGACAAAGTAAAGTGAAGTCAACCTCAACAGTGGGCCAGGATGTACCGTGGATTAGGGCTGGGCGATGTATCGAATGCTTTTGTCACGCGCATTTCTTCAGTAAAGCCGGTTCCCTGATTACCGCTAAATCGCCATCACCTGCTTTCAAATGGAGCGGCATTTAATAGACAGAGCCGTAGATCACTGATAAGCCACGCAATATCGCGTTCAATATCGACAGCGATACATATCGATATTGAACGCGATATTGCGTGGCTTATCAGTGATCTACGGCTCTGTCTATTAAATGCCACTCCATTTGAAAGCAGGTGATGGCGATTTAGAGGTAATCAGGGAACCGGCTTTACTGAAGAAATGCGCGTGACAAAAGCATTCGATACATCGCCCAGCCCTACCGTGGATATATATATATATATATATATATATATATATATATATATATATATATATATATATATATATATATACACACACACACACACATCCGGGGCGCTGTTCGGCAGCTGTAGAGCTTCCTGCACTATGGATTATGGAGATAACTAGGAAATGGCTATTTTTAAATGCCCTATTTTTGCTGTTTTTCATCGGCAACTCCTTGCCCGGGTCTAGGCAAGGTGTGACCTACTCCAGAGAGCACCTGATATCTCTACATAGATATGCAGGACAGCTGGATATTGAGCTTTTAACGCACGATTGCCCTGAAATCGCACGCAAACCAAAGTTTGAAGCGAAGGAGGAGGTATGTGTGTCTTTGTGGACAGTAAATTGGCAACACAACTGCACATTCAAGAGAAAGTGTGCACTCCTGATTATGAAATGCTTTCTGTATCATTCAGACCATTTTATCTTCCAAGGGTATTTGGACAGATTACTATTATTGTGGTTTATATTCCCGGACCCAAATATGAGGAAGCTGGAATCTGTGGATCAACCCGACTTTATACTTGGGGATTTTAATAACTGTGAACTTTCCGGTCATTTACCAATGTTGCAACAGTATATAGACTGTCCTACACGGCTTTCGCGAACTGTAGATCAGTGTTATGGTAACATACCAAATGCTTATAAGGCAGTGTCCCGCCGACCACTGCATAAATCAGACCATAATGTTATTCATTTGCTGCCCACATATAAAGCCAAACTTAAACAAGAAAAGCCTACTGTAAGAGAAGTGGTGCTGTGGTCTGAAGACTGTAAAGAGAGACTGAGAGACTGTTTTGATGATACGAATTGGGACATTTTCTTTAATAACTGTGTAAACGCAAATGAGTTAAAAGAAACAATAACATTGTACATTATTTTCTGTGAGAATAATGTTGTACCAACAAAAACTGTTAAAATATATCCTAATAACAAGGTTTGGGTTTCACATGAGATGAAGAAATGCCTAAGTGAGAAAAGGGCTGCTTTTGTTCAAGGCAATATGGCACTTTTTAAAGACAAAAGACAAGAACTCAGGGCGATTATTGTATAATTGTATATTGTATTATATTGGATGCTTGTAAAGCTATGATGCAGAGAGACCCAGAAGCAACACAGCCTATTTACAAATACTGGTTTATCTGTGAATGAGTTAAATAAGTTCTATAGCAGGTTTGATAAAACCCACATATTTAGATAGGGCTGGTCAAGTGAGTAGCCATGTCTGGAATACCATCACTCTTATGGAGGAGGAGATATCTGGCTGTCTGGCTAGGGTAAACCCTTATAAAGCACCTTGCCCAGATGGTCTAAGAGGGAGGGCCGTAGCTGGGTGCACTTACCAACTTAAAGGTGTTTTTACTAGATTATTTCAGTTTTTGCTTGATACACATACTGTCCCACTTTCTTGGAAAATAACCACAATCATCCCTGTGCCTAAAAACAGCAAGCCTGTATCACCTAATGACTTTAGACCTATTGCCCTCACCAGCATTCTATGTAAATGCATGGAAAGGGTTGTTTTAAAGCATCTGCCAAACACCCATTTGTCAGATCAAAGCACAGAGAGGCACCGAGGATGCTACTTTAACTCTGCTCCATGTGATTAGCAAACATGTTCAGTATCCTGGCGCATTTGCCAGAATTTTATTTATTGATTTTAGCTCTGCTTTTAATACTGTTAAGACTGATATTTTATTAGATCGATTATTAAAACTTGATACCAATGGACACCTTGTGTTAATTTTTTTAACTAACCATCCTTAAAGAGTTTCTATACAAGGTACCATGTCTGATGAGGTTATTTTGAATACCGGGGTCCCTCAAGGCTGTGTGTTATCACCTGCATTATTTTCTTTGTATACAAGTGAAATGCAGATTTGTGAAAGTAATTTTAGGTTACTTAAGTATGCTGATGACATGGCTATGGCTATGGTTGTCTTATGGTCAGAGGAAAGGGGGATTTAGAGAGGGCCTACTTTAAGCATATAGGCCGCCTGGTAACATGGTGCAAGAAGAGTGCTTTGTCACTAAATGCTTTTAAAACTCATTGTTAGTACTAGGGAAAGGCCATCTATATGTCAGCCAGTTATAATTGGGGGCCAACATGTTGAGATTGTAAATAGTTTTAAATATCTAGGGATAATCCTAGACTGTAGTCTTAATTTTATTAAGCACACAGATTACATCTATAAGAAAACAATCCAAAGATTGTTTGGAGCTGGGGGAACTGTATATAAATAAGACCAGGAGGAAAGCTTTACAAATAACGCAGGACTGTATTCACCCTCTTCAACAATTTTTTTCAAAAATTCCTTCAAGCAGATGATATAGGGTACCCACAGCAACAATAAATATTTTTAAGAAATCTTTTATACCATTAGCTATTACTTTGTTAAATAAAAGTATGTATACTATGTAACTAAGGATTGTTCGGCTATTTATTCAGTAATATAACTTAAGTCATCTTATTTGTGGTCTTAGTGTTATTAGTTTATATATTTATTTTATGTTTATGTGTTTGTAATCCATGGGGCAGGTAGTTCTTGCAAGTTATGATTTTGTTGTATTGGATTGTGAAGTCAGTGTTTGAAGATGAATTTCCACATGTGTGGACAATAAAGATATCTAATCTAATCCACACACATGCACATACATTCAGTATGTATATACAGGCATACACACATACATATATAATTAATCGCGATTAATTGATTTGACGGCATTAATATAAAGTTTAAAATAACTTATTTTAAATACAAATTTTGTAACTTTATAAATGTCTTTACTGTCACATTTGATCAATTTCAAACAATAAAAAAAGAAAACTTACTAACCTCAAACTTTTGAATGGTAGTGTGTTAATTTTACATTGGAAAAATACACTTTTTTTTAGATTATATTATACAATAATAATATATGTTAATATTCAGTATTAGCTTATTCCATTAAATAAAAAAAAAAAAAAAAAAAAAAAAACATTTTATTGATATGGTACCAATCTAATGTAGAATTATTATGCAGAATATTACTGGCTCAATTCGAGTCATGTGTAGATGTAATTACAGTGACTTGCTGTCATCTGAATGTATTATTCTCAATTTCCTTGCACGTAATGACAATGAACAAAATCTGCTTTTCTTGAAATCACAAAAGAAAAACACAGCAGTCCTTTCCTCTTTTCAGAAACATGTTTCTTATTTCATTTGCATTCCAAACTGAACTTGACACACCAATCTGAGTCGTATTGCTCTAATCAACCTCAAACATCCTGACCCTGTGATCAAGAGCCGAAAGCTTCTCTCAAAGACTTTGAGTTGAGAATTGCAACCATCCAAAATGCTGCATTCCTAACTGCCTCTCATACAAGGGTCCCACAGTGGATTTGTTCGCCTGTCACAAAAAATAACGCTAACTGAAGATGTGTCCAGCTTGGAAAACAATACTAACCATGCTGACATGGAAATTTGTTGATAGAGTTTGGTGAACCGTTGTAAACAATGGTAAATTTGAAACCCTACAATCATACTGAACAAATCTAGACTTCAAAAGACAGATGTACATGAAGATAAGTTGAAATGAGTAAATATTTATTTAGCCTGGTTCTTCGGCACAGTTTCAAAGTTTAAACGAAGAGTTTCGAGACTGATTCTTGAGGACACAAAAGCTTTATCCAAAGAGTGTAGGTTAGGTTTTAACACTGACATTTGAAGATCAATCAAAGTAGGGATGTCATGAGAACCGATACTTCGGTACTAAGTCAGTATCAACATTTTAAAATACTTACAGTAATTGTTTTTCTACAGTATTGCAAGGACCGATGGTACCGAACATTTATGCACTATAGCATGTAGGCTGAATCTAAACAGATTATCAGAGCGAATCAGTCATTTTAAAACTTTCTGTGAGATGTAATTTCACAAACAGTTTGATTGATTCAGCGATACCGCGTGTTCTCTCTTTCTCTCTCAAAATGTGCAAATAGCTTCACATCCTTAGTATCCACATTAAAGGGATAGTTCACCCAAAAATGAAAATCCAAGATGTAGGTGACTTTTTCACCTTCTTCAGTTGAACACAAATGATGATTTTTAACTCCAACCGCTGCTGCCTGTCAGTCAAATAATGCTAGTGGATGGGAACTTCTACTATAAGAGTAAATAAAACTTGCATAGACAAGTCCAAATTAAACCCTGCGGCTCGTGACGACACATTGATGTCCTAAGACACGAAACGATCAGTTTGTGCGAGAAACCGAACAGTATTTATATTATTTTTTACCTCTAATATGTCCAACTGCGTTCAGCACTCGCTTAGTGAGGTCTGATCGCGCTCTGACAACGGCAGTGATGTCTAGCTCTCGTTGAAGTATAAGCGCGAGACATCACTGCCGCTGTCAGAGCGCGATCAGACCTTACTAGCAGAGTGCTGAACGCAGTTGGACATAGTGGTGTATTAGAGGTAAAAAATTATATAAATACTGTTCGGTTTCTCGCAAAAAACAATCGTTTCGTGTCTTAGGACATCAATGTGTCGTCACGAGCCGCAGGGTTTAATTTGGACTTGTCTATGCAAGTTTTATTTACTCTTATAGTAGAAGTTCCCATCCACTAGCATTATTTGACTGACAGATGGCAACGGTTGGAGTTAAAAATCATCATTTGTGTTCTACTGAAGAAACAAAGTCACCTACATCTTGGATGCACTGGAGGTAAGCAGATAAACATCAAATTTTCATTTTTGGGTGAACTAACCCTTTAATTTGTGCGAGCTGCAAAGTGCAATACAAGACTTTAGCGCACATCGTTTTACATCATGCCTATTTAAAAACAAGTGATTTTAAGCTATAAAGTAATCGCACGCTCTCTGAGAGACGATCAGTGTGCTCTCAACCAAAGCGCATTTAAAGAGTTAAAATGTATTAAAACCGTAAAAAGTTGTAAAATTTAATAATTTTCATATTACTACCATTTTTACTGTATTTTTTTGGAAAAAAATAAATGCAGCCTTGGTGAGCATAACAGATTTCCTTCAAAAATGTAAAAAAATAATAAATAATCTTACCAAACTCAAACTTTCGAACAGTAGTGTGCATATTTATCCAGCTTTAGGACACTTAGAAAACTGTATAAGGCATGGTGGAGTGAGGATTGTATTTTAAAAATTCAGATGTGTACAGCCCTTTTATACAGTGTAAAAAAACCTTGCAATTTTAATCTATTTAAAACGTAAACTTGTAAGAAACGTAAGAAAATAGACATTTGCGTTTAACACGCTTTTATTTTCAGTGTCAACGTGCTATTTTGTCAACGTGTTAAAGCATTCAGTATCTTTTTTAAGAAAACCAATTGTGTCCCATTATTTAAAACACAAACTATATTCTATTCACATCATGCATGGGAAATGTAAATATGCAAAAATTAATTAATAAAACAACTTTACCCACACTTAATGGACTTAATTTAATACGTCTTGACACTGGCCTGTGAATTGGTGTTTCGTCGGTGTTTGACTGGTAGAATTTTAAAATGGACCTATTGTGCTTTTTTACATTTTCAGCCTTCTTTAGTGTATAATGTTGCTGTTTGAGCATGAAAAAGGTCTGCAAAGTTACAAAGCATAAAGTCACTCTAAAGGGAGTTATTCTCTATATCACTAAACACTGTTTCTGAACTCCCTGAAATGCCTCCATTGTAGTCTTGAGTTTTCTTCCAGGAACAAACACATCACAATATACCTTAAGTCAGTCATGTGCAAAACAAAGGGACGGGACCTGGTTGAGTTCAGTTAGTAGTGTGCTAAAACTTGCAGTTGTGGTAAGGGGTGTGACATTTTCCAGACACGCTCAAAACAGTTGACGAGTCTCAACACACTGATCCAGCCAACCAAACAGAGCTCATTACCCTATTCAGAAGGAGGGGCCAAATAGACACAGGAACTACAGGGCTGCGTTTCCCAAAAACATTGTAAGCCTAAGTTGATCGTAGAACAATTGCCATCAACTTAGGCTTACGATGCTTTTGGGAAACGCAGTCCAGAGCGTTACTGACAGACTGGGAAGAAAGAAGCTGCAACAATGTCAAATGTGTGTATTATAGTAGAGCCCAAAAACAAAATCAAGACTTAGTAAAGTCTATGTATAAATACAGGCTCTTTAATTGTTGAGCATCAATAATAAATGTCACCAGATATGACTTTTGTTTAGCATCCTGGCTGGGTTTGATTCATAAATAAATTATTTATAAAATAAATAGTGACTTTTGTTATCAGCTTTAAATTAAATTGTGTGCTAAATGAATGCATGCAATGTTTCACATACGGTCATTAACTTCAGAAGGGACATATCTTAAATCTACACCTATTCTTAATCCGTTACCTGAGTGTCCTTGATCCCCTCAGAGATCCGCTGCTCTTGCAAACTTCCAGAGACGTCATTCATCTCATCAGCTCCTTCATCATCGCTGGACAGCACGACTGGAGGGGAAAGACATTGACCAATCAGAAGCAATGACCAGAATTATGTTAAAATGCCTTTGTACAAAGGGTCAGACGTTCTTGCTTCCATTGAAGCACACAGGTTGTTCTTTGGAACATGAATCATAAGGTTTTGCACATTGTATGCAGATAGTATATTTTGCGATGAAAACTTTTATATTAAATTAGGAAAAAATGAAGAATAGCAGTGGTGTCAGACTTATGGACCACACCGCACATGTCTAAACGTTCTGGAGGACAAAAAAAAACAAACTTCAGACCTAGATAAACTTCTGATGCTACATTTTCCAATGAGGTAAATGCAAGTCTTGACAGATGTTTCCTTCAGTAAACAGTTTGTATGTGTATTTGAAAAGTTCACATGATTAACATCATCAAGGGTCAAATGATCGTTTCTACACTGTGTTCTTACAATTCAATATTATGTTTGTAATAAAGTTACCGGCCAATTTTTACTTGCATTTGGCACTTGATGAGTGTTAATTTTGGACCATGTATTTATCTTTTTCTCTCCTTCTCTGTAGCAGAAGCCTCTCTTTGGCTGGGTCCCATTATGGGCTTTAGGAGAGAAATGGGGACATGGGTAATCCTCTCTCTTTTTTTCAACCTTCCCTTCCTCTTCCTGTCTACCAATTCATCAGAAAACAATAACAAATTCAATGTTGCCCATCTGTTTTTGCTATATTAAAATGGCTTGAATTGGACAGATTTGCAAACTAAGTGGACATTTGTTAGCCATTCGAATCAATCCATTCAAATCCTCTTTTTCAGATCATCACTAGAGGAAAAAGTAAATGTGAACTGAAGCTTTTAAGGATGAAAAAACACCATAAAATTAGTCTTATAAAGCCATTCAAAAGCTTTGTGTGAGGAAAACAAACGAAAATTCGAAAGAATAATTCTTTTGAGCCAGATCTTTCCAATTCATCAGCTGATCTGGTTCATATAACCAGTCTGAATGAACTCACTGACTTAATGATCTGGACTGGAACAGAAGATTATTAGTGAAGAATGAAGCTGTATTTCAAACAAAGCTGTCATATGACTTCAGAAGGCTTGGAATGACGCAAAGGTACGTAATTAATGACAGAATTTCAGTTTTTGGATGAACTATTCCTTTAATGTAACTATAATAGGGGATAAAGAGTTTAGGACGAGCTGATCATGAGGAGGAGGATGGTACATCTGCGTTCCTCTCTAGCAGACAGAGGTGTAATGGGCTTTACTCAGAGCTTGAGGTCAGGATTCTAGTAATCTAGATTGTGAGAGTGAATGCTGCTATTCTGCACACCGCACACTTAAAGACATTAATCTTTATAAGGTCATCCTTCATCCAATGACAGCTCAGAACAGACGCTGCCTCCAAGAACAATGGGACCGACTGTCTTGGTTGGTTTAATTCAGTTTCACTCTCTTTTTTTACGTTTACACTTAATCTGCATTTCTCAATCCAGATTCCACTTTGTGCATTGGTGGAAGTTTACTATTTTATTTAGGGGTGGACAATATTATCAGTTCCATATCAGTTATCAGAAAAAGCTTTTTTATACCTGTCAGGTTAATTCAGTTTCACTTCTTTTTGAGTTCACGCTCAATTTGAATTTCTTAATCCAAATTCTACTTCGTCTATTGGTAAAAGTCTGCTAATTTAGGGATGCACTATATATCTGTACAATATCAGTTATAAGAAAAGGCTTCTTTTTTACCTGTTAGGTCAATTTAGTTTCACTTTATTTTTACATTCACACTCAATTTGAATCTCTCAATCCAAATTCTACTTCATCCATTGGTGAAAGTTTACTAATTTACTTAGGGATGCACTATATTTCTGTATGATATCAGTTATCAGAAATAGACTTCTTTTGTTACCTGTTGAGTTAATTTGGTTTCACAATGTAATTGTGCAAGCTCATTTCCCCAATTTTTACGTTTAGATTACCTTTGCCATCATCTAACGCTCAAAGTTAATCTTTAGAAACACTAATAAATTAAAGAGGATGTCTAATGCTATTTCATACTTATTTACCCTGTTAAACTAGGGATGGGCATTTCAAGCAAAACTAATATCCGATGATCGCAGGGAATTATTTGATTATTATTAGAAAATCGCACCCCTCCCCCGCATGCACGCACACATGCATGTATAGGCTACACGCACATAGAGGGAGCGGGGGGAGACCATTCACGCTTTCAATCTGTATGATAAACTGTTTAATTAATTAGGGAATAGGCTTATAATATAATATAATAGCCATCTTAACTCATGCCATATAATGATTGTAGCATGCTGAAACATATTAATATAATAAATATAACCGGCCATTCATAACTATGCGGAGCAGAGCACCAGTTGGACCCTTTTCACAGACTGTGGTTGTAAGGAAAAGATAACCCTGTTTAGCTTCCCAAAGAACCCAGTGTTAAGGAAACAGTGGATGCAGTTTTTATTCTTGCACAACTCTCTTAACGGAGTTGTGCAAGTGTGTTTGTTTGTTCCCGGTGACAAACGTTTTGTAAACAAGGCCCAGTTCAACGCTGGATTTGCAGATCATTTGAAACTGAAAAACGGAGCAGTCTCAGCGATAAAAGTTCCCGGTCATGAGTCGGAACCACAGGCGGTAAGAAAACTGCATCAAATGTCTCTGTTTTCAAACGTGCATATCATGTAAACAACACAAATGTACATTGAATCAAAAGTTATCCAGGGATAATGCAAAATATATTGCGCTTGTGGCTCTTTAGCTTCCCCCACAGCACAGCTTTAGGAGCTTGACTGTTTTCGGAAAGAAGTGGTACAACTGTATCTGTCTTTTATAAATCTGATCAAATTAAAGTCTCTTCGGAGATATGAAGGATGCAATACTACTCTATAGGTACTCAAGATTAATATGAGATTGTCAGAAATTGTGTGTGTTATGTCCCCTTTAATTACACTGTTGAATGTAATCTTTAAAAAATCTCAAGATGAATATCCATTTTTATAATGTAAATTATAATGTTGTGATGCCTACATTCATTTGTAGCATTCATTGACCTCCTGACCATTTCCAAAAACAAGGTCTGGTGCCTCTGCCAATCAGAGTGTTTAAAACATACGTCTTCCATTAAAGACAAAGGCTCACGTTCACTTTTTTTCAAGTGTTTATGGGGTAAGTTGGCATACACGGCATGTAAAAGCTGTTAAATGAACTACCCAGAACCCTGGAGGGTAAGAAAGTTTAAATAAGGCAAGTTTGCCCTCGATGTTTGAGAAGTGGTGGAAAGAATAAAATGAAAAGAACAAACGTACTCGGCTCTGTGGAGCTGGGCTTGGTTCTCTTGTAGGTCTTGCAGAAAACGTGGGGCTTCCTCCTCAGTTTGTTGCAGTAAAAAGACCCAAAAGGGTCTTTGCTCTTGGCCTCTGGTGGGGAAGTAGGTGGGTCTTTTCTAACAGGCACAGATGTGGTGGCTCTTTCTCCAGAGGACCTCAGATGTCTAGCTGGAGCTTCCTGAACATAGCGGCCTGAATGGAGGCTGGGTTCATGACTGGACGGTTTGGAAACAGATTCTTCATTCGACACGGTTCCATTCTTGTTTTTGCTTGCTACATTCTGGAGTCAGAATACAAGGGACAACAGAAGAGAATAAAGTGATTACAGATGGCATAAAGGTTGCTTTTGAAAGATCTAATATTTTAATATTAATTAGGTAACATGACTGAATGCTTCAGAAACGCAACAAAGCAACTTTAGCGTTTTAACGTAATTAGTATGTATGACCTAACACTTAGGCTAGTCATGGTGGGAATCATAATTTTGCTACATGAGTACCAATGTCAGTATGACCAAAATAATAGGTATGAATTAACCTACTATGGTGAAAATTCAGCTCAAGTATATTAATTAGGAAGCATGGGAGAACGTCTGACCTAATTAAAGGGATAGTTCACCCAAAAATGAAAATTTGCTCACCCTCAGGCCATCCAAGATGTAGGTGTAATTTTTTTCTTCAGTAGAACAATAAGAATGAATTAATTATATGAATCACCACGTTTCAGCTAAAAATATTGTTCTACTGAAGAAAAAAAAAAAAAACTTTATTAAATTAAAAGCAAGTTTTCATTTTTGGGTGAAATATCCCTTTAGTATTTATGCCCCAAGACTTTGCCACAGTAAGATTTATACGAGCCCTACGATGGTAAAGGCTCAGATAATCAATATTAAAGGGTTAGTTCACCTAAAGATGAAAATTAATTACTCACCCTCATGTTGTTCCAAACCCTTAAGACTTTCGTTCATCTTCAGAAAGCAAACCTTTTTGATGAAACCTGAGAGATTTCTATCCTTCCATAGTTACTCAGCACGTTTGAGCTTCCAAAAGACGTCTGTTCTTGAGCTTCTACTTATGTTCGCTGATCAAAGTTTACATGCGAGTAAAAGCCTAAATTAAATCTGTGTATCATAAAAAGTGACAGAGTCCCTTAGGAAAATTTGGACTAAACCACTCAATTCATATGGATTAGTTTTTCCGATCTTTTTATGAACTTTCTGAAGCATCAAAGTTCCAATTGCGTAGCTGTCAATGGCAGGACATAAAGCTCTCCGAAAAAGATCTTCATTTGCATTCCGAAGATAAACGAAATGTTTTCGTTTATCGAAAATCGCGCGCGCACGCGCGATTATATATATATATATATATATATATATATATATATATATATATAAATGTAGGCATATGCCATTTTATATATGCATTTTTTTATCTTCTTTAACTTTATTAATATCATATGTTTATTTGCACTACCATTAAGCACAAGCGCCACATACTGCCAGGGAGTGAATTTGCACTTTCACTCGGCGCATCGCCGGTGAAAATCGCTTGGGTGTGAACACAAAAAACGTCTCGAAAAACGCTGACGATAAACGCATGCGATATTCGTCCCGGTGTGTACGGGCCTTTAATGTAATTAATGACAGAATTTTCATTTTTGGGTGAACTAACCCTTTAAGTAACAGGACTGGAGGGTTTTGAGGCAACATCACATCAGTATAACAATTATATTCAGATATATTTATTTATATTTGCATTAAGTCCTTACAAGTCCTTCTATGGTGAAGTTATTCTTCATGAATATTAATTAGGTAACATGACTGGATGGTCAGGGTGACCTCATTTACATTTATATGCCAAGACATTATTCTGGATGCTCTGTGATTGTTATAAAGCAATGTCAACCTAATTATTATTTACTAGCCAACACTTAGCCATGGTAGGATTTGTAAATTCACCACCAGTTTACAAATGATGTTATGACCTAAGGAATATTTATGAGTCCTACTATAGTAAAGGATCAGATCATGAATAACATAACACGACTAGATGCTCCTGGACATTTGAGGAAACCTCAGGATGACATAATTTATATTGATGAGCCGAGACTTTGGCATAGTACATTCTTCATGTAGCAACATATACAAAGTAAGTGTGATGTGACAACGTCATTTAAATTGATGACGTTGTACAAGTAGGTATGAAAATCCAAAAACCTTAAAGGTCCTCTAAGCGATGTCACATGTTTTTAGGCCAAAACATTTTTTGTCACATACAGCAAACATCTCCTCACTGTCCGCTAGCTGCCTGTCCCCTGAACACACTGTAAAAAAACGCGGTCTCTGTAGTCGCCACAAGCTCCAAAAACGGCAACAAAAACAAACTGGTGCAGCCTGGACCACGAAACATAATAAACATGCTCCAGCCAATAACCGACAAGAATGATTTTAAATACGCGTTCATGACTGTTTCAGGAAGCACGGAGGGGAGGGGAGGAGGAGGAGGAGGAGGGAGGATCTAGCTAGCCTCTGTTTTGTTTGACAACACTTCGAACGTCAACAGGAAGTTACTCCGCTCAGGATTGCTTAGAGAACCTTTAATTAATATTCATGAGCTAAGACTTTGCTGCAAACTATATTATGTTAAAATACTGGCTCATAAATATGAATAAGCTCAAAGTGACGTTGCCTCATAACCTTTCTGGGTAGAATGGTGATTTCATGAATATTGGTAAGGTAACATGACTGGATGCTCCAGGAAGCAACACCAGTATCTAAATAATATTCATGAGCTAAGACTTCACCATAGAAAGATTCATAATTTCACTAAATTGATCATATGCACGGTTACTTCCTGGTTTTCGTTAAGCCAGCTTGGGCATTTACGGTAAACTGTTAGCTGTCATTCTGTACTCGCTGTACATCAACACAAAACCATCAATGGTTGACAGTTATCACACTTAACTAATTTGCCAATAAATTTGCCAATAAACTGATTGCAATAAAGACAAAGCTAATGGGAACGTGTAAATAAGAAACATGGTGTCTATAATTGGACACGCGCACACAACATTTTTCCAGCACTTCAAATGTTATTTTTAATGTGATGACCAAAAATATTAGCCAACTTGTTTATCCTTCTAAAATTGTCCCCAATATTGCAAAACCAAATGTTTCAAGATGTAGGAAATACAACATTTGATAGAAAACACTTTCATTTAAAAATTAAAAAAAGACTTTAATTACCACTATAACCTGTAGATGGCGGCAGAGGAGCATTTATTAGATCATATTCGCCAATTCCTGTAATATTTTTTTCCACTTTTCACTGTTGAATAAATATTAAACATTATAAAATCACTAGGTTTAAACATAAATTGTCAAGGTAAAGTATGAAGTACTCACAAAGTCTCATGAAAAACATTTGTGAAGACTCATGAACTTGTGAACGAATCACACAGAAAGCGAGCACCACGCTCTCCTTCCCTTTATAATCACTGACTGAAGCTGTCAGCTCACTGATTTCGGCACAGTTGTGAAAACTCCCATTTTGTTCAATGAATATAACTAAAGTGCACAATAAACCTTTAATTTACAAGTGTGTGTTACAGTGTTCTTTTTTTTTTCCACACGAAAGTGTGAAATCTGATGGTTGAATTGAACTTTCCTTAGGAGAAACACTGAGGGATGCGTTCTTGTTTTATGTTTTATATTTGAATAACTAATTTTATGCTAGGCCTGACTATTTAAGTGACTATATTCTGATTATAAACTAAGTATTACACTATTGATGCTGTTAAAGCTACCTGAGGACACTGAAGATACCAGCTGGCTTATTTTATTGCAGAAGTTCTTAAGAATGTTCCGTGCATATGGTCAATTGAATGGGTACTACAGATACTTTATTGAGGTCTGGACTTGAATGGCCTTCACTAAACGATCAGAACACCATCTCACCTCAGATGTGTCACAAACAGAACCTGTGGACTTTAATTTACGGTCAGTCTGAGAGGCGTGATCCAGGTCCTCTGGAGTAGATGACCGCGGTGTCTCTTTTACCGGAGAACGGCCTTGTGTCCCTTCCATTTCTTCTTCCTCATGGAAAAGCCCACATGCCTCTAGTTGCCCCGGATCCAGGCCTAACAAGATGGAATGACAGAGAACTTGGTTAAAAAAAAAAAAAAAGAAAAAGAAAACTCTGGGACTTTACAAGCAGCACATAACCTTCTTCTAACGACTGTTTTTTCTCTTTACGCACTCTCCAGTCCATATAAAACGGCCTTATTGACCAAATATCATTCCTCCACCTTGGTGGAGGTCACATCAGCCATGAAACGGGGCTAAATCGCTCAAATCCCCAGAGACATGGAACTAGACAGAGTATAAGTGAGAGGGCCAGCGAAAAAGAGAGCAGCAGGACCATTTTAACAGATCCGTAAAGTTAAGCATTTGTTTATTTATCAGCGATCCGAAGCCAGGAAAACTCTGATGCCGTCCAATATTATGTAGAGCAGGGAGTGAAGGAGGGTCAAAGGGAAGGAGACAGCTGTGAGATGTTAAACATACTGCCTGAAGCACAACGGAGGGAAAGAAGAGAGAGACAAAGCTGATCATTAAGGTACTTAGAGATGCAGAATCTTAGTAAAGCCCAAAAATGGGGCATTTTCCCTCATTAGCTTCTTGATAATCTACATCAGATATCTCAGCCAAAGTTTACAGTTTACTTTAACTGCTTATTTAGTTTAACGATCCAACTCATTAGGGAGAAACCAAAGTCTCTTTCTGAATTACGCAGGAACAGTATTTTTGTATTTTTGGCAAGAGTCAGTATATAGGTCAATTTTAGTTTTCATTTATGGTTACTTTTATTATATATTTTTATATTTTCTGAAGAATACAGTGTGTACGCATGCAAAAGTCTGTGCCACAGCTCTAAAGTAGTTGCCAAGTAATAAAAAGTTATAAGTAATAAAATATATAATAAATTATATAAACAAAACTTATTTTATGATATAAATATATATAATTATGCATGTTAATAGGACAGTATAACTATTAAACTAATATATATATATATATATATATATATATATATATATATATATATATATATATATATATATATATATATATATATATATAGTGCTCAGCGTAAATGAGTACACCCCCTTTAAAAACGATTTAAGTTAAGTTTTAAACAATATCTCAATGAACACAAAAACAATTTCCAAAATGTTGACAAGACTAAGTTTAATATAACATCTGTTTAACTTATAACATGAAAGTAAGGTTAATAATATAACTTTGAGGACACATTTTTCAGTTTTACTCAAATTAGGGTGATGCAAAAATGAGTACACCCCACAACAAAAACTACTACATCTAGTACTTTGTATGGCCTCCATGATTTTTAATGACTGCACCAAGTCTTCTAGGCATGGAATGAACAAGTTGGTGACATTTTGCAACATCTGTCTTTTTCCATTCTTCAAGAATGACCTCTTTTAGAGACTGGATGCTGGAAGTGTTACTCTGTCTGACCAAAAATGACAGAGTATTTTAAGTTGTATCCGCTGTTGTCAGGAAAAAATTAAAGTGATCGCGCTAGCGCCTCCAAGTCTCGCAGTAAGGTTGCTATACTTCAGCCTCCACACTCTGCACAAACACTTGGATATGTGCCTAATAATAGTGCACATTTATCTAGGTTAACATTCGAGCGCACAACCATGTAAAGTTGCTACTACTTACATGTTTCAAATCATAAGCCATATTTAAGGTCATTGGATAATAGGCGAACGTTTGGATTTAATGCCTAACATACAGTAATTACCACAAGCACCGCCATTAATGATCTTTCCCTCATGGGCTGCGTGACTTTGCCACGAGTTGTTTGTTTGTTTGTTTTTCTGCGACTAACGACAAATAAAATTTTTGGTTGACAAAGCCTCTTCTTAGGTCAAACCAAAACCAAAAATACATTTAAAAAAAACATAAAAATCGACAAAACCAACAAAATTAAAATGAAAATGGCATTGGAAAATACAAAAATAAAAACAAATTAAAAATATTATGAAATACTACAACACTATATTATTGATCCTAAAATAACACCGGGACGTACCTCTACGAATCTTGAACGAGGAGCTTTCAGACGCCTCCGTATGGTTCTCATCACGGCTGAGAAGAGTATCGGACGCTCTTTTAGGTCTCCACCTGAAACACATACGCATACATGTTAAAAAACCCACCAGATCATAACAAAATCTCCTTCTCTGGACCATGTGCACTAACCGCCATACCACAGTTCAGATTCTCACCTGTTATTTCCTGTGAAGTCTCTCCCTGCCGTGGGAGTTTGACATTGCGGTCTGAAACCGGGCGTCTCGGACACCTTATTAGGCGTCCCGTTCACTCGAACAGGGCTGATTTTTATTGGCTGTTTGTTCATTTTAAAACTGAACACTCCACGTGTGGCTCCTCTGGGAATGTTATCTGAGCAGGTGCGTGTGATGCGGCCTGGTGTATGTGCGTCAGGTGAAAGATCCGGTCTCTCACCACTAAGTGATGGTCTGATGGGCCTGAAACGGAAGAACGGACAAAAATGTAAATAAAATGTGCCATTTTGCAATTGATGACATTTTGCTTTTGCTCTCTAAATGTGGCACAGATCCTTGTTACAATGTACCATAACTCTGACTTCTCAAATGTTGCACACTTAGGTTTAATACTTAGGGTTAGATACTGTTTAAAATCTTTTGACTTGTGTAACAGTGAAGCTGTTCTCAACAAATACCAGTTTCAAAGTAAATAAACAGCTCCATCTAGTGATGGTTTCAAAACATGTTATTTTAAGTCTCACCTCACTGATTCACTCCTCTGACCATCTTTTGACAGCATATTTCCAATAGAACTTGTTTTATGAGGTTTTCTTCCATTAAGATTGACAGAACCCCATTGCATCTGTGTAACAAGAAATGTTTTAACAAAAGGGCAAAATGAGTAGCTTTACATACAACTACAGTATTTGGCTTCACTTTTAAGAGCAAATCTATTCTCTCAGATGAGACTGTAAAGGCACGTTCACACCAAGGAGGATAACTACAGTGGCATGAAAAAGTATGTGAACTACTTGCAGAATCTGTGAAAATGTGAATAATTTTAATAAAATAAGAGAGATCATACAAAATGCATGTTATTTTTTATTTAGTACTGTCCTGAGTAAGATATTTTACATAAAAGATGTTTACATTTAGTTCACAAGACAAAACAATAGCTGAATTTATTAAAATAACCCCATTCAAAAGTTTGTGAACCATTGATTCTCAATACTGTGTGTGGTTACCTGATGATCCACGACTGTTTTTGTGTTTTGTGATGGTTGTTCATGAGTCTCTTGTTTGTTCTGAGCAGTTAAACTGAGCTCTGTTCTTCAGAAAAATCCTCCAGGTCTTGCAGAAATTTTTGCATTTTTGCATATTTGAACCCTTTCCAGCAGTGACTGTAGGATTTTGAGATCTGTGTTTTCATACTGAGGACAATTGAGGGACTCAAACACAACTATTAAAAAAGGTTCAAACATTCACTGATGCTCCAGAAGGAAACACGACGCATTAAGAGTCGGGGGGTGAAAACTTTTGAACAGGATGAAGATGTCACAATTTTTCTTATTTTATTTAAATATCGTTGTTTTTCATTTAGTACTGCCCTCCGGAAGCAACAGAAGATACTTGCATGTTTCCCGAAAGAAACATTAAGTACAATTTACCTTGATATTTAAATTCAAAAGTTTTTACCCCTCGGCTCTTAACGCGTCTTGTTTCCTTCTGGAGCATCAGTGGATGTTTGAACCTTTTTTAATAGTTGAGTTTGAGTCCCTCAATTGTCACTGCCACAGTCACTGCTGGAAAGGGTTCAAATATGCAAAAAAATCCTTGAAAACTGAAGAATCTGCAGGAGCTGGAGGATTTTTCTGAAGAACAGAGCTCATATATATATATATATAAATATATATATATATATATATACACCCCCACCCCTGGGCAAAAGGGCCAAGTCAAACTATTAGCAACAATTGCACAGATACTGCAGATAAAGTAACTTCATCTACGGAACAGTCTTCCCCAACTTGCAGACAGCTTTTTACAGGAAGAAGAAACAATGTTGTTCAACTCAGTGTTAAAGGCTTCCAACTATTCATGAGTAGTTGAAAAATGTATCCCAGTTCATTTGAGTTTAATGTGAGACCAAATATTCACTATAGGGTTCAAATCTGGACTCTGACAGGCGAAAACATGAGCCTGATGGTTAGTTCTCAAGCCACTTCTTGGTTGTCTTTGCAGTATGGGCAGGGCCTTTGTCTTGATGAAAAATAACATCTGATCATTCCTCTATACGTAACTTTTCATTTTTGTGAATCAAGCCATTCTGTAAAATTCTCCTGTACTGCAAAGCTCACCAATAACAGCAGCTAAAAAGGTTCCCCACACAATGACGCTGTCTCTTTCTTCATGCTTCACTGTGCATACATTTATTATTATATTTCTCAGCAGATTTTCGAAGACAGCGCTCTGGAGAATCACCATGCAACTCGTCTTTCATTGTTCTTCATCACTCCACACACATCTTTCCATATTCTGGCCAAAACTTCATTCTGTCTTTGATGTTTTTCTGAGACAGCAATGACTTTTTAAGTAGTGCATTTGCTTGAATTTTGCAAATACCCTGACCAATAATTTGTGGTTAAGACAAGTAAAAGCTTAGTGTTAAGTCATTTTGGGCTTGGCCCATTTTTTTGTGCCAGGAATGTAGACTTTTACCTTGTTTGAGTTGCTGTCCTGCAGTCGAGAAAGCGGAGACTGCATGTCAAGACTGCATGAATCTGACGGCTGCTTCTTTTTGGGGATTCTGAAGGGGACTGCCATCTAGAACAAATTAAAGTCACAATGAAATCAAAATGGACAATTCTTGTTTTTTTTTTTATGGAATACTGCAATATTTATTAAAAATCATTACATATGATTTATCTTTTGTCATCATTATTATTATTATTATTTTTTTTTTAATTCATGTGCCCTCATAATATTTAATCAAAATCACTTCCCCTCCCTTTTGCAGCAACATCTCATCTCTTCTCTGATGATGCATTTACTGGCTTGAGGGCAGGGCAACCTGTCACTCACATGAGATCCACCAATAGCAAACCACAACCATTTAATCAATTCCCCATGGACAAAATCAAGTCCCACCCTACATTTTTCCCCACCTTGTTCGAGATGCTATTTCTCTCGGCTACACGTCACAATAGGGAAGAAAAAAATCATTTGCTTCATGCAATTTTAAATAAATGTTAGGATATTCAAAGCATAATGTATTTGTTGCCCAGTCTAGTTTAAACCATAATAAATTAACTTAATTCACTATAGCATACAGTGTGTATGTTCGGAAATGTTTAAAAATATATATTTTTATTTATTTTATTAGTGTTTCCCAAAACGTTTTTAACAATAAACCATAACTTTGTTTCTTTGAACTTTCAGCATGATTAATATTGTTACAGTAGCCAGTAATTACAATGACTTTCAAAATAAAACAGATTTAAGTTTTAAAAATAAAACATGATTGTTTTCATAAATAAAAACATGTACACAGATATTCTGCTTTACGTGGCATTTATGTTAATTGACAGATTACACATTTCATATTTCTCTGGGGTTTTATCATTACTAAAAAGACTGAATCTGCTATCAATTTAAAAAAAAAATCCATAGTTAATGTGATGAACTACATATATTGTTTGAAAATAAATTGTGAGAAATGATCAAGCATAATTTGTTTTTGTATAATAATGTTTTCAGATTTTGTATCTAATGCAGTAACATTCAAAGAGACATATTTCTTACATGCTCTATAACTCTATAATTTATCAATTTACATAAATTACACACATTTTACGAATATGTATATATATATATATATATATATATATATATATATATATATATATATATATATATATATATATATATATATATATATATCAGTATATTTCTCTACTATGCATGTAAATTTAGTAATTGCACATATTGCTTTGAGGTTTTCTCATTAAAAAAGCCTGAATGTGCTTTAAAAAGTGCTAAAATATCATTAGATTAATCATGATAATGGCAGCCCAAATATTTTTAGATCTTAATTAATATATAAACCAACTTTTATATGCAAAATTTAAATCTTTCCAAGTAGTTCAGATTGGGAATCACTGTTTGATCTTTTTGTCTTCCAAAATTATTATTTATGACCTAATATTAATTTAGAAACTAGATGTTATACGTGTACCTACTTTACTTACTACTGTAAGTGAACATTAGTGAGAAAAGCTGTGAAATACATCGAGATAATCCAGTAGTTAACGTCCTCAAATACTTCATTTTAATGTTTATATCACTAATCAATAATCACTTATCAACTTATCATACAGTCAGATTAAAAGATAAAACACCATGCACGAGATATAATGATTAAAAATAGTGTATATAACCTCAAGAAACCATGGACGTGATTAATGTCAATCAGTGTAAGCGTTTAGCATTGGTTGTTGCACTCCAGGGCCATTAGTATTACACATCTGAGCTGATATTGGTTTTATAAGCTTGGTAAACGCCATACTTACAGCACACACCTGTCTGAGACTCGCTCTAGAAATATCAGGCATGGGCTTTGAACTGGTGAAGGCACTGATAAATCATTCTCTTCAGCAGAATAGCAATGAGTGCACTAAGAAGTGAGCATCCCTCTTTCTGTTTATGTGCGACGTTCTTCCCTTTCTTCTTCTTCTTCTTCTTCTTCTTCTGCAGTTGGCGGTTGTTGTGGAGCAGAGCAAATACTCTGGATCATAACAGCGCCATCTGGAGTAAGTTTATGACAAATTCAACAAAACAAAGACAAGTTAGGTCAATATGAGAGACTATATTTTGAAGAGCTTATAACAGATCCAGACAAAAATCAAGAATGAATGATCTGTTTCATATGATTGATCTGCCCATGTCATTAATGATATATAACATAATTATAGAGGCATCTTTGATGGAAATGGTGGTGTTATTGGTTTTATTATTTCAGTTTTATGTTTTTGCAGCGCGTGGCTCATCTGTTTCATTATACTGCTTTTAGATGAAGGTAAGCACCTTAAAGTACAGATTTAATTAAAAAATGAAACTTGTTGAGCAAAATAACGATATGCAAATAACAAAGACACCTATAAAACGTATAGTGTATTGTTTATATATTTTGTTTTTATCCATATTTTTATTATTTATTTTTACATGACAACAAATATATATTTAAAACAATTTAAAGATGATGACAGACCTTTAGCGAGGTAATAACAGCGCCTGCGCACCATGCAAATGATGGCTAAGCCGTCTTTCTTTTATTTCAGCTGAAATTTCAGCTTAACTTCTGCAATAACTATCAGTTTACATGATTATAAATTTGTACATCATGACCAGAAGGTACGTGGTGATGAAATTGTCGTCGTATAGCAGTAGACATCTTTATTCTGGCCTTTAGGACAAAGGCGCACTATCTTAGCTGAGGCTTTGTGCACTTGGGTAAAGTTGGTTTTACGGCTTTGTGCTAGCTTCGCTTTAGTCAGTATACATTTGTAAATATTGATAGATTTACAATGAAATGTGTCCTAAATATTCCCAGGAACAGAAAAATGTAATTCGCATTTATTTATTTATTTATTTATTTCCCCAAAATTGTCCGTCATTTTGCGCAGATAGTTAGCATTTATATAAATAACGAGCTTGCAGGGCTAACGTTAGTTGAGTATAAACAAAACGCGAATTCGTAGAAAAAGTAAATCAAGTGGTAGCCTACTCCATATATTTACGTCTAACGTTATATTATACACTATATTATATAACCTATGACGTTCTGTTGTGTATGTTATTATATAACGTCAAACAGTGCACCTGTTGCATCTAATTCAAGTTCAATTTAAGTCAGTAGGCTAATTGTATTATATAATGTAAGGTATCTGGTTTAAAAAGATCCAAATGCATCAATGTTCATTACCATTGATATAAATGGATATAAACGTCCAGTTAGTTTAAAGCGACCCAGAATTTCTTCATACTTCAGTATCTTCACACTTCTACAAATGATTCGAATATAAACTGATGTCAGTATAAACTGCACTACTAGAGGTTTCATCACCCACTTTTGTCATCTTAAATGACGTTTTGTTGACCTCTGTGTCGCTGTAGTACCTGTTGTTAAAGTCTGTCAGTCCCCTCAGGAAAAGAAGAAAGAAATTAACTGCTACCCTGAGGCATATCTTTAGTGGGAATAGTAGGTTATCACAGTGTTAGTGGTTGTATTGTTTCTGTGTGACTATTTTTGTGTTTGTTTTTGCAGTGTGCTGGTCATCTGTTTCTTTATACTACTTTTGAATGAAGGTAAGCACATAAAATTGCAGATATTATCTGAAACGCATTAGTTAACTTTAAAGTTGACATTGAATTTGTCTTTCACGTGTTCCTTGTCTTACTTTATTTTTCAGTGTTTGCAAAGGAAAGCACCCTATCAGTTCAGGGGTTTATCGGCTATTCGGTCGTTTTGCAGTGTCATTCTGGTAATGTACAACTTGAATCCATCACAGCACACTGGAGATATAATGATTTCAAAAATGTTTACGACATAGAAGATGGCAAAGAGTCGACTGGGGATCAAGACCGCGTGTACAGAGACAGAACTGAAATGTTCCCTGCAGAGTATATGAAAGGAAACTTCTCCCTCAAACTCAGGAAACTTCAAAACACTGACGGAGGGTCGTACTGCTGCTTCATCCCTAATATTAATAAACAACAGTGCACACAGCTTCAAATAAAAGGTTTGATTAAATGGTTGCTATAATTAGCTCCCATTATTTATGTTAAAAATAAATAATTGGTTATTATGACAGAATGTGAACTAAAGGTGAAGTGTGTACTTTACTGTCCCAGCTTAATGTGCATAGACAAGCGCACAATAAGCAGTTAGTAAATGGATGCGCTAAAGATTTTAAACACTGGGTATATATATATATATATATATATATATATATATATATATATATATATATGGGTCAGTGACAAATATGGTGCGGCAAGATGAGAAATTAAAAAATCTTTTAAAAACCTGTTTTAAAAGCATGCATCAGATACGTTAAAATGAATATATTGTGTCTAAGTTGATTTTATGTTGATAAAAATGACATTTGCACAATTTTTTACTAAAGTTAAGAATGAATGTACCTAAAAATGTCAAATGGTGTAACCGCCAAAGAATGAGAAATATTAAATATGTTATCCACCTAGATGGCACGTAAGCTCACTTATAGAAATATATACTTCAATTTAAAATATCAAATGAAAAATTATTTTATTAGAGTTATCTCTAAATGTAAATTTTAACGTGTTTTTGCAATATTTGGTGGGACACATGCTGAAAACACATTTGTTTTCTAAATAATCTTTGACAAATTATTTTAAAATTGTTTAAAATCATGTTATTACACTAAACTAGATGATAACATTTTATTCCACATTAATTTTTCTGTAAATAATTATATTTTTTATGAAAAATACTGGTTACGCCAATTGACACAAACCAGTTACACCACCTGACCATGTTACTTCTACAGCCAAAGGCCATTGTTTGTTGAACAAATTGACACTGAAAATCAAGCATGACAGTCAGCAAGTTAAGTTAAGTGGTTTCAGTGATGAAAAACAACATCTGACAAAAAGAAATAATCATAGTAATGAACAGTGAAATCATGTCTCATATATTTTCCAGTTAAAGGGTTAGTTCACCCAAAAATGAAATTTATGTCATTAATTACTCACCCTCTTGTCATTTCACACCCATAAGACCTTCGTTCATCTTCAGAACACAAATTAAGATCATTTTATCTCCCATAGAAAGCAACGAAATTACCCCTTTCAAGGTCCAGAAAGGTACTAAAGACATCGTTAAAACAGTCGACGTGACTGCAAAGGATCAACCTTAATCTTAATGGTTCAACCTTATTATGAAGAGACAAGAATACATTTTTTGTGCAAAAACAAAACAAAAATAGCATCTTTATTAAACTATTTTGTCTCTTCCCTGTCATTCTCCTATGCTGTTGACATGGTAAACACAGTGCAGAAACTCCAGGTTTTACATCAGAACACCGGCTCATTATTGGCCGGGTCCTGCGTCAGTCTCACACGCATGCGCTGTGCTGATCACGTGATCAGCTTTGGCCAATACTGAGCTGGCATTCGGACATAAAGAAGGAAGGCTTCACTGTGTTACTGTGTCACCTGCGTGAGGATAATGACAGGAAGAGAAGAGATTGTTGAATAAAGTCATAATTTTCATTTTGTTTTTGCGCACAAAAAGTATTCTCATCTCTTCATAACATTAAGGTTGAAACACTGCAGTCACGTTGACTGTTTTAACAATGGCTCTACAACCTTTCTGGACCTTGAATGTGGTAATTTTGTTGCTTTCTATGGGAGATTAAAAAAAAGCTTTCAGATTTCATCAAAAATAACCTTAATTTGTGTTCTGAAGATGAACAAAGGTCTTACATGTGTGGAATGACATGAGATTGAGTAATAAATGACAGAAATTTCATTTTTGGGTGAACTAACCCTTTAAGGAACAATATCTGATAACAAGAAATCATCAAAGTGATGATTTCTTAAAAAAAAAATATCTGATAGCAGGATCAGAATTCACTGGTGCTCTGTGATGAGCCACTGTTTCCTTGCTTGAAACTATATCAATTTATCGATTGGGGCAAGAGGGGCTCTGTTATGTCGTTTTAATTATAAAATCTTAGAAATTTAATGAATTGTTTTTTATAGATGTAAATTGTAGTCTTTGGTTAAATGCACAATATGTAAGACTTTTGGATTCAAATATCAAAAAACCACTTGGACAATTTTATATATTTTGTTGACTTGTGTACTTATATTATGCCAGATGTTTCCAAGAATGTTTAAACCTAGAGAAATAATAACCAGGACACGAGCCATGTCCGTGCGTCGCCTATCAATGACATGATACCCGCGTTAATCTCGGTTTCCGGTTTTATTTTGTCGAAACCACAGAAACACCAAAGACGCTTTAATATATTATGTGTTTTATTAGACAGATGAGCAACTGTTTGGATACATTTGTCGACAGAAATCTAATCATATTATATAGCTAAACACGTTTAGTCTTATGGTTTAAATCTTGTTTTCTTGATTTACTGTGAGTACCATGTTTTACCAAGCCTAATATGGATCTAGTTGACTGCAGTGTGCAACAAGTGTCTCATAGCAGCTGCCGAGCGAACGCACAGATGTAATGACTGAGGCAAATCAGACACAATTATTGGTTAGTTAACCAATAGTTTTAAGCTCACTCTGGAGTCTGTCCCCATCCCCCGGGAAGTTTTCAGTTACAAGTTTATTGCGCTGAGGAATGTGGTTGCCGCATGGAGAACAGAGTAGAGACACAGAAAATCTGCATCTTCCCTGCATTTTCCACACAGAACACAGACTCTATGGCATTAATGTATAGACAGACTGTGCTATAAATGATTCCTTCTCAGGAAATGGTATCCATTATTACTGATGTTGTATTGTACTCATTGTATTTACATGTTTGATGATTGTTAAATGTTATGACCTGCATGGTAACTTCAATCATGCCATGTTTAGTGTCTATACGTTCGTAGCGGGAAGATTTAAATGTTTGTGTATGCGGTACATCCATACCTGTGCAACACATCAGTATTAAAAGAATATTTAATAGTTCTGATTCAAGAACTCAGCTTGTTAATCTTTCTGGGTTGTAAAAGCCCTGACAGGAGGGGTGTTGCCACCCAGAATTACAACATCTTCATTGGTCCGGTCAACAACTGAGAGGTGTGACTTTGACCAGAGGTTAAAAACCAGCGAACAGTGCCACTCCATCTCTCTTCTTCCTTGCTTCTGGACCGAACAAATCTCCTTGCGGCCGGCCTCTCTAGCCCCGGCCGCAAGGCTGGTAGGCCCCTGGCCTACAACACCCAGCCATGTGCTCATCACCCAACAGACTGGCAACAACTTCAGATGATAACTTCAAGAGTTATCCTCAACCTGCAGATCCGACGCTCTTCAGCCTAAAGGCATCTTGCAAGTATCGTACATTTTAATGCTAAACAGCGATTTAGTATTGATTTGTAAAGACTTTACCTTTGCTATTGCTAAAAGAAACTGATGAGTCCTTTCCAGATTGCCTTTGACATTTCATGTAGCTCTAGTAACAGCATCTCTTCCGGTTCAACACTATCATTACTCATTCTGACTTGCGTGTGTGTGTGTGTGTGTGTGTGTGTGTGTGTGTGTGTGTGTGTGTGTGTGTGTGTGTGACCCTTTATGTATGTTATGTTATGTGTTTGTTAGTTTAGTTATGTGTTTATGAGTTAGTTAATAAAGATTGTGCACAATACACGTTTGGTTCTGACTCCGTCTGCTAATGAATTGCCTCTTAAGTGATAGATCCGGACTACGTGAGTAGTACAGTACAATAAGAAATATTATTTTTCCATAACTTGGAAATTGACATTTCTTAGAATTAATAAACAATCAACACTGAGCGTTCACTGGACGAACAGGTTAACTGATTGTAATGTTAATTTTAATGTAGCTACGTCCAGTTAATCTGATTAACGGATTTGCATATTCATAATTAATCATAATTAATAATCATAATGAGTTATGAATAATTATTAATATTTCCCCTTTGAGTTAATTTTCGCTACACAGAGTAGCATTATAACAAATTTGAACACACAAATGTGTGTAATATTTTAAAACAGAGCTGCTTTACATCACATACGCTTGACCTGAAGAAGCAGAAGCAGCGACTGCGGCATAATAAAAGCTGTTGTCGATACGTTTGACGCACTTGTCTTTCATTAGCAATCACTCCATGATTTTATATTGCTTACATTTTTAAGTGAATGGAATAGAAATATTGAAGCTAAACATTTCAATGTTGTGCAACATAATTATATATTATTTTACTGAATTACAGAGCTTTAATAATAAAGTTGTGGGTAAAGCACCACTTTCTCAAAAAAATAAAACATTGAACATTTGAAAATAGTTCCAAATAGTAGTTTAGTTTATATTACATCTTTAATCAGCAATATAAACTAGTGATTTTGACTAAATTTGCCCCTAACAGAAAGGCTTGTAATAGAAGTCAAATGGTGTAACCGGTTACACCATTTGACATTTCAATTTAAAACCAAATTTGACAGGTATTATCATGGACACCTATGTAAGCACATGGCCTTGGTGGAAATATTTCAAATGTAATTTTTAAAGTCAATACACATTTTTATAATAATGATTAATTATCAATGTATTTATGGGGTCATACCATTTGACATGTATACCTAAGAATACTAACCATACCCTAAAAATGTCAAAATATCTCATATTTTAAAGACAGTTACTAACCTTTGCATGCAGCATTTAGTGTCACCAGGGGTCCCTCTTTGTGATATAATTTCCTGTCACATGGTTTTCTTGCACAATATTAACAAAATGGCTCCTTGAATGGTGGTTACACCACCTTGACACTTCAGGAATTTGACTTGACTCCTATGATTCCCCAAATTATTTATAATATTCAGAACAATGGTGTTAAATTTATTTTTATTTACTATTAAATTGTTCTAATGTAAGATTATGCCAAACTAGATTATATGGTGTTTTATTGAGAATTTCACCTTTTTTAAACAAGATCAATTATTTGGTACCAAGTTTTTACGGTTACACCACAATGACATTTTTGCAATCAATCCCAAAATATTCTCTCAAAATTGATTAAAACCAGAAATTTTAGACTTGGTCCTCCAAAAAGAGAATGTATGTAAGTAATTTGTTAATTTATTTTGCAATTTTTACCCTTTTAAATTTAACTAAAACTATAAGGACACAAAAAAATGAGCGTCACGTCATTGACCCATATATATATACCCAGTGTTATGACCACTGACAGGTGAAGTGAATAACACTGATCATCTCTTCATCACAGCACCTGTTAGTGGGTGGGATATATTAGGCGAAGTGAACGTTTTGTCCTCAAAGTTGATGTGTTAGAAGCAAGTGTAAGGATTTGAGTGAGTTTAAGTCAAATTGTGATGGCTAGACGACTAGGTCAGAGCATCTCCAAAACTACAGCTCTTCTGTGGTGTTCCTGGTCTGCAGTGGTCAGTATCTATCAAAAGTGGTCCAAGGAAGGAACAGTGGTGAACTGGCGACAGGGTCATGGGCGGCAAATGCTCATTGATGCATGTGGGGATCGAAGGCTGGCCTGTGTGGTCCGATACAACAGACGAACTACTGTAGCTCAAATTGCTCAAGAAGTTAATGCTGATTCTGATAGAAAGGTGTCAGAATACACAGTGAATCACCATTTGTTGTATATGGGACTGCATAAGGTGCCCATGTTGACCCCTGTCCACCGCCAAAAGCGTCAACAGTTGGGCATGTGAGCATCGGAACTGGACCACGGAGCAATGGAAGAAGGTGGCCTGGTCTGATGAATCAGATTTACTTTTACTTCACGTGGATGACTCAGTTAGCTGGATTTGATTGATGGCGATTTGTTCAGGTTTTTGACGCTCATCCTGGGGTGTGTTTCCCAAAAGCATCGTTAGCCAATTAACATTGCAAGTTCCATCGTTACTAACATAGTTCAACGATTTGGCGTTTCCTGAAACCATAGGTCAAACGAACATTCGCAAACTGCATCGCGAACTTGTGTGGTTGGAACGACAGCTCTTGAGTTTTCTGTTTTTATATGTTTTTTTTGCTCGTCCACCATGACACTCGCTGTGAGAAATGCTGCAAGCGGAGTGATACAAACGGTGAAACGGTTCCCGACCGTGGTGATACTGGTAGAATATTGCATGGCTGGAAAAGGCGCTCTGCCAATCAGATTCGAGGACCAGAACTAACTAAAACAAAATAACATCTGTCAAAAAAAAAAAAAAAAGATTATAAAACCCAAAAAAACAACAATGTAACAAATTGAACTACAGTTGACTAGTTGGAAAACAGGAGGCGTGGTGCAGTTTAAATGTTTGTGTGTGTTTTGGAAACACAATTTTTCACTGTCATTTGATATTGCTTGTGGCACAGAAATTACACACTTCTCCTGGAGTTTTAGTGCATTTGCTAATGATCTTAAACACTGTGAAGTTCAGTGAGTCTGTACTAGCCTTCATGCTACTCTTTTTCATTCTTTTTTCATTGTTTTTGTGTTTTAGAGAAACCAATGGGAATCCAAGAGAAGCCAGGCACAAACTCTGGCGTTGAATCCAAAGCAGAGAGGATTGTCTCTCTGTTGATCCCTTTCTTTGCTGTTTCTATTCTGTTCTGTGTGCGAGTGGTAGTTTAGCAGTGTGTGCTTTAAGAGCAGAGCTACAGCAAGCTATTATTACAAATTACGTTTAATTAGGACTGTTGCCTAGTCTGTTCTCACTGGACCAGAGTGTGAAATGTATTTCATTAAGATGTATATTATGTATAGTTACATTTAAGTTCTTTACAATGTATATTTGTTTAATTTAAAATGATTTATTTTATATTTAATTTATTAAGCCTATTTATTTTAATGTATAAAGTTATACTTTACATAACAGATGTTTGAATAAGTTAACCTGTTAAAACTTGTGTTGTGTAACAGTATACTGCCTGCAGTGCAAATAAATTTGTTCTTGGAAACTTTGTCTGTTTTTGTTTTTTGTTTTTTTTGTTTTCTCAACTGTCGTTTTGACAAAATTATGTGTTATAATATAAAATTATAACCGCATAACATTTGCAGGTCCAACCAAATTAAATGGGTCAAAATTGACAATCTGACCAAGAACTGTCCGGGATACACTGCACGATTTTAGCAATCCTGTAAGATCATTATAAATCACACTGTGCGACATGGATCTACTAAACTTGGGTACGATATGCATGTAGGCTGTACGATGATGGAACCTATTGATTCGTAGGCTACGATGCAAGTGTCTATAGAAGAATAAAATGTCATCAGTATTCGCTAGAGGTAAACAAAAAGACCATGTTGAATCACAGTTGTAGTTTTTATGTGTGCTGAAAAAAAGAAAGCGGCAAAAGAGTAAGGGAAAAGAGATGTTGCATTGATTTCATATCGCATTTTTATTGGTTGGTCAGTAGACGTAGGTTGTAGCAGCAAACACACTGTGCGATGATTGTGCTGAATTTCTGACACTGTCAGAAAATGATCATAGGCTATCTTTGGTCGCAAGACTGGGAAAATGGCCATCCTTGAACCTCTCTCACTGTACGACATGGGACCAACGATTAAGAGCCACGATGACAGAAATCGCCACGATTGTTTCACGATGGCAGTCTTTCATCTGGGACAGCCAAAAATCATGCAGTGTATCCCGAGCTTTAAGCCTACAGTGTCAGAAATTCAGCACGATCATCGCACAGTCTGTTTGCTGCTACGACCTACGTCTACTGACCAGCCAATAATTATGCGACATGAAATCAAAGCGACGTGGCACTAAAATTTAAAACTGCTTACCTCAAGCTCTTTTCCCTTCTTCTTTCGCTGTTTCCTTTTTTTTCAGCACACATAAAATCTACAACTGCCAAAATGTGATTCAACATGGTCTTTTTGTTTACCACTAGCGCATGCTGATGACGTTTTATTCTTCTATAGAAACATTTTGTTTCAAAATGAGGCTTGGGGTATGTTTACAAACCCGATTCCAAAAAAGTTGGGACACTGTACAAATTGTGAATAAAAAAGGAATGCAATAATTTACAAATGTCATAAACTTATATTTTATTCACAATAGAATATAGATAACATATCAAATGTTGAAAGTGAGACATTTTGAAATGTCATGCCAAATATTGGATTTCATGAGAGCTACACATTACAAAAAAGGTACAGTAATGTTACAGGTAGCAATAAGGCCGGAAAAGTTAAATGTACATATAAGGAACAGCTGGAGGTCCGATTTGCAACTTATTAGGTCAATTGGCGACATGATTGGGTATAAAAAGAGCCTCTCAGAGTGGCAGTGTCTCTCAGAAGTCAAGATGGGCAGAGGATCACCAATTCCCCCAATGCTGTGGCGAAAAATAGTGGAGCAATTTCAGAAAGGTGTTTCTAAGAGAAAAATTGCAAAGAATTTGAAGTTATCATCATCTACAGTGCATAATATCATCCAAAGATTCAGAGAATCTGGAACAATCTCTGTGCGTAAGGGTCAAGGCCGGAAAACCATACTGGATGCCCGTGATCTTCGGGCCCTTAGACGGAATGATACTGTAATGGAAATCACAACATGGGCTCAGGAATACTCAGGAAAACATTGTCGGTGAACACAATCCACAGTGCCATTCGCCGTTGCCGGCTAAAACTCTATAGGTCAAAAAAGAAGACATATCTAAACATAATCCAGAAGCACAGGCGTTTTCTCTGGGCCAAGGCTCATTTAAAATGGACTGTGGCAAAGTGGAAAACTGTTCTGTGGTCAGATGAATCAAAATTTGAAGTTCTTTTTGGAAAACTGGGACGCCATGTCATCCAGACTACACATACTGCATCAATTACAACATCATGGCTGCGTAGAAGAAGGATCCGAGTACTGAAATGGTCAGTCTGCAGTCCAGATCTTTCACCCATAGAAAACATTTGGTGCATCATAAAGAGGAAGATGCGACAAAGAAGACCTAAGACAGTTGAGCAACTAGAAGCCTGTATTAGACAAGAATGGGACAACATTCCTAATCCTAAACTTGAGCAACTTGTCTCCTCAGTCCCCAGACGTTTGCAGACTGTTATAAAAAGAAGAGGGGATGCCACACAGTGGTAAACATGGCCTTGTTCCAACTTTTTTGAGATGTGTTGATGCCATGAAATTTAAAATCAACTTATTTTTCCCTTAAAATGATACATTTAAACATTTGAGATGTCATCTATGTTGTATTCTGAATAAAATGTTAAAATTTGAAACTTCCACATCATTGCATTCTGTTTTTATTCACAATTTGTACAGTGTCCCAACTTTTTTGGAATCGGGTTTGTACATGGCAACAATGTACTAAAAATAGAAAAGATTTTTCCTTTGAGTTTTTTCACCTACGAACGTCAACATTGTCAAAATGATCCCCGTTCACACGGATTTGCGAAAACGACTAAAAACGCTGTATTATGCTGCCAGGCCAATAGTTGGCAATGTCACTTTGTAAAGAAACACTACGCGCCTATAGCCTGAACGCATAATATGCATACGCATGTCACCGTTTTCACAAATGTGTTGTTTACACAGAGAGGTTAACGGTATCGTTTTCAAAAACTTGCTCTTTGAAACCCTCAGAGACTATTTACATGACACCATTTTCAAATAAACAGGAAACTTTTTTTATCCTTTTGGCCATTCATTTATGTGACAACAGCATTATGGGGGCTTGAAAACAAACTTTTGATAACGCGTTTCAAAGTGCAAGTGTTTTAAAATGATACTGTTATCATTTCCATGTAAACTACAAAAACACAAATCTGTGAAAATGGTGGCGTCATGTGCATGTGCGTTTACATGCTCAGGCTATAGGCGTGTAGTGGTTCTTTACAAAGTGACATTACCAGCTACTGGGCTGGTAGCACAATACAGTGTTTTTAGTTGTTTCCATGGATCTGTGTGAACGCAGATTGCTTTGACAGCGTTGTCGTCTATATGTTAAAAACACAAAGACATTTTTTTTCCAATTTTAGTACATCATTGTCATGTAGAGATTGTCCAGTTTATTACATTGTTAATATGATATAGTTTTATTTGCACACCTGACATTAACAGAATTGACAATGACAATGTTACAAGTTTCATCCTTGATACAAGCATTGATGAATACAAAGTGTGTGTCAAGTTATGCCATGATTGAAATCAAAAAAATATCTGGAATATAATTTATGTAAAAGATTATATTTTTTTTAAATGCAGTTGATAACTTAAATATATGAGGGGCTGGCAGTGAAATACTGATAAAAAATTCACATGAGAGGAGGACTTTTAGGACTTCAGTCACCTGTAACACTATCAGATCAGTTCTGATCAGTTTGAAATACAGAGGACTAACATGCTATTTTCTGTAATTCAGTAGAGTAAAATGTACCCAGGGTGACAGTACTCCATGCACAGATACTTAAAAAATGTATGGTATCAGAGTAAAATTATGTCCAACTCAGGCCGATTAAAGAGATCAGGGCCCGTATTTTTAAAGCTTCTAAGAATCCTCTCAGAAAGCTCCTAATTTAGCTTAAAAATTTCTATGTTGAATTCTTAGCTTAAGTGTGATTTCGGACCAATCTGAGAGCAACTCTGAGCAAGGAAAAGATAAAAACTTTCTTAGTGATTAGGCGGGGCTGACCCCATTGCTAGGTATGACACAGTCTTGACTGTGATTGGTTGGTTGTCTAAGAAGGAAAAAAAACAGGATCTATTAAGCCTTCACTTTGAAATTACAGGCATGATTTTTCACACATATTATATATATATATATATATATATATATATATGTCCCTTGTTAGGAGGGACACTACAGGCAATAAAACTTTTTCATGCACCTGTCAATTTTACGCTTTTTGGCTTTTCATAAAGTGTTTTTTCAGACTGGTGGAAAGAAAACATCCAAAATACACTTTTAAGCGTATATTTTATAGCTCTTTATCTATTTGTGTCTGTAGATTTCAATTACAGTACATATTTTTAAAGGCTGTTTTCTTAAAATGAGTTTTTCTCTAGTTCTGAGTCAGAAATCTCCACTTCAGAAGAACTTTATACACCAAACTTTACAGTTTAATTTATATCTATTCTGAATGTTTTCAAATTTCAGAGAAATTTGTTGATTATGTTCATTCATGTTTATTTGATGCTATAAATTAACTAGTAGGAAGAGATGATCGGTTCATGAGCCGCATGAATTGAGGTGCTACAGCGATCTGTCACAACACATTAAAGAGCCACAAAATGGTATTTATTGTTTAAATTTCTTTAAAAATTAGAAAATTTTAAATTTGAGACTGTTTCATATCGAAAGCAACCTGCTCTGTCTTGTATTTTTCACTGCATGAGAACATGATGGGCTTGTTTGACTTCATGCAGCGCTGACCGATCGGCGTCTGACTTGAGTGCTAGCAGTGCATGCCGGTTAGAAATTTTGTCCGACTTGAGAGAGCACCGACGCCATGTGACTGTGACATATGGCATCGAAGAGCAAAGAGAAATTTTAGATCACAGTGAACTCACACTAAACTAACAGAATGAGAGTTTAACCCTTTAGCGTTCCTGTAAAATTTGCCTAAAATGCCTAAAAAAGCATAGTAAATTGCATAAACCATTAGGAGTATATGCATGGTTTTGGTCTATTTTGAAAAGTATGTGTAACGCGGGTGGTACAGTGGAAAACTAACAGTTTAACACAATGATATCACAGTGGTCTCGCATGGTAAGCTTATAGTATGAGCACATAGTGATTGGGCAGTGACCGCACATTGACCTTAGTGCGCTGTGACCTCACATTGACCACAGTATGAGCACACAGTGAGTGCGCTGTGACCTCAAATTGACCACAGTATGACCACAGAGTGAGTGCGCTGTGACCTCACATTGACCTGAGTGCGCTGTGACCTCACATTGACCACAGTATGAGCTCACAGTGAGTGCGCTGTGACCTCAAATTGACCACAGTATGAGCACACAGTGAGTGCGCTGTGACCTCAAATTGACCACAGTATGAGCACACAGTGAGTGCGCTGTGACCTCACATTGACCTGAGTGCGCTGTGACCTCAAATTGACCACAGTATGAGCACACAGTGAGTACGCTGTGACCTCACATTGACCACAGTATGAGCACACAGTGAGTACTGTGACCTCACATTGACCACAGTATGAGCACACAGTGAGTGCGCTGTGACCTCACATTGACCACAGTATGAGCACACAGTGAGTACGCTGTGACCTCAAATTGACCACAGTATGAGCACACAGTGAGTGCGCTGTGACCTCAAATTGACCACAGTATGAGCACACAGTGAGTACGCTGTGACCTCACATTGACCACAGTATGAGCACACAGTGAGTATGCTGTGACCTCACATTGACCACAGTATGAGCACACAGTGAGTGCGCTGTGACCTCACATTGACCTGAGTGCACTGTGACCTCACATTGACCACAGTATGAGCACACAGTGAGTACGCTGTGACCTCAATTGACCACAGTATGAGCACACAGTGAGTACGCTGTGACCTCACATTGACCACAGTATGAGCACACAGTGAGTGCGCTGTGACCTCAAATTGACCTGAGTGCGCTGTGACCTCACATTGACCACAGTATGAGCACACAGTGAGTGCGCTGTGACCTCACATTGACCACAGTATGAGCACACAGTGAGTGCGCTGTGACCTCACATTGACCTGAGTGCACTGTGACCTCACATTGACCACAGTATGAGCACACAGTGAGTACGCTGTGACCTCAATTGACCTGAGTGCGCTGTGACCTCACATTGACCACAGTATGAGCACACAGTGAGTACGCTGTGACCTCACATTGACCTGAGTGCACTGTGACCTCACATTGACCACAGTATGAGCACACAGTGAGTACGCTGTGACCTCACAATTGACCACAGTATGAGCACACAGTGAGTACGCTGTGACCTCACATTGACCTGAGTGCGCTGTGACCTCAAATTGACCACAGTATGAGCACACAGTGAGTACGCTGTGACCTCACATTGACCACAGTATGAGCACACAGTGAGTATGCTGTGACCTCACATTGACCACAGTATGAGCACACAGTGAGTGCGCTGTGACCTCACATTGACCTGAGTGCACTGTGACCTCACATTGACCACAGTATGAGCACACAGTGAGTACGCTGTGACCTCATATTGACCACAGTATGAGCACACAGTGAGTACGCTGTGACCTCACATTGACCTGAGTGCACTGTGACCTCACATTGACCACAGTATGAGCACACAGTGAGTACGCTGTGACCTCACATTGACCACAGTATGAGCACACAGTGAGTACGCTGTGACCTCACATTGACCACAGTATGAGCACACAGTGAGTACGCTGTGACCTCACATTGACCTGAGTGCGCTGTGACCTCACATTGACCTGAGTGCACTGTGACCTCACATTGACCACAGTATGAGCACACAGTGAGTACGCTGTGACCTCACATTGACCACAGTATGAGCACACAGTGAGTACGCTGTGACCTCAAATTGACCACAGTATGAGCACACAGTGAGTACGCTGTGACCTCACATTGACCACAGTATGAGCACACAGTGAGTGCTGTGACCTCACATTGACCACAGTATGAGCACACAGTGAGTGCGCTGTGACCTCACATTGACCTGAGTGCACTGTGACCTCACATTGACCACAGTATGAGCACACAGTGAGTACGCTGTGACCTCACATTGACCTGAGTGCACTGTGACCTCACATTGACCACAGTATGAGCACACAGTGAGTACGCTGTGACCTCACATTGACCACAGTATGAGCACACAGTGAGTACGCTGTGACCTCACATTGACCACAGTATGAGCACACAGTGAGTACGCTGTGACCTCACATTGACCACAGTATGAGCACACAGTGAGTGCGCTGTGACCTCAAATTGACCTGAGTGCACTGTGACCTCACATTGACCACAGTATGAGCACACAGTGAGTGCGCTGTGACCTCAAATTGACCTGAGTGCGCTGTGACCTCACATTGACCTGAGTGCACTGTGACCTCACATTGACCACAGTATGAGCACACAGTGAGTACGCTGTGACCTCACATTGACCTGAGTGCACTGTGACCTCACATTGACCACAGTATGAGCACACAGTGAGTACGCTGTGACCTCACATTGACCACAGTATGAGCACACAGTGAGTACGCTGTGACCTCACATTGACCTGAGTGCACTGTGACCTCACATTGACCACAGTATGAGCACACAGTGAGTACGCTGTGACCTCACATTGACCACAGTATGAGCACACAGTGAGTGCTGTGACCTCACATTGACCACAGTATGAGCACACAGTGAGTACGCTGTGACCTCACATTGACCTGAGTGCACTGTGACCTCACATTGACCACAGTATGAGCACACAGTGAGTACGCTGTGACCTCACATTGACCACAGTATGAGCACACAGTGAGTACGCTGTGACCTCACATTGACCACAGTATGAGCACACAGTGAGTACGCTGTGACCTCACATTGACCTGAGTGCACTGTGACCTCACATTGACCACAGTATGAGCACACAGTGAGTACGCTGTGACCTCACATTGACCACAGTATGAGCACACAGTGAGTACGCTGTGACCTCACATTGACCACAGTATGAGCACACAGTGAGTACGCTGTGACCTCACATTGACCACAGTATGAGCACACAGTGAGTGCGCTGTGACCTCACATTGACCTGAGTGCACTGTGACCTCACATTGACCACAGTATGAGCACACAGTGAGTACGCTGTGACCTCACATTGACCACAGTATGAGCACACAGTGAGTACGCTGTGACCTCACATTGACCTGAGTGCACTGTGACCTCACATTGACCACAGTATGAGCACACAGTGAGTACGCTGTGACCTCACATTGACCACAGTATGAGCACACAGTGAGTACGCTGTGACCTCACATTGACCACAGTATGAGCACACAGTGAGTACGCTGTGACCTCACATTGACCACAGTATGAGCACACAGTGAGTGCTGTGACCTCAATTGACCTGAGTGCACTGTGACCTCACATTGACCACAGTATGAGCACACAGTGAGTACGCTGTGACCTCAAATTGACCTGAGTGCACTGTGACCTCACATTGACCACAGTATGAGCACACAGTGAGTACGCTGTGACCTCACATTGACCTGAGTGCACTGTGACCTCACATTGACCACAGTATGAGCACACAGTGAGTACGCTGTGACCTCACATTGACCACAGTATGAGCACACAGTGAGTACGCTGTGACCTCACATTGACCACAGTATGAGCACACAGTGAGTGCGCTGTGACCTCACATTGACCACAGTATGAGCACACAGTGAGTACGCTGTGACCTCACATTGACCTGAGTGCACTGTGACCTCACATTGACCACAGTATGAGCACACAGTGAGTACGCTGTGACCTCACATTGACCACAGTATGAGCACACAGTGAGTACGCTGTGACCTCACATTGACCACAGTATGAGCACACAGTGAGTACGCTGTGACCTCACATTGACCTGAGTGCACTGTGACCTCACATTGACCACAGTATGAGCACACAGTGAGTACGCTGTGACCTCACATTGACCACAGTATGAGCACACAGTGAGTACGCTGTGACCTCACATTGACCACAGTATGAGCACACAGTGAGTACGCTGTGACCTCACATTGACCTGAGTGCGCTGTGACCTCACATTGACCACAGTATGAGCACACAGTGAGTACGCTGTGACCTCAAATTGACCACAGTATGAGCACACAGTGAGTACGCTGTGACCTCACATTGACCTGAGTGCACTGTGACCTCACATTGACCACAGTATGAGCACACAGTGAGTACGCTGTGACCTCACATTGACCACAGTATGAGCACACAGTGAGTACGCTGTGACCTCACATTGACCACAGTATGAGCACACAGTGAGTGCTGTGACCTCACATTGACCACAGTGAGTGAGCACACATTGACCTGAGTGCACTGTGACCTCACATTGACCACAGTATGAGCACACAGTGAGTACGCTGTGACCTCACATTGACCACAGTATGAGCACACAGTGAGTACGCTGTGACCTCACATTGACCTGAGTGCACTGTGACCTCACATTGACCACAGTATGAGCACACAGTGAGTACGCTGTGACCTCACATTGACCACAGTATGAGCACACAGTGAGTACGCTGTGACCTCACATTGACCTGAGTGCACTGTGACCTCACATTGACCACAGTATGAGCACACAGTGAGTACGCTGTGACCTCACATTGACCACAGTATGAGCACACAGTGAGTACGCTGTGACCTCACATTGACCACAGTATGAGCACACAGTGAGTACGCTGTGACCTCACATTGACCTGAGTGCACTGTGACCTCACATTGACCACAGTATGAGCACACAGTGAGTACGCTGTGACCTCACATTGACCTGAGTGCACTGTGACCTCACATTGACCACAGTATGAGCACACAGTGAGTACGCTGTGACCTCACATTGACCACAGTATGAGCACACAGTGAGTACGCTGTGACCTCACATTGACCACAGTATGAGCACACAGTGAGTACGCTGTGACCTCACATTGACCACAGTATGAGCACACAGTGAGTACGCTGTGACCTCACATTGACCTGAGTGCACTGTGACCTCACATTGACCACAGTATGAGCACACAGTGAGTACGCTGTGACCTCACATTGACCACAGTATGAGCACACAGTGAGTACGCTGTGACCTCACATTGACCACAGTATGAGCACACAGTGAGTACGCTGTGACCTCACATTGACCTGAGTGCACTGTGACCTCACATTGACCACAGTATGAGCACACAGTGAGTACGCTGTGACCTCACATTGACCACAGTATGAGCACACAGTGAGTACGCTGTGACCTCACATTGACCACAGTATGAGCACACAGTGAGTACGCTGTGACCTCACATTGACCTGAGTGCACTGTGACCTCACATTGACCACAGTATGAGCACACAGTGAGTACGCTGTGACCTCAATTGACCTGAGTGCGCTGTGACCTCACATTGACCACAGTATGAGCACACAGTGAGTACGCTGTGACCTCACATTGACCTGAGTGCACTGTGACCTCACATTGACCACAGTATGAGCACACAGTGAGTACGCTGTGACCTCACATTGACCACAGTATGAGCACACAGTGAGTACGCTGTGACCTCACATTGACCACAGTATGAGCACACAGTGAGTGCGCTGTGACCTCACATTGACCACAGTATGAGCACACAGTGAGTACGCTGTGACCTCACATTGACCTGAGTGCACTGTGACCTCACATTGACCACAGTATGAGCACACAGTGAGTACGCTGTGACCTCAAATTGACCACAGTATGAGCACACAGTGAGTACGCTGTGACCTCACATTGACCTGAGTGCACTGTGACCTCACATTGACCACAGTATGAGCACACAGTGAGTACGCTGTGACCTCACATTGACCACAGTATGAGCACACAGTGAGTACGCTGTGACCTCACATTGACCTGAGTGCACTGTGACCTCACATTGACCACAGTATGAGCACACAGTGAGTACGCTGTGACCTCACATTGACCACAGTATGAGCACACAGTGAGTACGCTGTGACCTCACATTGACCTGAGTGCACTGTGACCTCACATTGACCACAGTATGAGCACACAGTGAGTACGCTGTGACCTCACATTGACCACAGTATGAGCACACAGTGAGTACGCTGTGACCTCACATTGACCACAGTATGAGCACACAGTGAGTACGCTGTGACCTCACATTGACCTGAGTGCACTGTGACCTCACATTGACCACAGTATGAGCACACAGTGAGTACGCTGTGACCTCACATTGACCTGAGTGCGCTGTGACCTCACATTGACCACAGTATGAGCACACAGTGAGTACGCTGTGACCTCACATTGACCTGAGTGCACTGTGACCTCACATTGACCACAGTATGAGCACACAGTGAGTACGCTGTGACCTCACATTGACCACAGTATGAGCACACAGTGAGTACGCTGTGACCTCACATTGACCACAGTATGAGCACACAGTGAGTGCGCTGTGACCTCACATTGACCTGAGTGCACTGTGACCTCACATTGACCACAGTATGAGCACACAGTGAGTACGCTGTGACCTCACATTGACCACAGTATGAGCACACAGTGAGTACGCTGTGACCTCACATTGACCTGAGTGCACTGTGACCTCACATTGACCACAGTATGAGCACACAGTGAGTACGCTGTGACCTCACATTGACCACAGTATGAGCACACAGTGAGTACGCTGTGACCTCACATTGACCACAGTATGAGCACACAGTGAGTACGCTGTGACCTCACATTGACCTGAGTGCACTGTGACCTCACATTGACCACAGTATGAGCACACAGTGAGTACGCTGTGACCTCACATTGACCACAGTATGAGCACACAGTGAGTACGCTGTGACCTCACATTGACCACAGTATGAGCACACAGTGAGTACGCTGTGACCTCACATTGACCTGAGTGCACTGTGACCTCACATTGACCACAGTATGAGCACACAGTGAGTACGCTGTGACCTCACATTGACCACAGTATGAGCACACAGTGAGTACGCTGTGACCTCACATTGACCTGAGTGCACTGTGACCTCACATTGACCACAGTATGAGCACACAGTGAGTACGCTGTGACCTCACATTGACCACAGTATGAGCACACAGTGAGTACGCTGTGACCTCACATTGACCTGAGTGCACTGTGACCTCACATTGACCACAGTATGAGCACACAGTGAGTACGCTGTGACCTCACATTGACCACAGTATGAGCACACAGTGAGTACGCTGTGACCTCACATTGACCACAGTATGAGCACACAGTGAGTACGCTGTGACCTCACATTGACCTGAGTGCACTGTGACCTCACATTGACCACAGTATGAGCACACAGTGAGTACGCTGTGACCTCACATTGACCACAGTATGAGCACACAGTGAGTACGCTGTGACCTCACATTGACCTGAGTGCACTGTGACCTCACATTGACCACAGTATGAGCACACAGTGAGTACGCTGTGACCTCACATTGACCACAGTATGACCTCACATTGACCACAGTATGAGCACACAGTGAGTACGCTGTGACCTCACATTGACCTGAGTGCACTGTGACCTCACATTGACCACAGTATGAGCACACAGTGAGTACGCTGTGACCTCACATTGACCACAGTATGAGCACACAGTGAGTACGCTGTGACCTCACATTGACCTGAGTGCACTGTGACCTCACATTGACCACAGTATGAGCACACAGTGAGTACGCTGTGACCTCACATTGACCACAGTATGAGCACACAGTGAGTACGCTGTGACCTCACATTGACCTGAGTGCACTGTGACCTCACATTGACCACAGTATGAGCACACAGTGAGTACGCTGTGACCTCACATTGACCACAGTATGAGCACACAGTGAGTACGCTGTGACCTCACATTGACCTGAGTGCACTGTGACCTCACATTGACCACAGTATGAGCACACAGTGAGTACGCTGTGACCTCACATTGACCACAGTATGAGCACACAGTGAGTACGCTGTGACCTCACATTGACCTGAGTGCACTGTGACCTCACATTGACCACAGTATGAGCACACAGTGAGTACGCTGTGACCTCACATTGACCACAGTATGAGCACACAGTGAGTACGCTGTGACCTCACATTGACCTGAGTGCACTGTGACCTCACATTGACCACAGTATGAGCACACAGTGAGTACGCTGTGACCTCACATTGACCACAGTATGAGCACACAGTGAGTACGCTGTGACCTCACATTGACCTGAGTGCACTGTGACCTCACATTGACCACAGTATGAGCACACAGTGAGTACGCTGTGACCTCACATTGACCACAGTATGAGCACACAGTGAGTACGCTGTGACCTCACATTGACCACAGTATGAGCACACAGTGAGTACGCTGTGACCTCACATTGACCTGAGTGCACTGTGACCTCACATTGACCACAGTATGAGCACACAGTGAGTACGCTGTGACCTCACATTGACCACAGTATGAGCACACAGTGAGTACGCTGTGACCTCACATTGACCTGAGTGCACTGTGACCTCACATTGACCACAGTATGAGCACACAGTGAGTACGCTGTGACCTCACATTGACCACAGTATGAGCACACAGTGAGTACGCTGTGACCTCACATTGACCTGAGTGCACTGTGACCTCACATTGACCACAGTATGAGCACACAGTGAGTACGCTGTGACCTCACATTGACCACAGTATGAGCACACAGTGAGTACGCTGTGACCTCACATTGAGTGCCTGTGACCTCACATTGACCACAGTATGAGCACACAGTGAGTACGCTGTGACCTCACATTGACCACAGTATGAGCACACAGTGAGTACGCTGTGACCTCACATTGACCACAGTATGAGCACACAGTGAGTGCTGTGACCTCACATTGACCACAGTATGAGCACACAGTGAGTACGCTGTGACCTCACATTGACCACAGTATGAGCACACAGTGAGTACGCTGTGACCTCACATTGACCACAGTATGAGCACACAGTGAGTACGCTGTGACCTCACATTGACCTGAGTGCACTGTGACCTCACATTGACCACAGTATGAGCACACAGTGAGTACGCTGTGACCTCACATTGACCTGAGTGCACTGTGACCTCACATTGACCACAGTATGAGCACACAGTGAGTACGCTGTGACCTCACATTGACCTGAGTGCACTGTGACCTCACATTGACCACAGTATGAGCACACAGTGAGTACGCTGTGACCTCACATTGACCACAGTATGAGCACACAGTGAGTACGCTGTGACCTCACATTGACCTGAGTGCACTGTGACCTCACATTGACCACAGTATGAGCACACAGTGAGTACGCTGTGACCTCAAATTGACCACAGTATGAGCACACAGTGAGTACGCTGTGACCTCACATTGACCTGAGTGCACTGTGACCTCACATTGACCACAGTATGAGCACACAGTGAGTACGCTGTGACCTCACATTGACCACAGTATGAGCACACAGTGAGTACGCTGTGACCTCACATTGACCTGAGTGCACTGTGACCTCACATTGACCACAGTATGAGCACACAGTGAGTACGCTGTGACCTCACATTGACCTGAGTGCACTGTGACCTCACATTGACCACAGTATGAGCACACAGTGAGTACGCTGTGACCTCACATTGACCTGAGTGCACTGTGACCTCACATTGACCACAGTATGAGCACACAGTGAGTACGCTGTGACCTCACATTGACCACAGTATGAGCACACAGTGAGTACGCTGTGACCTCACATTGACCTGAGTGCACTGTGACCTCACATTGACCACAGTATGAGCACACAGTGAGTACGCTGTGACCTCACATTGACCACAGTATGAGCACACAGTGAGTACGCTGTGACCTCACATTGACCTGAGTGCACTGTGACCTCACATTGACCACAGTATGAGCACACAGTGAGTACGCTGTGACCTCACATTGACCACAGTATGAGCACACAGTGAGTACGCTGTGACCTCACATTGACCTGAGTGCACTGTGACCTCACATTGACCACAGTATGAGCACACAGTGAGTACGCTGTGACCTCACATTGACCACAGTATGAGCACACAGTGAGTACGCTGTGACCTCACATTGACCTGAGTGCACTGTGACCTCACATTGACCACAGTATGAGCACACAGTGAGTACGCTGTGACCTCACATTGACCACAGTATGAGCACACAGTGAGTACGCTGTGACCTCACATTGACCTGAGTGCACTGTGACCTCACATTGACCACAGTATGAGCACACAGTGAGTACGCTGTGACCTCACATTGACCACAGTATGAGCACACAGTGAGTACGCTGTGACCTCACATTGACCTGAGTGCACTGTGACCTCACATTGACCACAGTATGAGCACACAGTGAGTACGCTGTGACCTCACATTGACCACAGTATGAGCACACAGTGAGTACGCTGTGACCTCACATTGACCACAGTATGAGCACACAGTGAGTACGCTGTGACCTCACATTGACCTGAGTGCACTGTGACCTCACATTGACCACAGTATGAGCACACAGTGAGTACGCTGTGACCTCACATTGACCACAGTATGAGCACACAGTGAGTACGCTGTGACCTCACATTGACCTGAGTGCACTGTGACCTCACATTGACCACAGTATGAGCACACAGTGAGTACGCTGTGACCTCACATTGACCACAGTATGAGCACACAGTGAGTACGCTGTGACCTCACATTGACCTGAGTGCACTGTGACCTCACATTGACCACAGTATGAGCACACAGTGAGTACGCTGTGACCTCACATTGACCACAGTATGAGCACACAGTGAGTACGCTGTGACCTCACATTGACCACAGTATGAGCACACAGTGAGTGCGCTGTGACCTCACATTGACCACAGCATGAGCACACAGTGAGTACGCTGTGACCTCACATTGACCACAGTATGAGCACACAGTGAGTACGCTGTGACCTCACATTGACCACAGTATGAGCACACAGTGAGTGCTGTGACCTCACATTGACCACAGTATGAGCACACAGTGAGTACGCTGTGACCTCACATTGACCACAGTATGAGCACACAGTGAGTACGCTGTGACCTCACATTGACCACAGTATGAGCACACAGTGAGTACGCTGTGACCTCACATTGACCTGAGTGCACTGTGACCTCACATTGACCACAGTATGAGCACACAGTGAGTACGCTGTGACCTCACATTGACCACAGTATGAGCACACAGTGAGTACGCTGTGACCTCACATTGACCTGAGTGCACTGTGACCTCACATTGACCACAGTATGAGCACACAGTGAGTACGCTGTGACCTCACATTGACCACAGTATGAGCACACAGTGAGTACGCTGTGACCTCACATTGACCTGAGTGCACTGTGACCTCACATTGACCACAGTATGAGCACACAGTGAGTACGCTGTGACCTCACATTGACCACAGTATGAGCACACAGTGAGTACGCTGTGACCTCACATTGACCTGAGTGCACTGTGACCTCACATTGACCACAGTATGAGCACACAGTGAGTACGCTGTGACCTCACATTGACCACAGTATGAGCACACAGTGAGTACGCTGTGACCTCACATTGACCTGAGTGCACTGTGACCTCACATTGACCACAGTATGAGCACACAGTGAGTACGCTGTGACCTCACATTGACCTGAGTGCACTGTGACCTCACATTGACCACAGTATGAGCACACAGTGAGTACGCTGTGACCTCACATTGACCACAGTATGAGCACACAGTGAGTACGCTGTGACCTCACATTGACCTGAGTGCACTGTGACCTCACATTGACCACAGTATGAGCACACAGTGAGTACGCTGTGACCTCACATTGACCACAGTATGAGCACACAGTGAGTACGCTGTGACCTCACATTGACCACAGTATGAGCACACAGTGAGTACGCTGTGACCTCACATTGACCTGAGTGCACTGTGACCTCACATTGACCACAGTATGAGCACACAGTGAGTACGCTGTGACCTCACATTGACCACAGTATGAGCACACAGTGAGTACGCTGTGACCTCACATTGACCTGAGTGCACTGTGACCTCACATTGACCACAGTATGAGCACACAGTGAGTACGCTGTGACCTCACATTGACCACAGTATGAGCACACAGTGAGTACGCTGTGACCTCACATTGACCTGAGTGCACTGTGACCTCACATTGACCACAGTATGAGCACACAGTGAGTACGCTGTGACCTCACATTGACCACAGTATGAGCACACAGTGAGTACGCTGTGACCTCACATTGACCACAGTATGAGCACACAGTGAGTACGCTGTGACCTCACATTGACCACAGTATGAGCACACAGTGAGTGCGCTGTGACCTCACATTGACTGACTGTGACCTCACATTGACCACAGTATGAGCACACAGTGAGTACGCTGTGACCTCACATTGACCTGAGTGCACTGTGACCTCACATTGACCACAGTATGAGCACACAGTGAGTACGCTGTGACCTCACATTGACCACAGTATGAGCACACAGTGAGTACGCTGTGACCTCACATTGACCTGAGTGCACTGTGACCTCACATTGACCACAGTATGAGCACACAGTGAGTACGCTGTGACCTCACATTGACCACAGTATGAGCACACAGTGAGTACGCTGTGACCTCACATTGACCACAGTATGAGCACACAGTGAGTACACTGACTGACCTGTGACCTCACATTGACCACAGTATGAGCACACAGTGAGTACGCTGTGACCTCACATTGACCACAGTATGAGCACACAGTGAGTACGCTGTGACCTCACATTGACCTGAGTGCACTGTGACCTCACATTGACCACAGTATGAGCACACAGTGAGTACGCTGTGACCTCACATTGACCACAGTATGAGCACACAGTGAGTACGCTGTGACCTCACATTGACCTGAGTGCACTGTGACCTCACATTGACCACAGTATGAGCACACAGTGAGTACGCTGTGACCTCACATTGACCACAGTATGAGCACACAGTGAGTACGTGACTCACATTGACCACAGTGACCTGAGTACACCTCACATTGACCTGAGTGCACTGTGACCTCACATTGACCACAGTATGAGCACACAGTGAGTACGCTGTGACCTCACATTGACCACAGTATGAGCACACAGTGAGTACGCTGTGACCTCACATTGACCACAGTATGAGCACACAGTGAGTACGCTGTGACCTCACATTGACCACAGTATGAGCACACAGTGAGTACGCTGTGACCTCACATTGACCTGAGTGCACTGTGACCTCACATTGACCACAGTATGAGCACACAGTGAGTACGCTGTGACCTCACATTGACCACAGTATGAGCACACAGTGAGTACGCTGTGACCTCACATTGACCTGAGTGCACTGTGACCTCACATTGACCACAGTATGAGCACACAGTGAGTACGCTGTGACCTCACATTGACCACAGTATGAGCACACAGTGAGTACGCTGTGACCTCACATTGACCACAGTATGAGCACACAGTGAGTGCTGTGACCTCACATTGACTGTGACCACAGTGAGTGCGCTGTGACCTCATTGACCTGAGTGCACTGTGACCTCACATTGACCACAGTATGAGCACACAGTGAGTACGCTGTGACCTCAAATTGACCACAGTATGAGCACACAGTGAGTACGCTGTGACCTCACATTGACCTGAGTGCACTGTGACCTCACATTGACCACAGTATGAGCACACAGTGAGTACGCTGTGACCTCACATTGACCACAGTATGAGCACACAGTGAGTGCGCTGTGACCTCACATTGACCACAGTATGAGCACACAGTGAGTACGCTGTGACCTCACATTGACCACAGTATGAGCACACAGTGAGTACGCTGTGACCTCACATTGACCACAGTATGAGCACACAGTGAGTACGCTGTGACCTCACATTGACCACAGTATGAGCACACAGTGAGTACGCTGTGACCTCACATTGACCACAGTATGAGCACACAGTGAGTGCTGTGACCTCACATTGACCACAGTATGAGCACACAGTGAGTACGCTGTGACCTCACATTGACCACAGTATGAGCACACAGTGAGTGCGCTGTGACCTCACATTGACCTGAGTGCACTGTGACCTCACATTGACCACAGTATGAGCACACAGTGAGTACGCTGTGACCTCACATTGACCACAGTATGAGCACACAGTGAGTACGCTGTGACCTCAAATTGACCACAGTATGAGCACACAGTGAGTACGCTGTGACCTCACATTGACCACAGTATGAGCACACAGTGAGTGACCTGAGTGCTGTGACCTCACATTGACCACAGTATGAGCACACAGTGAGTGCTCGCACTGTGACCTCACATTGACCACAGTATGAGCACACAGTGAGTACGCTGTGACCTCACATTGACCTGAGTGCACTGTGACCTCACATTGACCACAGTATGAGCACACAGTGAGTACGCTGTGACCTCACATTGACCACAGTATGAGCACACAGTGAGTACGCTGTGACCTCACATTGACACTGAGTGCACTGTGACCTCAATTGACCACAGTATGCACACAGTGAGTGCTGTGACCTCACATTGACCACAGTATGAGCACACAGTGAGTACGCTGTGACCTCACATTGACCACAGTATGAGCACACAGTGAGTACGCTGTGACCTCACATTGACCTGAGTGCACTGTGACCTCACATTGACCACAGTATGAGCACACAGTGAGTACGCTGTGACCTCACATTGACCACAGTATGAGCACACAGTGAGTACGCTGTGACCTCACATTGACCTGAGTGCACTGTGACCTCACATTGACCACAGTATGAGCACACAGTGAGTACGCTGTGACCTCACATTGACCACAGTATGAGCACACAGTGAGTACGCTGTGACCTCACATTGACCTGAGTGCACTGTGACCTCACATTGACCACAGTATGAGCACACAGTGAGTACGCTGTGACCTCACATTGACCACAGTATGAGCACACAGTGAGTACGCTGTGACCTCACATTGACCTGAGTGCACTGTGACCTCACATTGACCACAGTATGAGCACACAGTGAGTACGCTGTGACCTCACATTGACCACAGTATGAGCACACAGTGACGCTGTGTACTGAGTGCTGTGACCTCACATTGACCACAGTATGAGCACACAGTGAGTACGCTGTGACCTCACATTGACCACAGTATGAGCACACAGTGAGTGATCGCACTGTGACCTCACATTGACCACAGTATGAGCACACAGTGAGTACGCTGTGACCTCACATTGACCACAGTATGAGCACACAGTGAGTACGCTGTGACCTCACATTGACCTGAGTGCACTGTGACCTCACATTGACCACAGTATGAGCACACAGTGAGTACGCTGTGACCTCACATTGACCACAGTATGAGCACACAGTGAGTACGCTGTGACCTCACATTGACCACAGTATGAGCACACAGTGAGTACGCTGTGACCTCACATTGACCTGAGTGCACTGTGACCTCACATTGACCACAGTATGAGCACACAGTGAGTACGCTGTGACCTCACATTGACCACAGTATGAGCACACAGTGAGTACGCTGTGACCTCACATTGACCTGAGTGCACTGTGACCTCACATTGACCACAGTATGAGCACACAGTGAGTACGCTGTGACCTCACATTGACCACAGTATGAGCACACAGTGAGTACGCTGTGACCTCACATTGACCACAGTATGAGCACACAGTGAGTACGCTGTGACCTCACATTGACCTGAGTGCACTGTGACCTCACATTGACCACAGTATGAGCACACAGTGAGTACGCTGTGACCTCACATTGACCACAGTATGAGCACACAGTGAGTACGCTGTGACCTCACATTGACCTGAGTGCACTGTGACCTCACATTGACCACAGTATGAGCACACAGTGAGTACGCTGTGACCTCACATTGACCTGAGTGCACTGTGACCTCACATTGACCACAGTATGAGCACACAGTGAGTACGCTGTGACCTCACATTGACCACAGTATGAGCACACAGTGAGTGCGCTGTGACCTCACATTGACCTGAGTGCACTGTGACCTCACATTGACCACAGTATGAGCACACAGTGAGTACGCTGTGACCTCACATTGACCACAGTATGAGCACACAGTGAGTACGCTGTGACCTCACATTGACCTGAGTGCACTGTGACCTCACATTGACCACAGTATGAGCACACAGTGAGTACGCTGTGACCTCAAATTGACCACAGTATGAGCACACAGTGAGTACGCTGTGACCTCACATTGACCTGAGTGCACTGTGACCTCACATTGACCACAGTATGAGCACACAGTGAGTACGCTGTGACCTCACATTGACCACAGTATGAGCACACAGTGAGTACGCTGTGACCTCACATTGACCTGAGTGCACTGTGACCTCACATTGACCACAGTATGAGCACACAGTGAGTACGCTGTGACCTCACATTGACCACAGTATGAGCACACAGTGAGTACGCTGTGACCTCACATTGACCACAGTATGAGCACACAGTGAGTACGCTGTGACACAGACCACATTGACACAGTGAGTGCGCTGTGACCTCACATTGACCACAGTATGAGCACACAGTGAGTACGCTGTGACCTCACATTGACCACAGTATGAGCACACAGTGAGTACGCTGTGACCTCACATTGACCACAGTATGAGCACACAGTGAGTACGCTGTGACCTCACATTGACCTGAGTGCACTGTGACCTCACATTGACCACAGTATGAGCACACAGTGAGTACGCTGTGACCTCACATTGACCACAGTATGAGCACACAGTGAGTACGCTGTGACCTCACATTGACCACAGTATGAGCACACAGTGAGTGCGCTGTGACCTCACATTGACCTGAGTGCACTGTGACCTCACATTGACCACAGTATGAGCACACAGTGAGTACGCTGTGACCTCACATTGACCACAGTATGAGCACACAGTGAGTACGCTGTGACCTCACATTGACCACAGTATGAGCACACAGTGAGTACGCTGTGACCTCACATTGACCTGAGTGCACTGTGACCTCACATTGACCACAGTATGAGCACACAGTGAGTACGCTGTGACCTCACATTGACCACAGTATGAGCACACAGTGAGTACGCTGTGACCTCACATTGACCTGAGTGCACTGTGACCTCACATTGACCACAGTATGAGCACACAGTGAGTACGCTGTGACCTCACATTGACCACAGTATGAGCACACAGTGAGTACGCTGTGACCTCACATTGACCACAGTATGAGCACACAGTGAGTACGCTGTGACCTCACATTGACCTGAGTGCACTGTGACCTCACATTGACCACAGTATGAGCACACAGTGAGTACGCTGTGACCTCACATTGACTGAGTGCACTGTGACCTCACATTGACCACAGTATGAGCACACAGTGAGTACGCTGTGACCTCACATTGACCTGAGTGCACTGTGACCTCACATTGACCACAGTATGAGCACACAGTGAGTACGCTGTGACCTCACATTGACCACAGTATGAGCACACAGTGAGTACGCTGTGACCTCACATTGACCTGAGTGCACTGTGACCTCACATTGACCACAGTATGAGCACACAGTGAGTACGCTGTGACCTCACATTGACCACAGTATGAGCACACAGTGAGTACGCTGTGACCTCACATTGACCACAGTATGAGCACACAGTGAGTACGCTGTGACCTCACATTGACCACAGTATGAGCACACAGTGAGTACGCTGTGACCTCACATTGACCTGAGTGCACTGTGACCTCACATTGACCACAGTATGAGCACACAGTGAGTACGCTGTGACCTCACATTGACCACAGTATGAGCACACAGTGAGTACGCTGTGACCTCACATTGACCTGAGTGCACTGTGACCTCACATTGACCACAGTATGAGCACACAGTGAGTACGCTGTGACCTCACATTGACCACAGTATGAGCACACAGTGAGTACGCTGTGACCTCACATTGACCACAGTATGAGCACACAGTGAGTGCGCTGTGACCTCACATTGACCACAGTATGAGCACACAGTGAGTACGCTGTGACCTCACATTGACCACAGTATGAGCACACAGTGAGTACGCTGTGACCTCACATTGACCACAGTATGAGCACACAGTGAGTGCTGTGACCTCACATTGACCACAGTATGAGCACACAGTGAGTACGCTGTGACCTCACATTGACCACAGTATGAGCACACAGTGAGTACGCTGTGACCTCACATTGACCTGAGTGCACTGTGACCTCACATTGACCACAGTATGAGCACACAGTGAGTACGCTGTGACCTCACATTGACCACAGTATGAGCACACAGTGAGTACGCTGTGACCTCACATTGACCTGAGTGCACTGTGACCTCACATTGACCACAGTATGAGCACACAGTGAGTACGCTGTGACCTCACATTGACCACAGTATGAGCACACAGTGAGTACGCTGTGACCTCACATTGACCACAGTATGAGCACACAGTGAGTACGCTGTGACCTCACATTGACCTGAGTGCACTGTGACCTCACATTGACCACAGTATGAGCACACAGTGAGTACGCTGTGACCTCACATTGACCTGAGTGCACTGTGACCTCACATTGACCACAGTATGAGCACACAGTGAGTACGCTGTGACCTCACATTGACCACAGTATGAGCACACAGTGAGTGCTCGCACTGTGACCTCACATTGACCACAGTATGAGCACACAGTGAGTACGCTGTGACCTCACATTGACCTGAGTGCACTGTGACCTCACATTGACCACAGTATGAGCACACAGTGAGTACGCTGTGACCTCACATTGACCACAGTATGAGCACACAGTGAGTACGCTGTGACCTCACATTGACCTGAGTGCACTGTGACCTCACATTGACCACAGTATGAGCACACAGTGAGTACGCTGTGACCTCACATTGACCACAGTATGAGCACACAGTGAGTACGCTGTGACCTCACATTGACCTGAGTGCACTGTGACCTCACATTGACCACAGTATGAGCACACAGTGAGTACGCTGTGACCTCACATTGACCACAGTATGAGCACACAGTGAGTACGCTGTGACCTCACATTGACCTGAGTGCACTGTGACCTCACATTGACCACAGTATGAGCACACAGTGAGTACGCTGTGACCTCACATTGACCACAGTATGAGCACACAGTGAGTACGCTGTGACCTCACATTGACCTGAGTGCACTGTGACCTCACATTGACCACAGTATGAGCACACAGTGAGTACGCTGTGACCTCACATTGACCACAGTATGAGCACACAGTGAGTACGCTGTGACCTCACATTGACCTGAGTGCACTGTGACCTCACATTGACCACAGTATGAGCACACAGTGAGTACGCTGTGACCTCACATTGACCACAGTATGAGCACACAGTGAGTACGCTGTGACCTCACATTGACCACAGTATGAGCACACAGTGAGTACGCTGTGACCTCACATTGACCTGAGTGCACTGTGACCTCACATTGACCACAGTATGAGCACACAGTGAGTGTACGCTGTGACCTCACATTGACCACAGTATGAGCACACAGTGAGTACGCTGTGACCTCACATTGACCTGAGTGCACTGTGACCTCACATTGACCACAGTATGAGCACACAGTGAGTACGCTGTGACCTCACATTGACCACAGTATGAGCACACAGTGAGTACGCTGTGACCTCACATTGACCTGAGTGCACTGTGACCTCACATTGACCACAGTATGAGCACACAGTGAGTACGCTGTGACCTCACATTGACCACAGTATGAGCACACAGTGAGTACGCTGTGACCTCACATTGACCACAGTATGAGCACACAGTGAGTACGCTGTGACCTCACATTGACCACAGTATGAGCACACAGTGAGTACGCTGTGACCTCACATTGACCACAGTATGAGCACACAGTGAGTACGCTGTGACCTCACATTGACCACAGTATGAGCACACAGTGACGCTGTGACCTCACATTGACCACAGTATGAGCACACAGTGAGTACGCTGTGACCTCACATTGACCTGAGTGCACTGTGACCTCACATTGACCACAGTATGAGCACACAGTGAGTACGCTGTGACCTCACATTGACCACAGTATGAGCACACAGTGAGTACGCTGTGACCTCACATTGACCACAGTATGAGCACACAGTGAGTGCTGTGACCTCACATTGACCACAGTATGAGCACACAGTGAGTACGCTGTGACCTCACATTGACCACAGTATGAGCACACAGTGAGTACGCTGTGACCTCACATTGACCACAGTATGAGCACACAGTGAGTACGCTGTGACCTCACATTGACCACAGTATGAGCACACAGTGAGTACGCTGTGACCTCACATTGACCACAGTATGAGCACACAGTGAGTACGCTGTGACCTCACATTGACCTGAGTGCACTGTGACCTCACATTGACCACAGTATGAGCACACAGTGAGTACGCTGTGACCTCACATTGACCACAGTATGAGCACACAGTGAGTACGCTGTGACCTCACATTGACCTGAGTGCACTGTGACCTCACATTGACCACAGTATGAGCACACAGTGAGTACGCTGTGACCTCACATTGACCACAGTATGAGCACACAGTGAGTACGCTGTGACCTCACATTGACCACAGTATGAGCACACAGTGAGTGCTGTGACCTCACATTGACCTGAGTGCACTGTGACCTCACATTGACCACAGTATGAGCACACAGTGAGTACGCTGTGACCTCACATTGACCTGAGTGCACTGTGACCTCACATTGACCACAGTATGAGCACACAGTGAGTACGCTGTGACCTCACATTGACCACAGTATGAGCACACAGTGAGTACGCTGTGACCTCACATTGACCTGAGTGCACTGTGACCTCACATTGACCACAGTATGAGCACACAGTGAGTACGCTGTGACCTCACATTGACCTGAGTGCACTGTGACCTCACATTGACCACAGTATGAGCACACAGTGAGTACGCTGTGACCTCACATTGACCACAGTATGAGCACACAGTGAGTACGCTGTGACCTCACATTGACCTGAGTGCACTGTGACCTCACATTGACCACAGTATGAGCACACAGTGAGTACGCTGTGACCTCACATTGACCACAGTATGAGCACACAGTGAGTACGCTGTGACCTCACATTGACCTGAGTGCACTGTGACCTCACATTGACCACAGTATGAGCACACAGTGAGTACGCTGTGACCTCACATTGACCACAGTATGAGCACACAGTGAGTACGCTGTGACCTCACATTGACCTGAGTGCACTGTGACCTCACATTGACCACAGTATGAGCACACAGTGAGTACGCTGTGACCTCACATTGACCACAGTATGAGCACACAGTGAGTACGCTGTGACCTCACATTGACCTGAGTGCACTGTGACCTCACATTGACCACAGTATGAGCACACAGTGAGTACGCTGTGACCTCACATTGACCACAGTATGAGCACACAGTGAGTACGCTGTGACCTCACATTGACCACAGTATGAGCACACAGTGAGTACGCTGTGACCTCACATTGACCTGAGTGCACTGTGACCTCACATTGACCACAGTATGAGCACACAGTGAGTACGCTGTGACCTCACATTGACCACAGTATGAGCACACAGTGAGTACGCTGTGACCTCACATTGACCACAGTATGAGCACACAGTGAGTACGCTGTGACCTCACATTGACCACAGTATGAGCACACAGTGAGTACGCTGTGACCTCACATTGACCACAGTATGAGCACACAGTGAGTACGCTGTGACCTCACATTGACCACAGTATGAGCACACAGTGACACAGTGAGTGCGCTGTGACCTCACATTGACCTGAGTGCACTGTGACCTCACATTGACCACAGTATGAGCACACAGTGAGTACGCTGTGACCTCACATTGACCACAGTATGAGCACACAGTGAGTACGCTGTGACCTCACATTGACCACAGTATGAGCACACAGTGAGTGCTGTGACCTCACATTGACCTGAGTGCACTGTGACCTCACATTGACCACAGTATGAGCACACAGTGAGTACGCTGTGACCTCACATTGACCTGAGTGCACTGTGACCTCACATTGACCACAGTATGAGCACACAGTGAGTACGCTGTGACCTCACATTGACCACAGTATGAGCACACAGTGAGTACGCTGTGACCTCACATTGACCTGAGTGCACTGTGACCTCACATTGACCACAGTATGAGCACACAGTGAGTACGCTGTGACCTCACATTGACCACAGTATGAGCACACAGTGAGTACGCTGTGACCTCACATTGACCTGAGTGCACTGTGACCTCACATTGACCACAGTATGAGCACACAGTGAGTACGCTGTGACCTCACATTGACCACAGTATGAGCACACAGTGAGTACGCTGTGACCTCACATTGACCTGAGTGCACTGTGACCTCACATTGACCACAGTATGAGCACACAGTGAGTACGCTGTGACCTCACATTGACCACAGTATGAGCACACAGTGAGTACGCTGTGACCTCACATTGACCTGAGTGCACTGTGACCTCACATTGACCACAGTATGAGCACACAGTGAGTACGCTGTGACCTCACATTGACCACAGTATGAGCACACAGTGAGTACGCTGTGACCTCACATTGACCACAGTATGAGCACACAGTGAGTGCGCTGTGACCTCACATTGACCACAGTATGAGCACACAGTGAGTACGCTGTGACCTCACATTGACCACAGTATGAGCACACAGTGAGTACGCTGTGACCTCACATTGACCACAGTATGAGCACACAGTGAGTACGCTGTGACCTCACATTGACCTGAGTGCACTGTGACCTCACATTGACCACAGTATGAGCACACAGTGAGTACGCTGTGACCTCAATTGACCACAGTATGAGCACACAGTGAGTACGCTGTGACCTCACATTGACCACAGTATGAGCACACAGTGAGTGCGCTGTGACCTCACATTGACCTGAGTGCACTGTGACCTCACATTGACCACAGTATGAGCACACAGTGAGTACGCTGTGACCTCACATTGACCACAGTATGAGCACACAGTGAGTACGCTGTGACCTCACATTGACCACAGTATGAGCACACAGTGAGTACGCTGTGACCTCACATTGACCTGAGTGCACTGTGACCTCACATTGACCACAGTATGAGCACACAGTGAGTACGCTGTGACCTCACATTGACCACAGTATGAGCACACAGTGAGTACGCTGTGACCTCACATTGACCTGAGTGCACTGTGACCTCACATTGACCACAGTATGAGCACACAGTGAGTACGCTGTGACCTCACATTGACCACAGTATGAGCACACAGTGAGTACGCTGTGACCTCACATTGACCACAGTATGAGCACACAGTGAGTACGCTGTGACCTCACATTGACCTGAGTGCACTGTGACCTCACATTGACCACAGTATGAGCACACAGTGAGTACGCTGTGACCTCACATTGACCTGAGTGCACTGTGACCTCACATTGACCACAGTATGAGCACACAGTGAGTACGCTGTGACCTCACATTGACCACAGTATGAGCACACAGTGAGTACGCTGTGACCTCACATTGACCTGAGTGCACTGTGACCTCACATTGACCACAGTATGAGCACACAGTGAGTACGCTGTGACCTCACATTGACCACAGTATGAGCACACAGTGAGTACGCTGTGACCTCACATTGACCACAGTATGAGCACACAGTGAGTACGCTGTGACCTCACATTGACCACAGTATGAGCACACAGTGAGTGCGCTGTGACCTCACATTGACCACAGTATGAGCACACAGTGAGTACGCTGTGACCTCACATTGACCACAGTATGAGCACACAGTGAGTACGCTGTGACCTCACATTGACCACAGTATGAGCACACAGTGAGTACGCTGTGACCTCACATTGACCTGAGTGCACTGTGACCTCACATTGACCACAGTATGAGCACACAGTGAGTACGCTGTGACCTCACATTGACCACAGTATGAGCACACAGTGAGTACGCTGTGACCTGACCACATTGACCTGAGTGCACTGTGACCTCACATTGACCACAGTATGAGCACACAGTGAGTACGCTGTGACCTCACATTGACCACAGTATGAGCACACAGTGAGTACGCTGTGACCTCACATTGACCACAGTATGAGCACACAGTGAGTACGCTGTGACCTCACATTGACCACAGTATGAGCACACAGTGAGTACACTGTGACCTCAATTGACCACAGTATGAGCACACAGTGAGTACGCTGTGACCTCACATTGACCTGAGTGCACTGTGACCTCACATTGACCACAGTATGAGCACACAGTGTGTACGCTGTGACCTCACATTGACCACAGTATGAGCACACAGTGAGTGCTGTGACCTCACATTGACCTGAGTGCACTGTGACCTCACATTGACCACAGTATGAGCACACAGTGAGTACGCTGTGACCTCACATTGACCACAGTATGAGCACACAGTGAGTACGCTGTGACCTCACATTGACCACAGTATGAGCACACAGTGAGTACGCTGTGACCTCACATTGACCTGAGTGCACTGTGACCTCACATTGACCACAGTATGAGCACACAGTGAGTACGCTGTGACCTCACATTGACCACAGTATGAGCACACAGTGAGTGCGCTGTGACCTCACATTGACCTGAGTGCACTGTGACCTCAAATTGACCACAGTATGAGCACACAGTGAGTACGCTGTGACCTCACATTGACCTGAGTGCACTGTGACCTCACATTGACCACAGTATGAGCACACAGTGAGTACGCTGTGACCTCACATTGACCACAGTATGAGCACACAGTGAGTACGCTGTGACCTCACATTGACCTGAGTGCACTGTGACCTCACATTGACCACAGTATGAGCACACAGTGAGTACGCTGTGACCTCACATTGACCACAGTATGAGCACACAGTGAGTACGCTGTGACCTCACATTGACCTGAGTGCACTGTGACCTCACATTGACCACAGTATGAGCACACAGTGAGTACGCTGTGACCTCACATTGACCACAGTATGAGCACACAGTGAGTACGCTGTGACCTCACATTGACCTGAGTGCACTGTGACCTCACATTGACCACAGTATGAGCACACAGTGAGTACGCTGTGACCTCACATTGACCACAGTATGAGCACACAGTGAGTACGCTGTGACCTCAAATTGACCTGAGTGCGCTGTGACCTCACATTGACCACAGTATGAGCACACAGTGAGTACGCTGTGACCTCACATTGACCACAGTATGAGCACACAGTGAGTACGCTGTGACCTCACATTGACCACAGTATGAGCACACAGTGAGTGCGCTGTGACCTCACATTGACCTGAGTGCACTGTGACCTCACATTGACCACAGTATGAGCACACAGTGAGTACGCTGTGACCTCACATTGACCACAGTATGAGCACACAGTGAGTACACTGTGACCTCACATTGACCACAGTATGAGCACACAGTGAGTACGCTGTGACCTCACATTGACCACAGTATGAGCACACAGTGAGTACGCTGTGACCTCACATTGACCACAGTATGAGCACACAGTGAGTGCGCTGTGACCTCACATTGACCTGAGTACGCTGTGACCTCACATTGACCACAGTATGAGCACACAGTGAGTGCGCTGTGACCTCATTGACCTGAGTGCACTGTGACCTCACATTGACCACAGTATGAGCACACAGTGAGTACGCTGTGACCTCACATTGACCTGAGTGCACTGTGACCTCACATTGACCACAGTATGAGCACACAGTGAGTACGCTGTGACCTCACATTGACCACAGTATGAGCACACAGTGAGTACGCTGTGACCTCACATTGACCTGAGTGCACTGTGACCTCACATTGACCACAGTATGAGCACACAGTGAGTACGCTGTGACCTCACATTGACCACAGTATGAGCACACAGTGAGTACGCTGTGACCTCACATTGACCTGAGTGCACTGTGACCTCACATTGACCACAGTATGAGCACACAGTGAGTACGCTGTGACCTCACATTGACCACAGTATGAGCACACAGTGAGTACGCTGTGACCTCACATTGACCTGAGTGCACTGTGACCTCACATTGACCACAGTATGAGCACACAGTGAGTGACCTGAGTGCACTGTGACCTCACATTGACCACAGTATGAGCACACAGTGAGTACGCTGTGACCTCACATTGACCACAGTATGAGCACACAGTGAGTACGCTGTGACCTCAAATTGACCTGAGTGCACTGTGACCTCACATTGACCACAGTATGAGCACACAGTGAGTACGCTGTGACCTCACATTGACCACAGCATGAGCACACAGTGAGTACGCTGTGACCTCACATTGACCACAGCATGAGCACACAGTGAGTACACTGTGACCTCACATTGACCACAGTGACCACAGCATGAGCACACAGTGAGTACGCTGTGACCTCACATTGACCACAGCATGAGCACACAGTGAGTACGCTGTGACCTCACATTGACCTGAGTGCACTGTGACCTCACATTGACCACAGTATGAGCACAGTGAGTACAGTGAGTAGTGCGCTGTGACCTCACATTGACCTGAGTGCACTGTGACCTCACATTGACCACAGTATGAGCACACAGTGAGTGCGCTGTGACCTCACATTGACCTGAGTGTGCTGTGACGTTACTTTGACCACAGTATAAGTACACAGTGAGCATGCTGTGACCTCACATTGACCATAGTATGAAAACATAATAAGTGCGCTCTAAGGTTACACTTTTAGCTCACTGCGACCTCATTGTGACCATGAGTATCCTGGGAGCTCATAGTGAGATCACTGTGAGATCAAATTGTTGACTGGGCTGTTAACTTGGTAGGACTTTTTTTAACATTTGGATTTACTCCAAATATTACACAATAGCACAGAAAGAGATGATGTTCTATTTTCTACTGATGTTTTATATATTAATTCATTTATATATTATTGACATTTTCTGCTGATATTTCATTTTACTTATAAAGTAATACAAATCATTACAGTGAACTGACTCAGTAAATCAAGCTCTTGTGGTACCCCCATTCATTTCAATGTTTCAGCTTTTTGGACATGCACATCATAATAGTTTCAAAAATCCAACATTTTAAGAATTTTCCCATAAATGTGTCATATATCACAGAAAATGCATGGGAGAATCTCAGCGTTAATGTGGTAGGCTATATGGCACATAGTCAGGATAATTATGGTTCAAATGAGTTGCAGTTTTAAAAAATAAGCTTGTTTTTACTTTGGAATTTCTCAAAAACATGATTTTCTGAGCCTGAAATTCAGCAAATCTTTGACATGGTCTTACTCAGTCAGCATTAAAGATATACATGTTATATTTTTACAGAATATTATTTACATTTGTAGGATGATTTTATGTAGAAAACAGTGAATCACAAAAAAAAAATGACTATAGCTAAGTTTTCACAGGTGGGGGTCGCATATTAAAAAACTTGTTTGGTAGTAAATGTCATTGAACATACGCTTCGCTGTTTCGTTGCTTTTACACAGCTTTAACCAGCAGATGTGCTCAGCGCACAGAGTTTAAGAGCTTCATGAATCATTTGCAAATCATTGTGGCTCGTTTAATTCAAAGTTTAAAAAAGTCTTACTTCTCCAACAACAATGGATTTTACTGTGTTAATGTCTACACACCAATGTGTACACCTACGCACTAGTATGCGTTCAAAATACATGATTTGCAAAGGCTTCGAACGAAGTGTGCTTTGAAAGCATCCATTACTGTCGTCTACAAAACTCCTCGAGCACTAGTGCAAAGTGTTTATGCTCAAATTGCACATCCCAAACATGGTATTTGGTGAACAACTTCTTCTGCTGTGTGTGGGTAGGGCAAGTTTCATTGAAGAGAGAGAGAGAGAAGTGCGCAAGGCTCAGTTCCTGTGGAAAAATAAAATGGAAATGGCACATTATAAGGCTTAATGGCCATTGATTTTTCTACAGCAGTCTACTGAGTGGTATACATCACAAATATGAAGTTTTGTGATTCATGTAATTTTCAAGATGAATGTAAATCAAAATCAGAATGTATCAAATTCAATTTCATTTCATTTAGATATTCATTGGGGGAAATGACTTTTTAAATACATTTATAGGTCTTGAGTCAGTGGTCAGCCCTTGTTTTTGCAAACAAATATTAATGTTTAGGTCAATCTTTTAGGTCAATTTAGGTAATATTTGACTGTAGTTTTTGTACTGTAACTGATGTCACTTATAGATGTAATAATGATGTTCTCACATGAGGCGTTAAAACAAGTGTGTTGCATGTGACCTGTGAATGGGACTTCTGCTCATTGGCTGGTTTACAATCGCCCTCTCTTGGTTTCAAATCTCCAAAATACATTTTCATCTTAAAAGCCTTTTTGAAAGCAACCAGATTTAATAACGGGAATGCATTTTAGTTGTGGAAACAACACAAAGATCATACGACATCTATTCTGTAAGTGTAATTTATTGAATATCTTGATAGATTTATTGTACAATGTTTCCTAAGATTCCTTTTTTTTTTTTTTTTACTGCTTTATGCATGTTTGATTTATTTATTTTTATCACAGGTCTACTAGTATGGTGTCAAGCTGTAGAAACAGAACTTACAAATTTGGGAGAAAATGTAACCATAAACTGTGATCTTGATGAAAAAGAGATTTATTGGATGGTACTGAAGCCACCAAATCGTCCAGTTATGATATTGCGGATATTTTCAACTTCACCAACTCCTTTTTACTATGATGTAGAATTCAGAACCAAATATTCAGTGCAACCAAAACATTGTCTATTCATTAAAAATGTCACTCTTGATGAGTTAGGCATTTATTACTGCATGACCACTGAGGCACCTCCAAAATTCAGCAACGGAACAAGACTTCACATCATTGGTGAGTGAGCATTTACTGATCATGCCAGATGGATGTTCATTGCTTTAGTTATTTAAATGTATGGTTATTTTGAACAGAACAAACTCCATTAACTAAGTGCCGGAACAACACTTTTGAGCAGAATCATACCGCAGTGAATTATACTAAGCAGATTCAGAGACCATGGAACATTATTATCCTCATATCTGGTCTGTTGCATGGTGTTCTGGTCATTGTTGTCATTGGTAAGTTCCTTTCATTAATATAATTTAATTAATTATGTTTGTAAAATATAACCACAGCTCTCTTCTCTTGTAGGTAGTGTATGTTGCTATTCTGGAAAAAATGTAAAACATCAAGAGGTAGATTTACAACAGACTCATTTTATTCCTTTGGAACAACTTCAAGAGTCAGAGACAATGGTAAAAAAATTTTTTTTCTTTTTTTCCATGTACATTTATTAATTATTCATTTCTTTTCATATTTGCTGATTTTTTAAAATCACTGTTTGGAACTTAAAACAGATACACATACACATACATTATAAATGCTAATACTGGTTGCCCTGTTGCTCTTTCAGTATACTGAGGTAGTCTTTACTTCGATGTGTGAAGAGTTTGAACAGAACCGGTGATTTTCTGCCACAGCCCAAATCATAAACAGAAAACATTGTGCCTGACCTCATTTCAGCAGGTCAGCTTTGTTTTAAATATAAAATTTCATAGCATATGCTTACTTACATAATGAATAAAAAGATTTTCTTTTTAAATGATTTTCTTTATTTCTTTATTTTTTTCTTTTATTTTTTTGTAAAAAAAAATAAAAAACATCCACCTACTAGATGATGGCTAGCCAAACTCTTCTTTGCAGATCAAATGTAGGCAGTGTGGTTGGCTTCAAAGAGTTCTGACAAAATCAGTAAAGTTTTCCACATTGGTCACCTGATCACCAGTGAATCGCAAAGCCAGGTGGTTTAACCTTTAACAGTATGAAGTTAAAGCATATATATATATATATAATTTACATGAAGAAGCAACAATAATCATTCTATCAAACTGTTAAAACCCCACTCACTGCACTGCCATTATTTTTCCATTTGAGGTTAAAAAAAATTGTGTGGTGGCGATATGTCTAAAGCGAATGAACTCAAGGGTAAACCACCTGTCTAGAAAAACATGAGACCATATGAGTCATTTTCCAAGTGACCAACTCAGAGGAACTTGGTTTAAGTACTGAGCTTAGCTGTATGCTTTATTTGAGCTAAACCACATTGCTCGCACTTCTGCTAAGGAGAGCAAAAGTTTTGCATGTACAGATTTAATGTCTATTATCTTTAAGGAGATGCAATAAAATTCAACTTGAACTGTACCAACTGCAGCTTAGTAAAGCAAAGTGTTTAGAAAAATAACATGCTGGCCTACACAAACAAGCAAACACTCTGAAATGTCCATCATTCTGCACAACATAAACTGTTAAGATATTTATTACAGTTTTACAAAGCATGTGAAATGCTTAATGACATGTAAAAACTCATAGAAAGGAAGCTCATGTTGCTGTCCTTCACACAACAAAGCCGCACCATGTACAGGAAGTCAACCTGAACTCTGACCACAATGGACTTTGGCCATTTTGAATGGTTAGAGCCAAGTAAAAATGCTATATCCATGCAACTCTAATCATATGAAACAGGTTACATATATTTGAACATTTAGCTAAAAAAAAACTTTCAAAGTTTAAGCCTTCTTTCCATCTACTATAATGCAGTACTGTCATTGGCCTCCAGGGGGAGACAGGAGCCATCATCTATCCATCCATCCATTTTCTAAACCACTTATCATATGTACACTGAAGGATGCTGGAACCTATACCAGCATCTCATGCCATAGGCATTGAAACACCCTGAATGGTCGTCTAGACGGAGCCATCAAGCATTAAAGTATGATTTATCTGCATACCCTTACGAAAAAGAGTATACCAAAAATACAAACAAAAATTTAAACACAACTACAAGCCAAGTATACCCCCTCCCCACCCCCCAACACACACACATAAAAAGTAGACTGAATGTATACTTTCTTTCTTTTTAGTTCAAAAGAGGTATACTTATATAGCACACTTGAATATACTTATATTTTTGTAAGGGTATACTGGACTTGAGAGTGGGTATACTGGAAATGGAGAGGCTGCTCACTCCATAGCCAACGGGTAGAGCTTGACATCCAGCTCCCTGCCTCTGGACCGAATTAGTGGAGCTAAATGGTCCAACTACCCTAACTCTAACCTTACTAACTTACACATGAACCTAATTAGGTTAAGCTCCACTCTCTAAATCCACAGAGGTGAAGCTGGACTAGGTTAAGAAAATGTAAGCCAATAACACCTTGATATCACTGAAACACTTACCAAGTTCAGTCACCAGAAAGTCACCGTTGGTGGAGACCCCAAAAATGTGTAAAACTGTGAGTGAATACAACCAGTGGAAGCATACTTGGAAGAAAAAAGGCATTACACTTTTTCCAGACAACGTTTTCATTTGACCTTCACATTACAGTTCAAATTGTCTTCTTTTTTGAAAAAAAAAAGCAAACAAAAGACAACAACAACAACAACAACAAAAACAGCATAAAAGTTTGGAATGACATGACGGTGAGTAAATAGTAATAGAATTTTAAAGTCACCATGAAATTAAAATTGGCCATTCATGTTTTTAATGGAATATTAAAGTATTTATTATAAATTATGTAAATTTGGGTCGTGCATTTCACTTTCTATAATTTGAGGAAGACTTCTGTGAATAAAAGGAAGTGCTATTTTTTTCTTCTAGTTTATGTAATTATGTAATAATTATTGTAAAGAGGATTAGTGATTTCTCATTATCATAACATGATTTCCTCAAAAGTGTACCTTTGTACCTTTAGTCATGAACACAAGTATGACAACACACTGTAATTCTAAAGTAATTCTTAAACTAAAATTCCTTGAAGTTACTGTTTTTCTTGTTCTCCACACCAGTCCTCTGTTACCAACAAAATGTAAACTAATAACTTACAACCAGTTGCACTCTGAAGTTAAGCGGGGTTGAGTCTCATCAGTACCTGGGTGGGAGACATTCTTGGCAAAACCAAGGTTGTTGCTGGTGTAGGTGATAAGAAGGACAATAGGAGGTGCCCACCCTGACACCTGCATGGTTGTATTATCCCAGTATGCTCCTGTCCAAATGGTTTTGTAATGGCCTGTATGTTTTGGTGAAGTCCACAAGGGTATCCCAATTGTGATATTTGGTTTTAGAATGGTGTACTTATGCTGGGTCTTATTTACGTGGACTACTACCCTCATACTGGTGCTCCTGGAGACCTACTGTCCTGCAAAGCTTAGCTTCAACCCTAATAAAACACACCTGAACTAGCATGGTTCTTTAGAATGACTTGAAAATTACTGTCAGGTGTGAAACTTTGCAGGACAATAGGTCTCCAGGAACAGGGTTCATCACCCCTGCATTAGAACACAATTTGGGACAAGTCCTTTACCAAGACACTATCCTGTAAAAAAGGCACTGTCCTTTGGAAGAGATTTTGACTCTCAGAGACAATCCTTTTCACTGAGGCAGTACCCCCAAAGATAACCTTCGTACCTTATCAATGCTTAAAGAGTGCAGATTAGTACATTTTTTCCACATTATCTCTGACAGTGTGTGTTGTAAAAAAAAAAAAAAGAAAATCCCACTTGTCTTCTTTCTCTCTGTGTAACATGTCAGTGGTTCTTTGACAGATGGCTGGCACTGAATTTGTTTGCTATGACAGGCACGTCTAGTCGAACAGGAAACAAGTTCAGATAATGATCACATTATGCAGTCTCCATTATGCACTTTGGTGAAATTTGTTTTGGTAATTCATCTGGAAAGCTATCAATGTACACCTGCTCTAATGTACAATAAATAGTTGGGTGTCTAATGATGTTGCTGCTGGTGCCATCTTGGAGTCGAGAGCTACTCAGACGACAGTTGTTCTCTAAGAAGGTAACACTCTCTTCTCGCAGTACATCCCATACCATGTCAATCCACCTTCTATTCAACACCACCAACTCTGTAACAAACAATGTTACTGATATAGCCGTGAGTACTGGTGCTGGAATGATCATAGGAGCTCTGATCCTCTGCCTTTTTTTACCTATTGGCATCTCTGGAAACCTCTTGATCATCTGGAGCATCCTGACTCGAACTCGCCACCGTTCCATCACCACCCTCCTGATTCTAAACCTAGCCTGCGCGGATGGATTCCTGATGTTTTTATTGCCCTTTTTCATTGTTTATTTGGTAAAACACAGCTGGATCTTTACCTTGCCACTGTGCAAGATTCTGTTGTACCTCTGCAGTACCAACATGTACGCTTCAATATTTTTGATAACGCTGATGAGTCTGCACAGGATGGTGGTTGTCGTGTGGCGGAAACATGCTGGTGTTCTGAGAGACCGGAGGGCACTCATTCGGGTGTTGGTGGGACTGTGGATTCTCGCTCTCTGTGTGTCAGTACCGAATTCGGTTTTCTGGACCACTTTCAGGAGTGAGCAAGAGCCAAAGTTTGTAGTATGTGCTTGTAAACATTCACAGCCACGGGATGTAAGTTAAGTTTGCCTGATAAATATTTTTCAATAAATATAAACAAATAGTAAATAGCAACAATTAAAATGCATGTACAAGCATGAGGGAGTAACTGTTAAAGTAGCAACGCAACAAACTTAATTGTGTGACACAATAGCTCGGTTCTTTCATGTAACTTTTCATGTAACTACTGATTTTTAGTAGCGGTTGTGTTTATTTAGGATGGTTTCAAATTAATTGTACTTGTAGCCTAACAACTGAGCTTGCTGATGCAATGGACCTTGTTAGCTTCTGTGTTATAGAAAGGTAAACATAAGGCTAAATTCTATCTTTTCCTATTCAGAAGACTAAAATCAATACTAATGACACAGTAAACGTCTGCTCCAACAATAGACACACATGACTTTCATAAATATAAAAAACAAGACTTTTAGAGAATGAATAGACAAACTCTATATCTAAAGGAAATCATGTTAAATGATTCTACACATGCTGTCATATGACCTCACTCTGATTTAGGTGATACTCCAGCACTGTTTGGAAATCCTGTTGGGTTTCTTGATACCATATGGACTGATCATAGGCAGCTACGTGTGTGTCCTACGCAGAATTCGCAAGACCCGGTTTCGTAGGCACATCCGAAGTGAGAAACTCATCCTGGTAATTGTCATCTCCTTCGGCCTGACCTGGCTGCCTTTCCACATCATGAATATGGTGGAGGTGTGTATAACAAAACCCCTTAAAGGTCCATGGCTTCAAAAAGTTTAAAAACTTTTTAAATAAATCAAATTAAGGCCAGTGAATCAGCAACATTTCCTTAAGAGAAATTTAAATTCCTCAATTTTCAATCTCATTGTTTTTCCTGATCAGGTGGCTGGTGCTTTTCTCCCAGAAGATTCCCCCTGCAAAAGCCAGGTGAGTAACTAAAACTAATACACCTGGTGTTTTAATCAGTGTCTTTTGTCCACTTTCAACCACTTCTATCCTGATTTCTTCGAGGGGAGTACACTGTAAAAAAAATCCCGTTGTTTCTACGGAAAAATACCGGCAGCTGTGGTTACCAGAACAATACTGTAAAAATGACATCAAACCGTAAACATACTTACGGAGTTACATGTGAATTTTACATTTTAAATATGTATATTTAACATTGGATTTCAGTACACTGTAAAAAAAAATCCCAGTAAAATTTACGGTAAAATAACATATTTCATTAACTGATATAATGTTAATTTACCAGCCTAATGAAGTACTAATATCTGTTTTGTATCTTTATAATACACTGACAGTCACCAAACACAGTGGTGATAAGAGTCACATGATGAATCAAAGTTCATCACAAGCAGCTTTTCCACAAGCTGAGGAGGACAACACTAATATATAGAAGGAGCACACAGTGTCATTTACACACACACTAAACACCATCATGGTAACATGCATGAAATTTTAAAAATGCAATAAACATTAATTTAACAACATTAGATGTAACATAAAACCCTAATGTACATAACTGATTAGAAAAAAATGAGAAAACTAAGAAGAAACAGAGTTATTTCAACAAAAATATATCAAATGTGAAGTGTCATGCAGGGAATTGTGGGAATGTCAATTTACGGTTTTTCACTGTAAATTTTACAATGAATTGTTATTTTTCACTTTCAAAAACTGTGAATTTAACGGTATTTTACCGTAAAATTACATTAAATGTACCGTTAGATCTATTACAGTTATTCACCGTATATAGTACAGAAACTTTCTGTAAACCAATTAACAGTTTTTCACCGCAGCATTTTTACAGTCTTTTACTGTTAAAATCACGGTAATTTTTTACAGTGTAGATGTAGATGATCAGTATAGATGGAGAGATGAACACATTTGACCACATGAGTAACTACACTACAAAAGCAATCTAATCAAATGCATCTTCAACTACCTCTGGAAGTGGTCGAAAGTGGACAAGCTCAAAAAGTTTTAGACCCGTTTTGCACCTGTATTTAGCATCATCCACTTGTGATCTGATCGACAAAATCGCCAGGGGTAAACAGAACCTAACGACATTCACATAATGTTTGGAAATGTCATTCTGGATCCTTTAATTGTGTTTATCTAATTTAATAACTAATTTATCCTCATCCTCACAGACTCAGTCAAATCTGGTTATCTTTCCGGGGCTTCACCTCCACTTTCACCTTCATCAGCAGCTCTATAAACCCTGTTCTTTACACTTTTGCTGGAAAGTCCTACATTAAACGTGAGGGCCTAGCCTTCATGGCACGGCTGTTTGAGAGCTCAGGGACTGAGTCCACACGAAAGATCCGGCAGAGTCAGAGCAATCAAGAGCAAGAGAAGAAAGAAGAGGTCGACCATCTCAAAGATGGAATCTGATTTCACCATTAACGCTAATGCTAGTTTTTACAATAAAGTAGAGAAATGGAAAAGGACCTCAGCATAAACTTGCAGACTGCAGTGGGCTCTCAGTTGCAAAGTTGTCTTGTTTGGGTTATTTTTGGATCAAGGCATTTGCAGTGTGTTTTATGTATTTCTGAAAGTTAGACTGAATGATGCTGTCCCTGCTGAAAAATCCAGCACAAACCAGCATGAATTCCATGCTGGTCCAGGCTGTTTTATGCTGGTTAGTGCTGGTTTAGAGCTGGTTTAGCTGGTGGACCAGTATAGTAAAGCTGTTCTCAAGCAAACCGAAGCTGATGAAGCTGGTTCGCCAGCACAGTCTTGCGGGGTTAAGAGTGAGTAGACCAGTTGTCTGTATGCAATAATATATATATAATTATAATTTTATTTCTTTTGCTCCCTCTTTTGAAAGTAGAACTGGAGAAAAAAAATAGTTATGATTATATTATTGAGCAATGTCATTTGAAGTTTTGAATAACAAAGTAAAAATTGTCTCCAGTTCCAAAGGATCTGCACACAAATCAGTTCAAATCAGTTAAAATAGCTTGTGTACATTGCAAAACTAAAACATTTAGACATATGAAAACAAAGAAAAATGCCAAATAAGCATTATCATAAGCAGTTTGTTCAATAACATGGGTTATGAGAAGTGCTCTTTCAATGCGACAGTTAATAGCAACTTGAAAATGAAAGGTCAAAATTTAAATTAGCTGTTTTTAAAGACTTTCATACTCAATTGGGAACTCACGTGTCAAAATCCGGCTATTAGTCACTGATTCCAAAAAAATTACATAGTAAAAGGTGTCAGTGCAGTCAAGAACATGAAACTTTGTAGACAATAGTGATAGCAAGTACTTTCAACAATTGCTGAAAGACAGTTAATTCAATCAAAGTCAAGAGCCAAGTAAGGCCCAACTGAAGGGAACCCTAATTATCATAATGGGGACAGACATAAAGCCAGATGTTTTTGGAGTTGCAATGATTTTATTTGCAGTTGATTAAATATAAAGGCCTGTACACACCGGGACGAATATCGCGCGCGATTATTGCCGACGTTTAATGCCTCATGACTAAACAAAGGGTGCCAATGTGAGTGTGCACACCGACGCGAAAAACGCAAGGCGTAAAAGCATCATTTTTTAAAAAAACCTCAGGTTCGTTTTTTTGGGGGGTTGACGCGCCGCGTTAAAAACTGGCAGACCAATGAGAGTGGCGCTTTTGTTCATGTGCCTGGAGATGCTGAAGTTACAGTAAAACACGACTTGGTGGCGCTCAAACACAAAAAATGTCTCGAAAAACGCTGGCGATAAACGTGTGTGATATTCGGCCCGTTGTATACAGGCCTTAAAGGTCCCGTTCTTCGTGATCCCATGTTTCAAACTTTAGTTAGTGTGTAATGTTGTTGTTAGAGTATAAATAAAATCTGTAAAATTTTAAAGCTCAAAGTTCAATGCCAAGCGAGATATTTTACTTAACAGAAGTCGCCTACATTGAACGGCCAGTTTGGACTACATCCCTCTACTTCCTTCTTTAATGACGTCACTAAAACCTTTTTGACTAACCTCCGCCCACAGGAATACACAAGAGTTGCGTTTGTAGAGTGTGTTTGTCGCCATGTCGTCGAAACGCTGTTATTTTCATCCCGCAGTCCAATCACCGGGTCTGATTCCGGCTCAAATTGATAGGGTAAAATTAAAGACATGTTTACAATAACACTGTGCGCGTGCATCTCCACGTTATGGTAAGAGGCATGACTTTTCCGGGCACGGTGTGCTAAGCTGCTGTCGAATCACAACACAGGAACCGCTGGCACAATCAGAACTCGTTACATATTTCTGAAGGAGGGACTTCATAGAACAAGGAAGTCATCAGCCTGTTTTTATGACAGTGGAAACAGCGGTATACAGATAAGTAAATTATTAATTAAAAATACTGTGTTTTTTTTACACGCGAAACATGAACACATGTTATATTGCACACTATAAACACAATCAAAGCTTCAAAAAAACACGAAAAACGGGACCTTTAAGGCTGTGTGGCTGTGAGTCAGTTGTTATTGTGCTGTTTGCTCATCTCTTCTCTTTTTTTCCTGTTCTTGTTGTTCCTCTTATCTTCAGTGATTCTGCTTGTCAATAATGGTTGTCATCACTAATGGTAAATCACTTTTATAACTGCTGCACTGCTTCAGTGTTACTTTTACTCTATAGATTGGGACCATGTCAAAACTGAACCGTGATCGTTTAACACTCTTAAATGCTCTTGTAACTTGTAACCTGCATCATCTGGTTTTCTTTATTAAATAACTTATTAACATTAATTGGATAATTGTCTTGATCTTTTTTTAACTATGACTACATACACTAAGAAATGTGATATGTAACACACTGTACACAAGCTCTGTTGTGGTCTTGCTGGGATCATACCAGCTTCCAAAAGAAAACATATGCTGATCCACCAGCACAACAGCTTTCCAAGCTGGTTCCAGCATGCAAAACATATCTTAACTTATCTTAATCTAGTAACCAGCATCCCATGTCGGGGAACAGAAAACCATCAACTAGTATCCCATGCTGGTCCCAGCATGCAAAACATTGCCTACCTTATGCTGGTGATCAGCAATGCCTGATTTTCAGCAGGGGTTACTGTGAAACCAAAGGACAAGTGCACTTAAGTAAATATACAGTGCCACTTACAGTGTGTTTATGCTATATTTACAGTGTATTTGCGCTTTTTGCTTCAGTTTTGGTTTCACCTGCTCCGTGTACAATAAAACAATGCACAAACTCCGTTTTCTGATCAAATATCTTCCTTTAAATAACTTTATTCCTACAATCAAACAAATAAAATTAAAAAAGCAAAATATGATCTTAAATCATAAATGTCATGGATGCTGTAAAGAGAACTTTGCGCATTCCAAAGAGCGCACTACCGCCCAACCTCACAGTCGTGATTCTTAAAGAGCCAGTACACAATTTTAACATGTTACATATGTAAAAATACAAAATATTTATCTAAATGGTATACATGAATAAATTAAGCTTACAAATGAAAACAATATAAACAAAAATATTTAAAAGCTGAATCTAAGCAAAAATAGGCTCCTACACAGTGTGTTTGTGCTATATTTATTTAAATAAATAGTCATTTGGTTTAGTATTTTGTCATATAGCCTAATAACATTTTAAAGTGTGGCTTGGGTGTCCAAATATTTTTAGGGTCACTGTATACAATATTTCAAAGATTTGGTTCAGATCTTTATCCAATAGAGGGTGCCACACAACAGTGAGACAAAAACAAAAGAGAGGCTCCTTAGTATAGTAGAGAAGTAGAAAGGTTAACAGTAAATTACAAAATTAATTGTATTTCTACAAATAAAAAAAAAAAAGCACTTTGGTGCAAGATGATGTTTATTAACAGTGGGGCTTTTGGTAATCCACAGATTATGCAATATTTACAAAAATAAACAAAACACTGCCACAGGCAAAAAGAATCAAAAACACCAAAATAATAATACAAAATCTATAGATACTGTTTATGAATATATACACGTATCCTCCACATATACTCCAGCAAAAAAGGAGTTTGACTCTGTGGATCATAGCACTACAGTTGTTCGCTTACTTGTCCAGCCTACCAAGAAACAAATTACGTTTGAGCAAGAGCTCCTTTTATAATAGTCACATGACCTCACACAGTCCCCTTCCAGGGTAACTCACAAAACTGGAAGAGTGCAGCTTTAAACATAAAAGGCTGTCTTCGGCAGTGCTGTGGCTCGCCACCGCCTCCTCTGACCCAGGACAACATCACTAAACAATCCACATTAAAACCTCTTACATTACATTTCAACATAGTCCAATGTAAGTGCAATGTATGTATGTAAGTGTAAATAATGTGTGTTATATATACAGAATGGGATGGAATTGAGATGCCGTGATTAATGTCCATGTGCCGTAAGTTAGGGTGTGCACCCACCACTACAGCAGCAACAGAGGGTAAAATGTGAATGAGCTGCGTGTATGTATGTGTAAACCAGTAAACCAGGGTAAACCAGTGCCATTCAGCCAAGGCTGGATTTCCTCCTCCACATCACATCCTCCTTCTCCTGGAGGACTACCGTACGTTACATGAGACAGATAGTCTGCCATAACATTCATCTTCCCAGGGATATGCTGCACTTGGAATTGGAAGGGTTGTAGGGATAGGCAAGAGAAATCCAGACTCTGCAGGAAGAGGCCAGGAGGGTTGCTAGGGTCAGAAAAGATAAGGGGCTTAGCCCCAGAGAACTAGTAATGACGGAACATGACAGGAACCATGATTATGAAAAAGACAAAATAAAAGACATTAAACATTAGTCCAAGAGGGTGGTGGAGCAGAGGAAGTCCAGGGGATGGGATGGAGGGCCAGAGGGGAAGAATGCCTCCAAGGTGGTACCAGCAGGCTCGGCCACTCTGGCTACGGGTATATGGCTGACTCGGGGACTGGAGCGGTCACTAGACTCTGGTCAGGGGCTGAAGCAGAAACTGGAGCAGATTCAAGGGCTGGAGAAGACACTGGAGTCTGGTTAGGGACGGACTTTGGCTCTGACCAGAAGTCGATAAGCCATAAGTCCACCATTAGCTCTGGAGAGGACTTAGGCATGGCGGACATTTTGGCTAAGGGCTCTTTTTCGGCGGCCGCCCTCTTATCCGAGGGCTCATTTTCAGCGGCGGCCATCTTGACTGAGGGCTCAGGCGTGGCAGCGGCCATCTTGCAAGGAAGCTGTGGGGTGGCAGCCATCTTGCGTCGAGGCTCTGAAGTGGTGGCCATCTTTAATCGCTGGACTGAGGACTTGGGGAAACAGAAATGGACAGATCCATTGGAGGAGTATGTGGAGGGAACCAGCTTGAGGGTAGTTGATGAGGCCTTGTGTGTTTCCGATGGGGCTGGATGAGGAGGATACTTACTTAACTTCATCAACTTCAAAATTTGAGCCTTTTAAATAGAGAATTAGATTAATAGACTCAACTAGGGAGAAATAACACATAGGTTCGATATAACAAATAGTATCCTTTTCCAGCCCCATCCAAAAACACATACAGAGAGAGGCGTCATCCAAGCTCACCTGATTAGAGAGCTCAAGAAATTCCTCCACATACCTCTCCAATGAGTGGCCATTCTGCTTCAAACCCTACAGGCGGTCCTCAGCCAGGATGGTGTTGTTTTGTTTAGGTCCTTTCATTCTGTAACAGTATGTGACCATACGAGGAAGAAGGCAGGAGAAGCAGGTTTCAAATAGAACTTTTAATAATACTTCAAAAAGGCAGGTAGACACATACAACAATGACAGGACAAAGAGTGAACAAAACCAAGGAATACTTATACAAGAACTAATGAGGGAACTAATGAGATAATAAACAAGACACGCCTGAAACAAGGACACTAATCAAATCAGAAACCATGACAACTAATGGCGGGAAAACTAAACAAAGGAGGACAAGTGACAAACAGAACATGGTGGAAGAACAAACAGATATATGACAGTAGGCTTCTATGAAATACAAATACAACACACTATAGGTACTATCAGCACCAATAATACAGCTGGTTCATTGTAAATTGCATGTGATGATGTCTTCACACTGTCTGCACCTGTATCTTCTCCTTCGTTTTCTTGTTTGGTGGATTCGATTTCTTTTTCTGCTAGTGATTCTGCAACAAAAATGTAAAGAAAAAACTACATTACTGCACAGTGAAAAAGACAACAGATCAGTTTATAATTTATAGCAGCGTTCAGAATGGAGCGTCACTAGTTGGTCCAACACTTATTGTATTCAGACTGTATAAAAACTTTTTAAATTAAAATCCTCATACATTCAACCAGTTTCACGTACCAATGATTAGTTGTACAGTCTTCTGTTGAGAGGAGTGTGTGATGAAGCAGCTGAACTGTCCTGCATCAGCATTTGTCAGATTGTTGAGTTTGAGGGGGAAGTTTCCTCTCTCGTACTCTGATGGGAAAGTTTCAGCTCTGTTCTTGTACTGTGGGTCTTGCCCTTCTACTGAATATTTACCCTTAATTATACTATACACAATTTTGTCATTATTGTTTCTCCAATGAACATCAATGTCTTGGAGTTTATGATCATGTTCAGTGGAAGAACACGGCAGGACAAACTGAACCACCAATAACAGCCTTTACTGTGACCTGCAGAGACACTGAAATGACAGAACACTGTAAACACACAGTCTGGCATTTATTAATGTGGCATGATTTTAACTTTTAATGTGTTGTTCAGATGCTCACCTATATTTATCAGTACTGTAAACACACAGATGAAGCACCATCTGCAGAAACAGAATAAAAAATACCTGTAGTAGATCATGACACTAGTAATGGCAGGGTCAAAGTTTGATTCCCACACAGGCGGGATTAGATTAGCCTGGTAATACCAGACTCTGCTACTTCACTTTGCTTCGTAGACAGAGTCTGGAATGGCATAATAGAGAAGTGTTTTCTCTCTCGCTAGGGGACGCTTGTCTGAAGTTTAAAATCATTGGTTACCCGTAAGCCAATCAGATACGTTTAGTTATGACGTATGTTATCCGCCTGTACAGCCGCATCGAAGCACAGACATCATGCATCTAACTCAAATCTATGATTGAACTTCCACTGTAAACCTGTTGTAAACACATGATGATGTGAGCGAAATACCGGAGTGAACATGGCTGTAAACGACTTTTGCAGATTATGCGAAGTTAATGCATCCCGAAGTTTGCATCCCGTGTCTCGTTTCCCATTTCCGCGGTCGTTTCGGTTTTCGATTTCTCTAACCTACAATGTAAAACTCAGCGCTTAGCATCTACGTCGCGGCTCTCAGCCCGCCCTCTGTTCGTTGATTGGCCCGGCTGTTTCCAGACCGGTGGCAAACACAAAGCTATGACGCTGTATCAGACTGAGTACAGAAGCGAAATGAAATTGAGCGGAAGTAGGAAGTCTGATGTAGTCAGGCTAGGATTAGATGACATTGTGGTTAAATAATCTAATGTTTGTCAGTGGACAAACGTGATCTGTCTGTGATCAGTTTATTTTTAATGTTGAATGTTAAGAGTTTTTATATCGGTTTGTTAATGGAGGATAAAGCCAGGGGCGTAGCAACTATTCTAACACACACACGTTTGTTTGAGGACATCTCGTAGACTTCCATTGTTTGTTTGTTTTATTTTGTTGTAATTTTATCAGGTTAATTTTCTATTGCCTTTTGGTAATGGCTCACTTTGATCGGTTTCTGGATCACAGGCGAGGAGCGAGGAAACGACTCAAAGAAGCATCAATTTGGCCCTGTCCCAAATTACACCCTAAAACCTCTCAGTCTTCCTTTGAGTCCACACTTTAGGGTTCGAGGGCTTGGACTCAAAGGAAGACCTTACCCTGGGTCTCGTGGAGTTAACGGACACACACAGTGGCCATTGTCATTCCTTAAGACTGCAAGTGCACATGAAGTGTGCCAGAACTGTGTTCTGAGATGCAAGCTTAAAACCAGCCTGAAATATAAGCTGTTTTAAGGCTATTTACGATATTTATGGGGCAGTTAATATCAGATGTTTGTAGCTGATTTGAAATATCGGTAATTTAACTGTGGGTGTAGCAATCAGTTTTTAAGATTTCAAGATTTCCCCATTTAATAGGACTTGGTCTTGAATGCCCGAAATAGAGTGCTGCAGCTATGATGTCAAACCCAGAGGACTAATTCGCCAGTGGTTCCCTCAATATTTTCCTATGGGTTTTTATAATGGCTTTGTACATGTATGAGCAAAATAAGGTCTGTGGTAAAACATAACTTGACGATACTTGAACGTTTTGCTCTGTAATGTAAACTGCAGACACTCACACCCCAAACATTTTTAACTAATGACTTATTAGAAACTTACTTTTTTTTTTTTTTCAAAATAAACAAAACGGCTTCTAAATTTGCTTTTTTGATAGGAATGTGTGTATTATATTTTAGAGCAAAACGTCCAGAATTGTCAAGATATTATTACTACAGAAAACCACATTATAAAAATCCATAGGAAAATCTCGAGGGAACCAGAGGCGAATTAGTCTTCCAGGTAAAGACATCACTCCTGCAGCACTCTATAGCTGCCTAGAGATGTTGCAAATATGGCCGCCGAGTAAACAGTCTGTGCTTGAAAGACTTATATTTGCTTATATTCAGCAGCTGGAAATGTTGCCATTATTTAATTTTATAATACTTAATATTTAGAATAGTTGACAAGAACACGCTGTCAAATGTAAGTTGTGGCATTACTTAACTCTAGCATTACATGGCTTGTGAGGTATAAGAGTAATATAATGAGTACTGTAAGGAATTACTATTGGCAGGGAGTAATAAGTAAAGTAACAATATTAGTTTTGAAAAGAGTAACGAGTAATGAGTAATAAATTAATTTTTTTTTCTTAGGGTAACGAGCCCAACACTGTTAGCTTGATACCACTACCTAAACGTAACCCTCACAGAAAAAGAAGAACAACAAGAAAAAAAGAGCCCCGCCATCATGCCACTCAGACACCAAGTTTGAAAATTAACTGGACCCTGGGGTGAAATTTGCCACCACTATTAATTTGATGGACTGTTTATTTGAAATGTTCCCCCTTTAAGTGATAATAATTACATTTAGGGTATTTGTTTTGCATCATCACAGACACCAAGAGGGAAATAACTGTAGCCATGTGCTTAAAGACCCAGCTGAAGCCCTGCTGCATGGCAAATTCCAAAGTATTTATTATAAATAACATCACTAATCAAGATTTAATGTATTAAATTATGTATAAATCAAGTAATTTTATTTGTTAATATAAATAAATAAAATATGCAAAATATGACACATTTTAGAACCTGTTGCAGGTATATAATAAAAATGAACCAAGCCCTGCTCAGAATAGATTGTGTGCAGAATAGAATGTGCATCACTGATATTACATGAGAGGAAAAAAAAACTTTAGAAGATACTAATCAAAGTATCTTCTAAATATGTGTAAAATGTCCTCCTCCCCACTTTTCTTTGCTATGCCTCTGGGTAAAACTTATTCATTCTTTTAAGTCAGACACTATTATTATTTTTAAGTCAGACACTAACATTGTTACTATTTTATTATAGAAGTTATTACTAATTTTATAGTTCTGTTAGTTTCGATTTAAACAACTTCATTATTCATCGTATCCTAGACCAATTAAGTGTCTTCATCATTCTCTTATGAATTCATTGATCATTGAATTCATAATTCAGATGTAGCCTGTCATACATATATTTTTTGGATCATTATTAAATTAAATTGTCAAAATTCATCAGTTGAGTAAGTTAATACATATATACAAAACTTAAATACACCTAAAGATCAAACTACTATCAACTAAAACTAACTGCATATACACTGAGACACAAAAGACGATAATGCAATGCTAATGCTAATTGCTAATGACTAAATCAAAATAATAGTTAGAGCAGATAAACCATGCAGATAAACCTGATAATCAGGTTTAAAATGATGCATGTTTAATGTATTAATGATGCTTAAATGTTTTCCAATTGTTATTCCAGTTTAAAGAAAGCATGACAACGAAAACACAGCAGGCCAGGCACAGATGAGCACAACTCTGCACAACCGTCAACCGTCACTGCTAAAAAGTGCCATTTCATTCAGAATTAATCAAACGTACCCGTTCATCATGGTGGCCCGATGTTAATATATGTTTTTAAAATTAAGTAATTCTAAGTAATTAATTAAATACTACTTTTTCAAGTAACACAATGTAGGCCTATATCTTCCGCTCAATACACCATGTGTTGACATCAGACGTACTGTATGACATCAGACGTAATTGACGTCGGTATCCAGGTAAACTGATCACAAACCATATATTATACATCCAGATTGACCTTTACATGCTTTTCACAAGTTTTCACTCTTGATCTTCTACTGAATTTTCATTCTTATCAATATTGAACATGTTTCTGATCTCTGTCATGTCTGGACTTTAATCAATAAAAAGCATTAATTTCTCCTCTTCATATAGATTACAAAATATTCATTGAAATATAATCAAGTTATATACATAATAATAAAAATTAGCTGGTCATTTCAGCAGTTAGTTATAGTTGTCCTTATGTCTGGTGTGACATTTGGTCCAATAAGTGAAATGGACAGCTGTAAATTAAATGAATAAATATACTCAGACTTACATGAGTTTCTTTCATAAACTCCAATGGGAAAATTATGTTTTCAGGATTCTGATCCTCAAGTGAAACATTTCTCTGAATGATGTCTCATATATTCCTGTTGTCTTTGAGTCTTTAATACAATGTCATGTCTTAATTTGTAGTTTGTTGTCACTGTAAGAACAGGACAAGATCGCAGAGTTTCCAGCCACATCCTCATTCTGAGCTACAGAGAAAAATGAAAGAGAGAGAACTGAAAACAACTGGAAAATACAGCCTGGACTTTTAATGAATTTGCCTTTCAAATGGTTTTCAAAAATTAATTAACAAACAGTTGACATTATTCTACAACAAGAAATTACCTGTTTTCTTTTTCATATCTGGGCTCAAACCAGAAAGATCTGCTTCATAGTTCTTGTCTCTTGTTTGCATCCTGACAGACTGTTGAGCTGAGAGACTCAAGAGTGATATTCTCTGATGGGAGGAGAAACTCAGGATTGTTGTCGGACTAGATGAGCGGCTGAGTGGGCAGGTATGTTGTGTATCATTCAGTTTGATTTCTCTTCAGTAGTTTGCGGAGGTGTGACCTGATGTCTTTTTCTGCTGTGTTTCATTTACTATTAAGGAGTGGTGTTTGATGTGGAAACTCTGAGCACCAGGATGTTTGTCATAAACACACATGAGAAGGGCTCCATGTGTTTATGATATTCTGGTGCTAAGATATGGCTAGGGCCCTTAGAGGACATTAAAACCCTCGTGGATCCTCAAAGAGCCACAGTGCAATGCCTCAAAACACACCTCCATGTTTGGCTTTCAAGATTTGCCATTTTTGCAAGCTTGTTTTGTTTTGACCTGTTATGACCATTACTTACTGAGGTCTCAAATGAGACATTTCAGTTGGGACATTCCCACTTCCAATCTCGTCTTAAACATGTCATCAGACCTCAAGTGAGTTCCAGTCAATCACATGTAAACCACAGGATGTTGCTATGAGACCATTTCATGTTTTTGTCAATTATTGCAAATGAACAGCTGATGAAAAGCAAAAATTAAAGTGTCATTAAACTTAATGCCTCATCTTAAAGTTTATTTTTATATTTGACATTTAGGTAGTTCTACGCTATGCTCATTGGAAGCAGGACTTGCCGCCATCTTGGAAGTGACATCAAATGACGCGTCTCGCTGAGGTCGGGGCTGATTGATCTGCCCTGAGTTCAGAGGTGGAACGTTCGACTTCGAGTGATTGTCGTTATTTCCAAGTAGCAGGTGGAAAAAATCTAATTCCGAGCTGTCTGGAAAGCAGCATTAAAGCACTTTATCAAGACATTGACCACTTCAAATGTCTTCAGTGAACATTTAAAGGTGCCATCGAACATTTTTTACAAGATGTAATATAAGTCTAAGGTATCCCCTGAATGTGTCTGTGAAGTTGCAGATCAAAATACCCCATAGATTTTTTTAAATACCCCCTTTAATTGCTCGCTCTCTCCGCCCCCTCCCGAGCTCTCGACTCTATCACTGCATAAACAAAGTTTACACAGCTAATATAACCCTCAGAATGGATCTTTATAAAGTGTTCGTCATGCAGCATGTCTAATCGTGTAAGTATAATATTTGGATGTTTACATTTGTTTATGAATGAGTTTGAGGCTGTGCTCCGTGGCTAACGGCTAATGCTACACTGTTGGAGAGATTTATAAAGAATGAAGTTGTGTTTATGAATTATACAGACTGCAAGTGTTTAAAAATGAAAATAGCGATGGCTCTCTTGTCTCTGTGAATACAGTAAGAAATGATGGTAACTTTAACCACATTTAACAGTACATTAGCAACATGCTAACGAAACATTTAGAAAGACAATTTACAAATATAACTAAAAATATCATGATATCATGGATCATGTCAATTATTATCGCTCTATCTGCCATTTTTCGCTATTGTTCTTGCTTGCTTACCTAGTCTGATGATTCAGCTGTGCACAGATCCAGACGTTAATACTGGCTGCCCTTGTGTAATGCCTTTCATAATGTTGGGAACATGGGCTGGCATATGCAAATATTGTGGGCGTACACCCCGACTGTTACGTAACAGTCGGTGTTATGTTGAGATTCGTCTGTTCTACGGAGGTCTTTTAAACAAATGAGATTTATATAAGGAGGAGGAAACAATGGAGTTTGAGACTCACTGTATTTCATTTCCATGTACTGAACTCTTGTTATTCAACTATGCCGAGGTAAATTCAATTTTCAATCCGATGGCACCTTTAAGATATTATTAAATATGTAACTTTTTTACATATTTAAAATAAGTAATTTTTGCTTATGTCATACTCAGTTACTAAGGTAGTTTTAAGATAGTTGTTTATATCTTTTACTTCAATGCACCTGTAGGAAATGTTAGTATACATTTTCAAACATTAATTTTGCCATTAATTGTAATAATACAGACTAGGAGAAGTCTGACAACATTTGTCTTTAGTTTTACAAATTTTTTTGTCCAAGAAAAAAAACTTGCCTTGCCTGTGTTGTATGTATTACAGCATTAGTTGTATTGTCTTTTATATGGACACAAAGCTACTGAAGCCTGTTAAATACATAGATACCTTCAGTTCGTTTTGTTTCTTTTATTGTTGCTGTGGCACCAGGATGCTGGAGTTATAGACTTTGTCAACAAGAAGACTGCAGGATTTTTCTCCACAGATTTCTGAGATATGGCTGGGGCCTCAGGACCCATCAAGAGCTTCATTTGGCCATCAAGCCACAGTGCAAGCAAAGAGCCCAAAATCAAGTCTCTTGGACATTCTGATAATTTGTTTATGCTCTGTTCACTCGGTTCCTCTTCAGATTAAACAGCTATCTGTTACGTTTGGCTGTTGTAGAGATAAGGCGTTCACGGATATCCACAAAAGATAGGTATTTATTAGCAACGAAGGAGATCAACATAACCAAACACATAGCACATAGCATTAACATAAGAACAGACAAGGAGTGAAGGGAGTGAGTCCATTATAAAGGGTGTGCTGACGATCAGGTGCAGGCAATCCGTAATGAAGAGGAGAAGACGAGGGAAGTGAGTGCAGGTGTGGAGAACAGGAGGATTATGGGAAATGGAGTCCGGGACACACGGGAACTGTGACACTATCATTGTGTGCGTGACACATGCCAAAATTATGCAAAAAAATCATACACAAGAAAGAAGTAGCCTGGGATCAGTGTATCTTCAGCAACAACTCTTATTGTGGCAAGCACATTAAAAAAAGGCCTATGGGGTGTTGGACAAAAAGGTTATTTGACTAATGTGTAATCAGGAGTCATAAATGATGTGCTGTTTTAACCTTAAGAAATATAAAATTATCCAAAAAAAAAATACATTTAACAATGTGAACACCAAATGAAGAAAGAACACCTGTGATACAGAATCGTTTAATCATTTGTCCTTTAGCAAAAAAAAATAAATAAATTCCTGTTTTAGTGTTTCAAAAACTGTTTCTGTTATAAATTCTGTTATTAGAATGATGCAGAGCAAACAGCCAGAATATAACAGCACAAAACAGTGTAAAAACTTTAACATAAAATTGTAAATTACATAAAACTCATGCAGGGTCACACTGATAGACTCCAGTGCAGTGTCAAACACCGTCACGTTCATCAGCTGGAGTGCCCTTGAGAGCCACCAGGGGGCACTCCACCCCAGACTTTTGTCATTCTCACAAACGGGTTTATCAGTCACTCCTTTAGATCTTGCATGTCTGTTTGTACTGCTTCTCTGAGCCTTGTATCCTGGTTTTCCCATGTCTTGTTTTTGATTCTCTGACTGGTCTTTTGGATTTCTCAGTTTACATCTGCCCTTATCTCAGTTATTGTTTGGATTGCTCTCCTGTGTATGACCTTTGCCTGTTTTTTGACTCTGTTTTTGGATTACCCTCTAAATAAAGACTGCATTTGGATCCTCAACCATTCATGTTTTGGAGCAGTATATAACAAATACTATTAAAGGTGCCCTAGAATTGAAAATTGAATTTACCTCAGCATAGTTAAATAATTAGTTCTGTACATTGAAATGACATACAGTGAGTCTCAATCACCATTGTTTCCTCCTTCTTAAGTAAATTAGATTTTTGCAAAAGACCTCTGAAGAACAGGCAAATCTCAGCATAACACCGACTGTGACGCAATGGTCGGGATCATTAATATGTACGCCCCCAACTTTTGCATATGCCAGCCCATGTTCAAGGCATTAGACAAGCCAGCCAGTATTAACATCTGGAGCTGCAGAGCCGAGTCATCAGACTTTATGCAGGTAAGCAAGCAAGGACAACAGCGAAAAATGGCAGATGGAACAATAATAACTGACATGATCCACGATATCATGATATTTTTAGTGATATTTGTAAATGTTTCGTTAGCATGTTGCTAATGTACTCTTAAATGTGGTTAAAGTTACCATTTTTTCTAACTGTATTCATGGACACAAGAGCCATCGTTATTCTCATTATTAAACACTTGCGGTCTGTATAATGTATAAACACAACTTCATTCTTTATAAATCTCTCCAACAGCGTGTAATGTTAGCTTTAGCCACGGAGCACTAACAAACACATTCAGAATCAAATGTAAACATCCAAATAAATACTATATTTACATGATCCGATAGGCTGCATGACGTAAAGATCCATTTTGAGGGTTATATTAGCTGTGTGAACTTTGTTTATGCAATGTATTATAGAGCTGCGAGCTCGGGGGCGGGGACCAAGAGCATTTAAAGGGAACACGCTCTGAATCGGCGCATTTATAATGATGACCCAAAATAGGCAGTTAAAAAAATTTAAAAAAAAAAAAATCTATGGGGTATTTTAAGCTGAAACTTCACAGAAACATTCAGGGGACACCTTAGACTTATATTACATCTTGTGAAAAAGCATTCTATGGCACCTTTAAGCAATATCTCATGTGGGGTTTTTCCTTTGTGTTCTAGTGACCACTAGGAGTTGCTCAAGGCATATGTTTTCATTTATTGGTTTTTCCTGAAGAGATCTACCGGTGAGTTGTTGTTGGAAAAAAAGTAAAAGAGTGATGCAAATGCATTTGTTGCGTTTTACCATGAAATGAGCATTTTGTGTCTTTACTGAAATCAACACATTAACAGATTATCTCTCATCTGGCTGCAATTAATTGAAATGTCATTGTTTTATTTCTTGGCCCGCCCAAACCCAAAGTTTATCCACAGTGTCTGATATAACTACGATCCACACATCAATATGTGCTCTCCTGTAGAATGCCCTGAGGCCCGGCTTCGTTCGAGACCAGCAAGTTTTTGTTCCAGAGTTGAAACGATCGTTCCAACTCTGAACCGCCTTTTCTGCAGTGGAAATGGGCGGAATGGTTTGAGAATGGACACAGGCTGGGAACCCACAACAGAACCTTTATCTGAGTATGTGACCACTTGTCGGCAGTCGATTATCCTCCATTTGTTTTTCTTCTCAAGTCACGTTTGATCTCACGTGGTCTCATGGTCTGGCTGAATCATCTACAGTGTGTGTTCAGAGGATTATAATGCTATAAATCATTTGAAACTGCCCTTATATCTGTGGTCTTCCACAGTTTTAAAATCATCTAGTGTGTCCCTGGCCTTAACCATTAAGCTTTTTGGCTAAAGGTTGCAGGCTTGCCTTCCAGTGACTTTGCCTGAAGAGCTTGATTAGCCAGTTCAGGTGTGTTTGATTAGGGTTTGGGTAAAAGTCTGCAGAACATTGGGTCCACAGGAGCAGGACTGAAGACCTCTGCAGTAGACCATTCATTCAGCCATTTCACTTAAAAAGGCTACTTCATTCAGGAAGAAACTAGGAACTTTGAACATCATTTTACAAGCACAACAGTGAAGCAATGTGTCACTCGGGTAATGCTGAAGTTGACACATCACTTGCAATGGTCAGCTGACACCATGGGGTCACTCAGGCTGAAACAGAATTTTTGATTATCTTTTCTTCCCTATTGTGACGTGTATCCGAGTGAAAAGGATTCTCAAACAAGAAAAAAATGCAGGGCGATGTAACAAGACAGTTTTAGTAAAAACAGGGCATGGGATCCAAATGCAGTACAAAGTTTATTTGAGAGAAAAAAAAAAAAAAAAGTAAATCTAAGCAATGAAACAAGATAATCCTAACATGGGGAAAATAGAAACTAAAACAAATGCACACGATACATCCATACATGGACAACACCAGACATGAACAAGGGAAACACTGGGGTTTAAATACACAGGTTAACAAGGGGCTAATGAGGGACAATGAAGGCAATGAGTAGGCATGGTAATAAATGAGGATAACTAAGGAAACAAACAAGGTAGGCAATGCAACAAGGGAAACAAGAACTAAACACAGGAACAATGAGAAAATATAGCTGCAAGCAGCAATTACAGGGCTAAGCACAAAGAAGGCACAACTGGTTTACTGGTTTATCACTTTTGACTAATAGGTGGCGCTGTGACCAAATTAATGTGGCATGGTCATAGTGAGGTGACAATGACACTCACAAAATTTGGTGTCAATATATCAAAGCATTGCAGAGATACAGCCTCAAGAGTCATTTTGGCATCAAGACTCAAATTCATCGCTGTGGTATACAAAAACGGTTTTGTCTATCAACACGAAATCCATAACTTTTTGCAGGAATGGTCTGAAGATGATATGATTCGATTTTGGTGAAAATTGGACCAACTGTCTAGGAATCGAATCATCTTGAGCCAAGGAAGCGGAAAAAATAATTGTTTCTAGCTCTTACATTTCAAAAGTTATTAGCATAAACGTGCATGCAAATTTGGACAGATGGTGGAGCAAGAGCGATTGAGATAGAGACTCCAAATTTGCTATGGACACAGTTCAGACTGGCTTCTATCTGTGTGCCAAATTTCCTAACTTTCCCATAAGCTGTTCTATGGGCTGCCATAGACTTCCAGAGCGGAAGAAGAAGAAGAAGATAAAGAAGAAGAACAGCAACAGATACAATAGGTGCCTACACACCTTTGGTGCTTGGTCCCTAACAATGGGAACAGAAAATCACTTCAACATAAAAGTCCTTAAACACAAGACATAGTAGGCTGGGATCATTAGAGGCTTGATTTTGTCCAACGGGAATTAATTGAATTGATTGCCGTTTGCATTTGTTGTAATCTTATGTGGATGACAGGATACCCTGCCTATCATGTTCTCCTGGGAAACCTTGGGTCCTGGCATTCATGTGGATGTTACTTTGACACATATCACCCACCTAAAGATTGTTGCAGATCATATACATGGCAATGGTGCACCCTGCCACACTGCAAAAATTGTTCAGAAATGGTTTAAGGAATGTGATAAAGAGTTCAAGGCCCTGGCCTCCAAATTCCCCAGATCTCATTTCATCTGTGGGATGTGCTGGACCAACAAATCTGATCTATGGAGGCCTCACATGAACCAGAAAAGATTTTCATATCAAAGGAGGAGAAGAGCCACACCTACTATCACCACAGACCAATGATAGTTTGAAGGTGTTTACCAGCCAGAACAAACTTTTTTTTGAAACTCCCAAAATGAACTCCAAATGAACTTTGTTTTTACCTGATTTTGTTCGAAATGACCAGTTTGAAATGATCAGCACACCAGTTGAATTATCATCGCTTGAAGTATATTGGGGCCTTTACTCACATCTGACCTCAATGGACTGAAAAGAAGAAATTAACCAGAAAAGATTCCACATTAAACAAGGCAGAGCCAGGATCCAGACAACACCCTCCAAACACACAACACAGCACATGAATGTCAGGAACAAGACAAGACCAACCCAGATGACAGGAGCCTGACATTAGAACTGTACATTCACCACTATATGTGGAATTACAGGTATGTTACAGAACATTGGCAAGTTGTTAAAACGAATGTTAAAATGTTTTTATGATGTGAATAAGTGAGAGGACGATATGGAGGTTGGAAAATAGTTTTGAGAATTTCAACTGTGATCTGAGAAATTTACCAAAGCTACTGAGACGTGATAAAATATTAAACATGCTTAAATTAGTTCAGACACTCGATAGGCTGTGATCTATTATGAGTTAGTTAACCTGATAATTGTGTCAAAGCAGTTGGTACACGGACTGTGCTGCACGGCGAGCCGACAGCATCGTATGCGCTTTCTCCAGAAAAGAAAAAAAAAATGCCTGCGAGCCTGGCTTTAGTTCACCCAAAAATGAAAATTATGTCATCATTTATTCTCACCCTCAAGTTGTTCCAAACCTGCATGAATTTCTTTCTTCTGCTGAACACAAAAAAAGTTTTTTGAAGAATATGGGTAACCAAACAGTTGATAGGCCCCACTGACTTCCATAGTATGGGATAAAAATACCAATGAAGTCAATGGCATCAACGGTTTGGTTAACGACATTCTTCAAAATATCTTCTGGGTGGGTGAGAATAAATTATGACATAATTTTCATTTTTGGATAAACTATCCCTTTAACTTGATTAACAAAGTGGTGATGGTAATAGGGGCATTAGGTGTAAAAACGTGTGGTCAGAACGAATTTGACTTTTATTTCCTCTGCTTGATGTGGGAAGTTTTTTTTTTTTTTTTTTTGTCTTCCTGTCTTTGCTTCAGAGCTGCAGTAGATTTGGGCAGAAGTTATGTGGCAGGCAGAAGATTCATATTGAGGTGTTTTAATCTTGGAAAAAACATGAAGATCATTCAGCTTCAGCTTTGTGAGTTTATTATATGATATGTCTATATATACATGCTTTGTAAGATTATTAAAATTATAGGCTACGTTATGTTATACGTCACACGGGTTTATGTCGGTAATCTTATGTTTTTATCTTATAGATGCATTCATCTGCTGTCAAGCTGTAGTGACAGATCAACAGACTGATTTGGGATCAAATGTGACCATAAACTGTGATCTTGATGATAATGAGGTTTATTGGATTTTACTGAAAACACCAGATCCTCCAACAGTGATTCTACGATCATTCTCAACACCAAAATCACCTTTTTACTATAATAATACATTCAGAAACAAATATTCAGTGCAATTTAAACATTGTCTGGTTATAAAAAATGTGACTGCTGATGAATTAGGAGTTTATTACTGTATGAAAACAGGCACACCTCCAAAACTCAGCAACAGCACCAGACTGTACATCGCCGGTGAGTTCATTTACTTTTTCAGTGATCAAGACATACTGATGATAACTGATTACATACATACTTGCCATTAACTACATTTTTAGATATGAAAACATAATTATATTCATAAATAACATATATTATCAATATTTTCAGTGCAATGCAACTCTTTAGCCATTGCACATTGCAAAAGTAACAGTATTTACTGTAAGAGACTGTGGACACTTTCTTTACAGAATCAACTCAACTAACTGAGTGTCACAATCATACAACTGAGTGTCACAATCATACAGCAGTGGATTTTATTGATCAGAATCAGACACAATGCCAGGTTATTATCATCATATCTGGTCTGATGAACGGGCTGCTGGTCATTGTGCTGATCGGTGAGAGATTTTCAGCCATCTGTTTAAATATTAATATAAGCTGAAGTTAATTAAATATGTAAAGTTTTTTTTTTAGGCTTTTGACTTTTTTATTATTATTGTGTGTTGTGATATGTTGAGATTTATATATATATATATATATATATATATATATATATATATATATATATATATATGAAAGAATAATACAACCTTTTGTAAATACTGAAACTGAAACACTGTTCCAATTTTAGGACTATTAAAGGTTTTTGTTTTTGGAATCAGAAGGTTTGCAGAACAATCACCGCTCAACACTGATCTACAGCACACACTAGTTGAGGTAAAAATGATGTGAAACAATTATTATAACTAAAATTAATTTCTGTCTTGATAATTGAGAATTCTTGCTGACCTTTTAATCCAACAATAGCGTTCTATATTTTAGTTCATTTTTGTTCAACTTTGTTTGATCTTTCAGTACACCATGGTGGACTTTTCCAAGCTGCATAGAAATATTCGCTCCAGCCAAATCAACAGCACCTATGCTGCACTATAGCTGCTAAAGTCATGAACACATGAGTATGACTGATATATATATATATATATATATATATATATATATATATATATATATATATATACTTATTATATTATATACGTATAATATATACTTAAAAGTGTCAGAGTTTAGATCCGCTCTGACGGACAACAAAAAACTCCCTGAAACTTAACTCTTCATCCAGATAGCGGTATTCTCTGTTTTTACTGTTATTTTTATTTCTTATGCATTCCATTTTTATTATTATGCATTTGGTTCTTTTTTATGTAAAGCACTTTGAATTACCATTGTGTATGAAATGTGCTATATGCGCTAATGTGCTTGCCTTGACTTGCCTAAAAAAAATAAAAAATAAAAAAACACGATCAGAGAGTCTTTGGGAAAGTTACTATGCAAAAAGTCAAAATAAATATACAAATAAGTTAAAATTGACTAAATTTGATATTTCATTCAGTCTGCTTTCTAAAGACATTAATAAAGACACAGTTATGTTATTGAATTGACAGCTATAGATTTATATTTTCTTTTATTTTCTTCAGGTTTATAAATCTAACAGTACTCTAATAATGTGCAGAAAATATTACCTGGAAAATATTTAATTTTTATTAAGTGGACACCCTTTTTTTTTATTTTATGAATACTATATGAATGTTTTATACAAGAAAATATGCAGGATACCTGCCTATGTATTTTAGTGGGTCCCGCAAGTGAATCGTATTTGAGGGTCAAGGCATCAAAACATTTGAAAACCCCTGCTGCAGATGAAATGTGTTTAAGAACTTTTATGTTTGCTAGTTGATCTATTTCGTTTTTATTAGTTGGAAGACTTTTGTTTTAGAATAGCTGCCTTAATCTATATCTGCTGAAACTTTTGTGAGTGGTTGTCACAGTGGATAAATCTTTCTTTTAATACTATACATTGATCTTAGAATGGAGAGGATTATTTTTTTTTGAAGTTTTCCATGCTGTTAGATGAAGAAGAGTTTAATTGTTATAGAATATAAAGTAAACAGAATCAGATCAATTATGATAATCAAAAAGTCTGTTATTGTAAGTCAACTGAAATGTTGTGGTTTGTCAACCTACTTTTGTCTAACTCTGCACTCAGGGTTTTTTTGTTGTTTTTGCATTTGTTTACCTTGTGTTTTCACAAAGTGAATGTGTGAAGAGTGAGTCTGTTTGGGTTTTTAAAATGTATTTTATGCTGAGAAAACATCTATTAGTGTATTTTGGTCAAATAAAAAAAAATGCTCTAGCAAATGAATGTCAGAAATATTTTCTAGACGGAAAAACATTATCCTTTTACTTTAAATGTACAAATTTTGTACATATTATAAAGTGATATGACTGCATTTAATAAATTCTGTTCTTAGATCTACATCCATTTCACAATACATAAATAGTTTAATATAAAATAATATTTGAAACACATGTGACAACTTGTCCCGACCTTACATTTATGAAAAATACCCTTATTCTGAGAACACAGTTCAAATGTTCAGTTAAAATCTACCATTATTATGAAGTTGCTTCATTATGAATAAATCAATTTTTGTCTGTGTGTATGTTTTTGAGTAGGTCACTTTTAATAATATACGAGAAATTTGTTTAGGTGTCTAGCTATTACTACAGTCCCTCTAGTGATAATATTATACTTCCTCATGTAAACAGTCGATGAAATTTCATTAAGAATTAGTAGTTTATGACTGTTTGAACACAGACACACATTAAACACCATTGCCAGATTCTCTGTAAATTAATAATAATTAAACTAAAAAAGAAAGTAAAAACTTTAAAGTGGTCCTTTGGAAATGGCACTTGACAACCAATGAATCTCACCTTTGTATAGAGTGGAGGTTTAACTGTGAAACAAGTGCAGTGTTTTTCCAATGCCTTTATGCTTATGTAGCTCAGTTCTCACAGTTGTCTAAACCTCAAATGGAAACAGCAGCATTGCAGCATTGCATGCATGTAAAGCATGTTTACAACATGTATACTGAAATTTATATTGCTGTGAATGTCCAACAAACGGAAACTGAAAGCTCAAAGCGATTTCATATGACATATGAATCTAGGGATATTCTCAAAGGCTTTAACCAATTAAATAAATGCTTACACAAATGCCCTACTATATATATATATATATATATATATATATGTGTGTGTGTGTGTGTGTGTGTGTGTGTGTGTGTGTGTGTGTGTGTGTGTGTGTGTGTGTGTGTATATATATATATATATATATATATATATATATATATATATATATATATATATATATAGACGTGGACAAAATTGTTGGTACCCTTGGTAAATATGATCAAAGATGACTGTAAAAATAAATCTACATTGTTTATTCTTTTGATCTTTAATTCATAAAATTATCAAACATACCCTTTCATTGAAGGAAGAGAATTGAAAGTGGGGAGAAAATCACATTATGAAATAAATGTTTTTCTCCAAAACACAAGAAATTATTTTCTCATATATAAACGTTGATCAGTTACCATTACAATGATCTCACAAATATTTGCTAACTCAATGTATTTGTTTTTACAATGGGGTAATTTTGTTGCAACACAGCATTAGGAAGCTTGATTTCAAATGGTAAATTTAATTTAAAAAAGACAAGTAAACAGTAATAAAATAAGAACAAATGAACAAATTACTGACTATAGCACAAATAAATACAATAGAATAAAGATAGAAATTAAATAGACTGCTTTCTATTTTCAGGTAGGTCTAACAATAGTAATCAGGTAAGAAACTGAATAAAGAAACAAAGTAATCAAATGTAAAATAACATTGGATAAAACTTCATTGTAAAAATTAAATACAGATTAATCAATTAAAGTTACAGGAGTTGATCAGTCAAGAACAGTAAGTGATTTTCTCTTTGTCTTTTGTCGTTTGATTAACTTTAAAGGGTTAGTTCACCCAAAAATGAAAATACTGTCATTTATTACTCACCTTCATGCCGTTCCACATCCGTAAGACCTTTGTTAATCTTCGGAACGCAAATTAAGATATTTTTGGTGAAATCCGATGGCTCAGTAGGGCCTGCATAGCCAGCAATGACATTTCCTCTCTCAAGATACATTAATGTACTAAAAACATATTTAAATCAGTTCATCAGTTCATCAGTACATCAGTACAGTGGTTCAATATTAATATTATAAAGCAACGAGAATGTTTTTGGTGCACCAAAAAATGAAATAACAACTGATATAGTGATGGCCGATTTCAAAACACTCAAAGCGCTCTGAGCCGCTGATTCGACACGCTGATACATAGCGCTCCGAAGCTTCCTGAAGCAGTGTTTTGAAATCGGCCATCACTATATAGGCTAAGTCATTATTTTATTTTATTTGAATTTTTTCCTGTGTTTCTGTGCCTTAGAAACGTAAGCATGAGGAGAAATCATGTTAAATTATTCTACACATGCTGTCATATGACCTCACTCTGATTTAGGTGATACTCCAGCACTGTTTGGAAATCCTGTTGGGTTTCTTGATGCCATATGGACTGATCATAGGCAGCTACGTGTTTGCAAGACCCGATTTCGTAGGCGCATGTGAAGTGCGCATCCTCACAGACTCAATCAATCTGGACATCTTTCCGGGGCTTCACCTCCACTGTTCATAAGCAGCTCTATAAACCCTTTACACTTCTTTACACTTCTTTACACTTTTGCTGGAAAGTCCTACATTAAATGTGAGGGCCTGGCCTTCATGGCACAGCTGTTTGAGAGCTCAGGGATTAAGTCAACACGAAAGATCAGACAGAGTCAGAAAAATTTATAATGAGAGAAAAAAGAAGAGGTTAACCATCCCAAAGATGGACTCTGATTTCACCACTATAGCGCTTATGCTAGCTTGTACGTTAAAATGGAAAGAAACCATAGTATTAACTTGCAGTAGGCTCTCAGCAGGAAAGTTATGTCTTTTCTTGGCATTTGCAGTGTGCTTTATGATTTAAATTAGACTGAATGATGCTGTTTCTGGCTTAACAAAAGGACAAGTTCACTTAAGTAAATCTACATAGGCCTACAGTGTGCTTGTGCTATTTATTTCTTTAAAATAAATGTAATTTTGTTTAATATTTTGTTATATAATGACATTTTAAAGTGTGGCTTAGGTGTCCAAATACTTTTAGTGTCACTGTATTCAATATTTCAAAGGTAAAGTTCAGAGCTTTATCCAATAGAGGGCGCCACACAACAGTGAGACGCAGGCCTACAAACACCTCAGAAAGAGGCTCCTTCCTTTAGAAGAATAGTAGAAAGGTTTGCAATTTGAATGACAGTTAATGACCAAATTCATTGCATTTCTATTTCTATCTTTTTTGTTTGTTTGTTTGTTTGTTTGTTTGTTTGTTTGTTTGTTTTGAGCATACCTGCACTGTATTTGTTATATTTATGCTTTAAACAATAATGACTGAACTGAAGTAGTAAATTCTCAGAAAACAAATCATAACATTTTAATCAGTTTGAATTCTCAGTTGAATTTGTCTTGAATTTAACTTATCTTTTATCTTGTTTTTATTGAAAACGTGGCAAAAAGCACATTTGCAACTATCCCTTAAGGATGTGTACATAGAGTTAATGTAATTTCGTCAAGGGGGACAGTTTTTCTCGATCAACATAATTGTTGGTCCTGGAAGAACATTCCTATCAACCAATCAGATTTTAGGGTTAGGTTTAGGGCTGATGTTATAGGCTTGGGTTAACATTAAGGGCTTGTACTCCATTTTTAATCAACCAGTAATTGTCCACAGATTTTAGGGGTTTGGTTTGTGTTCGGTGTACAGTAAGACTGTTTATTTGATTTAAATGTTGTTCCAAGACCAACAAAGATGTTGATCCTGGAACACTGCTCAGTTTGTTTGAACTGATGAGTCAGATTTGGTAAATGATATGCAGTTCTAATTAACAATCATGAAATAACACAAAGAAAACAAAATAGATTTAATAGCAAACAACATGAAGAAAGATACAGAATTAAGGCAGCAACATACTGACTCTTTTGTCCTTTAGCAAAAGTTTGTTCCCTCTTTCAGTGTTTTAAAATCTCATTCTGTACAATGTACAATGCAGTGCAAGCGGCAACAATATAACAGCACTAAACCAGCTCGATGTGTCAATGAGTTTCTGCATACTTGCGGTATGGTTGATGCATGGAAATTTAAAAACCCAACATTGAGGCATTTTTCTGCAGCTCATCAGATCCATTTCAAGGATTGATTTAATCTTTACAGACAAGACAATGTTACCATTGTGAATACACAGGCATTGTCATTTCTGACCATATACCTGTAGTATTCACTCTCTGCTTTCAAAACAACATACCGTCTCAGTGTATGCGGAGACTCAACTCTAGCAGAGGAGAAGTCTGTTGATTTCGTATCTAATCAGATTACTTTCTTGAAACGAACCGCACGTCGCCGGGTATGACTCAGTGTAACTTCTGGGAGACAACGAAGACAAATAATTTAGTATAGTGCGTGCATGATGGAAAAAGAATGTAGTGGGTCAATCAGATTACAAATGATGTAGATCAACAGCATTCTAGATCCCCACCGTCAGAACTAGATACTCTAACCATGGAGGCCTTGGAGAGATTATATCTGAGATCTAAACAGCAAGAATTAGAGTATGGTGAAAAGGCCAGCTAGTTATATAACAAAAAGACATCACATGGAATAACCACAGATCAGTTGAACATTAACAAGGATACAAAAATACAAAATAAAAATTTATGAGACGCTATACACGTCAGAGCCAAGTGACAGTGCGAACAGCATGCTTTTTTTTTTTTTTTTTTACCAAATTAGAAATACCTACTATCAGTGAACATGATAAAGTCTTGAATAATCCAAATCAACAGTGGAGATCGAATAAGCTGTTACACAATGAAAAGTGGAAAAGTGCCTGGCCCCAATGGATTTATAGTTGAATTTTACAGAACGTTTACACAAACTATCCCCAATTTTGAGCGAAGTTTTCACTGAAATAAATGAGCAAAATTGCACCAACTATGTTGCAGGCTATTATCACAGTTAAAAAAATAAATAAAATAAAATAAAAAGTTTAAATGCACCCAAGATGCAACTCATACCACCCTATATGTTTTCTCTCAAATGATTATGTGACAACGGATGGGGCAACACAGGCAAGCAGCGAATCACTGGTATTTTATCTGCAGGTAAAAGTGATGGGAAGTGTAGTGCTGAGGAGACAGGCAAGGTCAATGGAGCTGGTGACGGTACTCTCCCCTCCAGGAAGGTGTGACCTCATGCAAAAAAAATACATTTCAGCCAGGGTGGGCGTCCTGGAGCGATGTCAGGTGACAGGCAGGTGATTTGGCACAACTCCAGGATGGGTCCTGGAGCTCCAGGGAGTCACCGGCAGCTCAGGAAGCCATGGTGGTACAGGTAGCTCAGGGACCCATGAGTCCGTAAGATGGTAGTACAGGAGATTCCCTCAGCCGCAGTGAAGGAGCAGGGAGAACAGAAGGTCAGATCATTTGTTTCGGAGGGACGGCAGTGCATTGCTCTCTGGCTGAGTTCTGACATGTGATCGAAACCTGGAAGTGCTCTGGGACAAGTGCAGGCTCAGGGTTGAGCTCTTAGACTGGCGTGATCACTGGGTTGAGCTCTGGGACTGGAACGTCAGGGGATGGAGCCAATACTGGACTCTGGTCAGGGGATGGAGCCATTGTGTGTGTAGCCCACACGTAAAAATGGCCGTGGCCATAATGGTCAATGCTGCATTTTCAGGAGCTGACTCAGGGACTGGAATGGGCTCTGGAATTTCCCTCACGGGAACAGACTTATGAATTTCTCACTAGAAAAGACTGGTGGATTTCTCTCGCTGGAACAGACTGGTGAATATGACTCACTGAACAGATTCTGGACATGAGGACCATCCTTTCTTCCTCAGCCTCATCCTTTTTTTTTTTCACACCAGAAAAATATTACCAAAGTCTTCAGAATTATGTATTACTTATTAGAAAATTATATATTGTATATATTGCGTTAAGATTTTTTCAGATGTGTTTGATCAGTAGCCCTCCAGGCACAGGGTTGGACACCCCTGTTCCTCCATAAAATTAGCTGTGTGAAACTCTGCAAGAAAATATCTAGTTAAAAATGCAAAGGTGTAGTCAACTAAACATAATAATATCAGTTTTACGAGTAAATATTAACATTTGCACATTTTTTTTACTCAAAATACATAGATTGAGAAGGGGGACTTTGTACAGTGGGTCAAGAGGCCTGGAGGGCCTATAAGGTTCTTCCCTAGGGGCCCCGGTCCTGGAACGAGATTTCTACTGGCCCTCCCACAACCCACCTCTCAGTCATCACCCCGGAATTCACAATAATGCAATGACCAGTAGAGGAAGCCCAGTTTACCTTGAAACACCATTCATTGTCAATACTGTGGATAATCCCTTTTTTATACTCTAAACAGGCAATATATCTCAGGAGATCCATACTTTTCAAAATGCGGTAAATAACAGCATGAGCAACATATAACTCAATTTTCATTTTCAACATCTTAAGATAATGTTCACAATTAATATTAGCAGTTGTTTTGCATTTTTTTCTGAAAAAAACAAGATTAATAAATATTTAATTTTCACAAAATCTGAATTTCCTGCAACAATGGCACCCATTTTGGATTTAGGTCAGACTGACTAATTGATCACAGAAAACATGAAACAAATAATGTGACCAGCATACTCAAGATCAGAACAACACACTAAAGAGTATGAATCTCGTGGTACACATTGCCTGTTTTAGGGTTAAAGAACACAACACACATGTATCCCGGACATCCTGTAGAATTCTGCCAACCAGATGACGACTTCGAAAATCCTGGTGTTTCCAGTTAAGGTTAAGTTTCCAGTGTTGCTCAGGTGAAAAGTGACCGAACACCTGAAATGTGACTCTTTGTTTGTTTTATTTTCAGTAAAATCAATGTAATATATTTTTGTTCTATTTTTTTTTTTTTTTTTTTTTGTATTTTGAGAGAATTTTATGTTACTAATTAATAATTATGCAATAATTATGATTTAAAAAAAAAACTTTCTTCTTCTTTTTTTCAACTGAGGCTGTATTTCATGTTAAAATAGAGACAAGGCTTTTAAAATCCAATTTTTAATGCTATGGTGTAACCTCTAGATTCCTATATAACTCTATATAAAGAGGCTTGTAAATTCTATAGTTGTTTTGAGACATAAAAACTTACTTTTATTAGGTTGTGGATTTGGATATATATTTAGACATTCTCAAAGACTACTTTTTGTCAAGGTTTAGATATTTTTTGTGCACCTTTTTTTCTGCTGGCTAATTTGTAGATTGTTCCCCCTAACAATTGCTCTTTTTCATATTTCCCATTCATTTCTATGGCAGTCATTTCAACACAAGTGTGACTATTTTTTTTAAAAATATTTAACTATTTTAAATCAAGTCCACTTTCATCGTTTTAGATTTTAAAGAGTTAGTTAGGCAAACATATATCTTTGTTCATATGAAATAAAAGCATTCCAAAAATAAAGAAAAGCATTTTTATAAATGTGGAAAGATACAGGGTTACTGGCATTGTCCAACTTTATGTATTATTATTGGTCTTGTAATACTGCTAAATTTATTCACTGGGCAGAGCATTTAAATCAGGAGAATGAACCTGTTTGGGTAGAGATGGAATAGGCATCTTTCAGGCCAGTCTCTCTGTTTTCAATGCTCTGTCCCCCGCAAACACTTAACAGGAAGTATCTGACAAGCAGTTCTTTGGTGACCAGTCGATTAAAAATATGGGCTCAGTTTAGGTCACATTTTAAGAAAAAACAAGCTCTTTCTTTGCTACCCATTATGTCCAATGCACTGTTCCCACCATCCTTAATTGACCTTAGAAAGGGAGTCAGATGTGTAAGAAATATTTTTCAGGGCTATAGTTTTATTTCCTTTGAATGTATGGTCAAAGATTTTGATATACCTAAAACTAATTTTCACAGATATCTGCAGGTACGAAGCCTCAAAAAATATTTCAGTACCCTTTTGACTCCTCCATCTCATAGTTAGATCAAGGAGTTCTTGAACTGGGGTGCATCTGAGTGAGGTCTGATATCTAAAGTGTATGTCTGATTCAAAGAGCAGCCTATCACCTCTTTAAAGGGTTAATTCACCCAAAAATGAAAATTCTGTCATTTATTACTTACCCTCATGCCGTTCCACACCCGTAAGACCTTCGTTAATCTTCAGAACACAAATTAAGATATTTTAGTTGAAATCTGATAGCTCCGTGAGGCCTTCGTAGGGAGCAATTGACACTTCCTCTCTCAAGATCCATAAAGGTACTAAAAACATATTTAAATCGGTTCATGTGAGTACAGTGGTTCAATATTAATATTATAAAGCGACGAGAATATTTTTGGAGCGCCAAAAAAACAAAATAACGACTTATTTAGTGATGGCCGATTTCAAAACACTGCTTCAGGAATCATCGGAGCATCGGATATGAATCAGTGTGTCGAATCTGCTGTTTGGAGCTCCAAAGTCACGTGATTTCAGCCGTTGGCAGTTTGACACGCGATCTGAATCATGATTCTACACACTGATTCATTTATGCTCCGATGCTTCCCGAAGCAGTGTTTTGAAATCGGTCATCACTAAATAAGTCGTTATTTTGTTTTTTTGGTGCACCAAAAATATTCTCGTCGCTTTATAATATTAATATTGAACCACTGTGCTCACATGAACCGATTTAAATATGTTTTTAGTACCTTTATGGATCTTGGACCCTTCTAGAGGAAGTGTCATTGCTCCCTATGGAGGCCTCACCAGGGGCGGAGCCAGACATTGTAAACATCCGGGGCTTAGCCCAAATCTATATTTGTCCAATGACATTTTAATTTTCTGTTAACAGCTTTACTGACATAAAAGGAGCTTTTGTTGTAGTATTGTTGTTCAGAAAATGCACATTATTTGGCACTGTAATTTGTAACAGTTTGTTGGGTGTACCTCCTCCTACCTAGGGGGATCCGGGGGCATGCTCCCCCGGGAGAAAATTTTGTACATTTTAAGGTTAAATGCATCAATCTGGTGCACTTTGAGAGCTCAAAACTTAAGAGCTTAAGCCCATACAGTGTGCAAATTTTATTTTAGTTTATTTTTTATTAGTTTTTATTACTTACTTACTTTACACAACAGTATAGGGAAATTGCAACAATTTTGTACTAATTTCTTTTTAAAAGATAAATCCTTGAGCTTTTATTTTGATCACCAGATCACCATCTGATCGCGTACGCAAATGTGCGCACTTCTATTTAAAACGCGCAGCACAGACTGTAGGCTATATATACTTAATCACTGTATTTTGCTGTTTTATAAAGGCACAACGCCATATCTCGGTTTCGATTTTAGTTAATTTGTAAAATACAACTTAGAGACCATTTAGGCTTTGTATGTTTTAAATTTTCGGTTTATGATCTGTAGCGGCGGCACAGGGTCATTGGGAAACACTGAATGAATGTTTAGCTGACAAATGTGCCAAAGTTGTCATATTAGTTATATCATAACAGTCATTACATTCGGGGCTTGAGTCAAAACATTCAGGGCTGAAGCCCCGGCAAAATCGGCTGGCGCCGCCCCTGGGCCTCACGGAGCCATCGGATTTCAACTAAAATATCTTAATTTGTGTTCTGAAGATTAACTAAGGTCTTACGGGTGTGGAACAGCATGAAGGTAAGTAATAAATGACAGAATTTTCATTTGTGGGTGAACTAACCCTTTAAGGGAACAGTGGGAAGAGGATTTGGAAGTGTAGTCTCAGAGGCAGTCTGGCAGTCAGCATTTAGGCAAATTCATTCAACATCTATTTGTGTCAGGCATTGATTACTGCAGTTTAAGATAATGAAACTTTTAGACCTTTAGTCACTGTTCTTTCTCCTTCAGTCTGACATAAGAGAATGAGGCAGCTTGAATTCCTTTTTTTATAGTAAATAATGAAGAAACACATTATAACCACTATAAACAATAATACAGCTGATACAATGTGATACAATCCCATGCCATGATGTCTCTACACTGTTTGCTCCTTTATCTTTTCCATGGTTTTCATGTTCAGTGGATTTGATTACTTTTTCTGCTGTTGAATCTACAACAAAAACGCAAAGACAAAAATTACTGCACTGCGATAAAAGCAACAGATCCATCTATAACTTGAACATCACTACTTGACAGAAATGCACTTGTATTCAGATTGTGTAAAAACATTTTAAATTAAAATCTCATACATTCAACCAGTTTTACGTACTGTTAATGAGCAGCTGTACAGTCTTCTGTTCAGATGATTGTGTGATGTAGCAGATGTATTTTCTTGCATCAGTGTAAGTGAGATTATTGAGTTTGATGGAGAAGTTTCCTCTCAGATACTCATCAGGGAAAGTTTCAGCTCTGTTCTTGTACTTTGGGTTCTGTTCTGCTAGAGAATCTTTACCCTCAATTATACTATATACAATTTTGTCATTATTGTCTCTCCAATGCACATCAATGTCTTGGAGTTTATGATCATGTTCAGTGGAAGAACACGGCAGGACAACTGAACCACCAATAACAGCTTCTACTGTGACCTGCAGAGACACTGAAATGACAGAAAATGTAATTGTAAAGACACAATCTGACATTTATACATGTGGCATGATTTTAACTTTTAAATGTGTTGTTCAGATGCTCACCTTTGATCATCAGCACAAATACAAAGATGAAACAGCAACTGCAGAAACAAAATAAAATCCTCAAGCTCAAGTAAAATATCATGACACTAGTAATAGTGGCAAAGTCAAAGTTTGATTCCCACACAGATGGCATAAGATGTCCCTGTTGTTAAATGATCTCAGCTGTCACAGGTAACCATCAAAGCCCCACACATGAAAAATATGTGCAGAATAGATAGGAAACAAAACTTTCAGGGAATTATGTATGCATCGCTTGTCTTAATGGAGAAAAAAGTGCTTATCACCCTTCCCCGGGACTTTGATTGACAGGCGATCTGACCAACCATAATACGGAATCTGCCATTTTGTCCAACAAACAAACCAGATAGGAGAGTTAAAAAATTAATGTCCCTGGACTTGAACTTGACTTGGTGTTTAGTGATGTCTTTCTGCGGTTGAAACAACATACCTTCTAATGTTAATTCATGTTTAATATTAGTAGGAAGACATGATCGGTTCATGTGAATGAGACTGAACTGATCTGTCAGGACACGTTAAAGAGCTACAAAAACTGTATTAATTGTTTGAATTTCTTTTTAAAAAAAATGACACACTTTGAAAGCTGAGACTTTGTTTCATACCAAAAGTAACTTGTCTGTCTTATCTGTTGGCACTCTGTCAGTGTCCTCTTTGCTGCACATACCAGAACACAAAAGATGGAAATACAGCATGCTAATGCTAACTGATAACCACTAAATCCAAATAATAAAGAACGCAGATAAAACAGATAAACCTGATAATCAGGTTTATAATAATTCATGTTTAATTAATATATTAATGATGCTTAAGATTTCCATTTTTTATTAGTTTTGACAACCAAAACACAGCCGGCCAAATGCAAACACGAGCAACAAGCTACATCAGATCTTCATTGCTGAGAAGTAATGCATTTGTCCATTTGATATTTCATTCAGAATTCATCAAACATACCTGATCATCATAGTGGCACTATATATGTATTATTTAAACATATATTGCACATAAATATGTTGAAATACTTTGAAACAACAGAATCTATTGTAACTCTTTCATTTGCCATGCGTTCTACGTAAGACATCGGACGTAAGTCACGTGGAGTAATCATGAACTGGTCAGACATGCACAGATATTAGTAAAACTTTCTTAAATATACTTCAATATATTCAAGACTTTTGATCTTTTACTGAATGTTCACCATTATTAATATCAAACATGTTTCTGATCTTAGTCATTGTACCTCCAGTCACCTGTATGTCTGGACTTTAATTCATCTAAAGACATGACAAAAGCTAGACAAAAAAAAATAGACAAAATATTGTGCTAATTTCACTGAAAAATAATCAGGTTTGATATATAACAATAAAAATAAGTTGGTCTTTTCAGTAGTTAGTTATATTCGTCCTTCCGTTTGATGAGATGTATGATCTTGTAAGTAAAATGAACAGCAGTAATTGAAATGAGTAAATGTACTCAGACTTACATGAATATGAGATTGAAGCTTCTTTCTTAAACTCCTTGTCACAGACACGCCAGGCTCCAGCACCCTCCAATCACAGCGCACACCATCCCCGGAATACTAATCACCGTCACCTGCACCTCATCAGCACACTCATCACCAGCACTACTTAAGACACACTCACACACAGTCACATTGTCTGGTCTTGTTTGCATCAAAGGACCTAAATGTTTACCTCAAGGACTCCTCTTGCTACTTACCTGTACTCCATGTACCCAAGCTCCTTTCCTTGTCGTCTATCTGGTGTGAAGTGTTGTCTGAAGTCATCTACTCCATTCAGCAAGAATCATTCTCCATTGTCACTCTGCAACCACAAAAGGATTGTGTCATCATTCATCAGTCACAAACTTGCATCTGTTTACTCACCTGTTGTCATCCTAATACTCTGCTTGTGTTCAATAAACTACCTGTTAACCTATCTTCTGTCTCCTGGCTGGTCCTATTGTAACACTCCTCTAGGAAGACATTGTATTTTGGATCATGATCCTCGAGTAAATAACTTATCTGAATGATGTCTGATATATTCCTGCGGTCAGTGTCTTAGTACATTGTCATGTCAGCTTACTGAGGCTGAAAGAGAAGAACAGGAAAGCAGAAGTTCCAACAACATCCTCATTCATGACCTAGAGAGAAAAGGAAAGAAAACTGAAAAATACAGGGATTTTTTTTTTTTTTTTTTTTTTTTTTTTTTTGCCATTTGCCTTTCAAATGGTTTTCAAAAATGGATAAACAAACAGATGACTTTTTCTACAAGAAATTGCTTGTTTGTTTTTTCTGTTTATTTCATATTTGGGCTCAATCCACAAAAATCTTCTAGTTCATCAGTTTTCATCCTGACAGTCTGTACAAGTGAAGTAAGAGAATGAGTGAGAAACCAGGCTTTAAATAGGGTGAGACTGATGAAGACAATCAGTGATAAGTCCAGGCAATGGATTATGGGGAATGTAGTGTATGTAGTGAGAGAGTGAGGATAGTCTGGGGTGGAGTGCCCCCTAATGGCTTTCAAGGGCACTCCAGCTGATGAATCTAACACTGAGAATTCTTGTGGTGTTTTTTAATATATAACATCCACATAAACAGATGAAAAAGAGATTGTCCACATACACTGAAACACAAGGCTCCTTGCCTCCTCTGAATATACCTGAGAATACTGAAGTAGATTTAAAGATAACATGTATGTCTGTAATTTTACAGCATACAACTGTTTGGATTAAAAAGTTAATACAATAATTACACAATTTCATACACTGCTGATGATCAGTTCTGCTGAAGTTCAGATGAGTTTGTGATGTAGCAGATTTATTTTCCTTCAGCAGAGTATCGATGAGTTTGAGAGAGAAGTTTCCTCACAGATAATAACCAGGGAAATTTTCTTTTCTGTTCACATAACCTGAATCCTGTTTCTCTGTCTGCTGGGAATTATATCACACACAGTCTTGCTGACACCATGTCTCCAGCTCAGAACAATGTCTAGTTAAAATCCTTAATAAAATAATTTGTATTTGTCCATGTATTTTATTTATTTATTTATTTATTTATTTATTATTATTTGTAATTAATAAAAGGCCTGGTTATAAAAGCTTTTTATTAAATAATAAACACACAAATGTAATTAAAAAAACATGCTCATAAATGAATTACAGTGAACAAACGACAGGCTAGAAAAATTTTCAAGATACACTTACAGCACTAAACACTTTATCAAAACACAAAACACTTTAAATGTCCCACATTTAAGATATTATTAAAAATGTTATTAGCAAATGAATCAATCTTGGCATCTGATATACTCAGTTCATGTAAACATACAGTACTGTGCATAAGTTTAATGCATGTTAGTACCAGATAAAATTGTTTTAAGACAGTTGTTTATATATTTTGCATCAGTCCACTAGTAGGAATATCAACATTTACAAACATTAATTCCAGCAACATTTTTGTAGTAACGTTTGACTTCAATTTTACACATTTTTTGTCTAAGAAAACTTTGCGTGCAAAAGCAGAGCATTTGTACTGTATGCATTACAGCACTGTATAGTATTTGAAACAAATGAACAATGAAGCCAGTTCTCATAGTGCTCAGTCTGGTTCCTAAATACATATGTGTCTCATTTAGTTTGCAAAGGCGTATCACCTGATGCCATTGTTTGATGTTTTAAACAAGAATAGTGTTGCTGTGGCATCAGGATACTGGTGTTATAAATACTGCCACAAGTAAGAAGAGTCCGGTCCCATTTCTCCACAGGTTTATGGTGCTGAGACACGGCCGGGGCCTCCAAGAGCCATCAAGAGTCTCAGCTCTAAGAGCCCAACACCATGTCTCTAGGACATTCTGATAATTTGTTTAAGCTCTGTTCCTCTTCTGATTAAGCAGTTATCCTTGTGCGTGACAACATATGTGCCAAAATACTGCAATAGTCAGCACACAAGGAAGAAGTAGCCTGCTATCAGTGATGTGAGATATGAAGAAAAGTCATAATGGGAGTTGGAACAAAATAATAATTTGATATGCATTCAAGAATTAATGCATCAATGTTTTTCTAAACAATGTGCAGTTTTAATCTTAAGAAATAAAATTCTAAATATAAAATGCTTTTCCAGCATTAGTGTTCAGAGCTGTGTAGCAGATCTGAACTGACCACAATGATTTAAGCACATTTTTATCTTTTTACAAAGACACAACATGAGAAAGAACACTTGTGGTAAAGACAGCAACATTTTGAGTAATTTCCTTTAGATACAGCAAAAACATGTTCCTTATTCAGTGTTTCAAGATCTTATTGTGTTACACGATAAAAACAATGCAGTGCATTTGGCAAGACTATAACAGCACAAGTACAGTGTATTTTGCACCAGCAAGAAGCAATGCAAGATCTAACAATAAAGATAAAAGTAAAAATAATAATAATCAGAAAAACTTAAAGTAAAAAAGTGACCTGTTTGTCTTTTATGGCACTGTTGTTTGTTCTTCAGTTGAGACAAAGAAATTAAAGTAATCATATATTAATCAACCAGTTTTACACACTATTGATGATCAGCAGTACAGTCTTCTGAATAAGATGGGGTTGTGATGTAGCAGATATATTTTCCTGCATCAGTGTGATCAAGATTGTTGTGCTCAGATACTCATCAGGGAAAGTTTCAGCTCTGTTCTTGTACTTTGGGTTCTGTTCTGCTAGAGAATCTTTACCCTCAATTATACAATTTTGTCATTATTGTCTCTCCAATGCACATCAGTGTCTTGGAGTTTATGATCATGTTCAGTGGAAGAACAAGGCAGGACAACTGAACCACCAATAACAGCTTCTACTGTGACCTGCAGAGACACTGAAACTGTAAGTCCAAGCTGGCAGTCTGGCATTTATTTGTGTAGCATGATTTTAACTTTTAAATGTGTTGTTCAGATGCTCACCTTTGTTTATCAGCACTTTAAACACACAAATGAAGCAGCATCTGCAAAAACAGAAAAAAGTAAAAGAAACTGCAACTCAAACAGAAGATCATGACACTAATAATAATGGCAAAGTTAAAGTCTGATTCCTGCATAAACGGGATAAGATGTTCTTGTTGTTAAATGATCTCATGTTTTGTCAGTGGATAATTGTGATCTGACAGCTTATTTTATGTTGGAAATTAAGAGTTTATGTTTATTTGTTAATGGAGGATAAAACCAGGGGTGCAGCAAACATTCTAACACACACACACACACACACACACATTAGTTTAATGATATTTTCTATTACCTAACCCAATCCCTATATGCTTACAGGTGTGAATCCTGTTCCTGGAGGCCACTTTCCTGTAGAGTATAGCTCAACTCCCCTGGGTGGAAGTCCTGAAGTCCTTGATAAGCTGGACATCCCTGCCTGAATAAAACCCTCAAAGAAACCTGTGCAAAACACTAGATTTATAGAAACATAATCTCACACATTTCTAATCCTTTTTTAACTTGTGAGATCCAGCTCACTAGTTGGTGTTTTACAAGTTTAACTATATTATTGAGGATATTTTGGACATCTTAGCAGCCTTTGCTTTTACACTTTTACAACCGTTTACACTTAAAACATTTTTCGAATAATGTCTTATATATTCCCGCTGTCACTGTGCATTTAATACAATGTTATGTCTTGACTTGTGTTTATCATCACTGTAAGGGAAGAACACGATTGCAGAGCTTTCAACATCTGTAGGTTACAACTAGGATGTTGTAACCTACAGAGTTACAATATCCTTATTGTAACCTACAGAGAAAAATGAAAGAGAGAGAACTGAAAACAACAGGGAAATACAGCCTGGACTTTTCATGAATTTGCCTTTCAAATGGGCTCAAAATCTTCCTCATTCCTCTCTCTTGTTTTCATCCTGGCAGTAAGAGACTGTATTTTATGATTGGAGGAGAGATTCAGAGAGACTGAGATAGGATTGTTGTCAGATTAGATGTGCGGGCGAGTGGGCGGGTGCAGTATGTAACATTTGCATGGTCACATTATGGTTTTGTTTATTATCTTGTTATATCCTCATTCTGACCTACAGAGAAACTGAAAGAGACATATTATTTACACAATTTTTTAAAAAAGAATGATAAAATATAACAATGAAAAGGCAAAAAAGTACAGAATTATTTGTTTTGTTATTAAATTGTATTCAGGGTTGATGTTATTGTCCTGTTGCACTTCATACTCTTATGACAGGACCTCACAAACCTGACAGTCAGATTTGCATTTCTCTTCTTTCTGACATATTCTTCTGTATTGTATGTATTACAGCATTTTGTATCGTGTTTTTGCAGTACATAGATAAAATGCTTTTGATGCCTATTGTCATCATACTGTTTCTGAAATACACAGAGGCATTCAGTTTGATTTTTCTTGAATAGTTTGTTTTGTGACCTGATGCCATTATCTGATGCGTTTCATTTACTTTTAAGGAGTTGTGCTTGATGTGGAAACTCTGAGCACCAGGATGTTTGTCATACAAACATGAAAAAGCCCAATCCCATGTGTTTATTGTGATGTTCTGGTGCTGAGATACGGCTGGGGCCCTTAGAGGACATTAAAACCCTCACTGGTCCCTCAAAGAGCCCCAGTGCACTGCCTCAAAACACACCAAACATGTAGAGGAAGGGGAAGGATATGATGATCAGGAGATAGTGGTGTTCAGACACTGAGTTTTTTCCAAATGTGCACACAATTTACTACAATTTTTTGTTTTCTGGTTTTTAAACCAGAAGCCACACTTGCTTTCACACTTTGGATAAAAGCATCAGCCAAATGAATATATGTAAAACATTTGGTTTTAGTAAAAAGTGTAAGATTAGTAATATGTTTGTAATATACAACTTTGACAGATGCATTTCATCAATACAATTTATTGGGTCTTGAATATAATGATCATGCAAATACAATGAAACAATGAGCCTTGTTTTCTGTTTATACCTGAGAATTTTGAAATATATTTTAAACATAATTAACAGTTCCTACAAATACAACATTTTCAATATGAATGTTTACTAGTACAGGATTTTTAAGGCAGCAACATATTGACTCATGTTGTCTTAACTTTAGCCTATTTCAAGATCTCATTATGTTATACAATAAGAATGCAGTGAATAAGGCAAGAATTTAACAGTACAAAACAGCGTCTTTTGCATCATAAAACTGTAAAAACTATAAAACCTAAATTTAACTTTTAAACTTACAATGTGGAAAGACAAGGCAAGGTTATTTACAGAACACTTTATACACACTATTAATTTAAAGCACTTGACTTAAAAGTGATAATCATAAAGGGTACAAAATATAAAAATAGTTATTAAAGCCAGAATATGTAACTTGGTCCTTTAGCAGTTGCAGCATAAAACTACTTGCGGAGGAACATTAGGTTTGGTAATTACATGAGCTGCGAGTCGCTCTGTTATTCTGCACACATGAATCTGATGGTTTGACGTGCATCACTTACAGCTAGGACTTTGTCAATTTTGACATTTTGTGTCATTTAAATTTTTTAAAGTCATAATTTTGATTTTCTTCTCATAATAATGACTTTTTATTCCATAATTGACATTTTACGTTAGAATTTCAAATTTTTAATCTCATGTTTTATGATCTTATGTGCAAGAAATGGGCCTACATACTGAGCCCATGGTTACAGGTGAGCATCTTATCAGTGCAAATGTCACTAACAACACCCCCTCCCCCATAAATAAATAAATAATAAAAAACAGATATTTAAAAAATGACTTGCGAGCAGATAATTTATATTCTGCTGTTGTTTTGACTTGGCAATGTTACAACATAAACATTGTTTTGAGAACCTTGTCTCGACAATAAACTTAGCTCACGATGCTTTTGAGAAATGTAGCCCTTTTCAATGCACAGCAAATATGATGCTATTTGATGGTTAATTTGCGTTTCATTATGGATAATGTTGATTTCCGTTTTTGTAGCTTTAAAAAACTTCCACTGTATGTAGATGTAGAGCTTGACCTTTCCTATATTTACAGATATGACACAAAACATGCGCAGACTAATGATTTCCCATGAAATCCATCCTAACGGCTGTAAAATATAACTGTTATAGGCTTAATGTGATCAGCAGGAAATACAGTAACAGTTTCCATTCTGTTCCCTGTTCTTCAACCAAATAATTTGCACACTCTTCTCATTATTTCTTACTTTTTCCATCCAAAGTTGTTTAAGTTGTTTAAAAATTAAGCACTGACATCCTCGTCTGACTCAGTGTTTAGCGCAAAATTTCATGCAATTGTTGCCGGTACACCAAGCTATACAGTTGTGCCATGTAACAACTTTCTCTTATCAGCTTTATTATTATCAGCTCTTACTGATTCATAATGTTTTCAACCTCATGAGCATCTGATCTCATGCTGTGTCCGCCAGCACTAAGATTGCTTGAGGACTTTTTTCTCAAGTAAACTAAAATTAAACCTATAACTATAACTATAACTATACCGAGTACAATGCCACTCCAAAGCAAAGGCGATGATATCCACACACTGCTTGATTTTGTTATTCTTTGGTCTTCTTGTCCAGTTTCTGCTGTTGATTCTGCAACAAAAAAAGTATAACAGATAATTTTACCTCACTGTGACAGACAAAAGACCCGTCTATACTTAATAAACAGCAGCATTCAGACGGAAACATCACTAGTGAACTCGGGGTCAATTTCTTGCAGCATTTAGATTTTAAAGCAAACAACTGTAGTAAAATTAAAACTTCATGCACTAATCTTCTACTTTCACACACCCTTAATGATCAGCTGTACAGCAGGTTGTTCAGATGAGTGTGAGATGAGGCAGCTGTAGTCTCCTGTATCAGCATAAATGAGATTGTGGAGTTTGATGGAAAAGTTTCCTCTCTCATACTCCTCTGGAAATGATTCGGTTCTGTTTCTATACTCTGAATCCTGTTTCTCTTGTGAATGACTGCTGGGAATTATATCATGCACAATCTTGCTGCTATTGTGTCTCCAAAACACATGAATATCTTGAAGGTTATGATATTGTTCAGTGGAAGAACATGGAAGGACAACAGAACCGCCAATAACAGCCTCTACTACGGTGTCCTGCAGAAACACTGAAACAAGAGAAACTTTAACTGTAACTTTAACAGTCAGGCATTAATTTATCTTTCAAATGTAGCTTGTTCAGGTGCTCACCTTTATTTATCAGCACTGCAAACACACAGATGAAGCCACAACTGCAGAGACAGAGAAAACAAGTTCATTTAACTTCGTTTGGTTCAACTTGAATAGCACGGTACAAACAACACTAAAGTCATGAGTTTGATTCCCACATAACACACTTAATACAGGTAAAAGGGTAAGATAGGACAGGGTGTCCTCCCATACTTGGTTTTCTTACTGATCACAGATGTCACTAAATTCATCTCTAAATATATTAGAAACTGGCAGTAAATGTTCTTAAGGTAGCTTCTTTAGCCATCTTACCCTATTGGTAAAACCTTGAATTCACTACAAATCAAATTACTATAAACTAAAACTAACTTACCAGCCCAGGTGAAAAAATATTATGTTAATTTATAGTAAATACTATAGAGTTTTTGAACCATACAGTAAAGTACTTGAATTAATTTGTTGTGGTAATCCTATAGTTGCTGTGGTAATATAACAACTATAGTAATATAAACAAATTATGTTACTCAATACTGTACTAAGTTTTATTTAATCTATACGGTATATTATACTACAATACACTACAGTTTACTGTAGTAAAAACTAAAGTATACTAAAGTATTTATAACAGTTGATCAGTTCACTATAATTAATATTACAGTATGCTGTAGCATTCATTAAAAAGTGTTGTAAATACTATAATATATACAGTATACTACAATTTACTATAGTATGGTTCAAAAACACTATAGTAAACTATAGTAAATTACTATAGTATTTTTTTTTTTTTTTACCTGGGGGCAAAATGGTGCTAATATGCTAACCACTTAATCAAAATAATAGTTATAGCAGATAAACCATGCATATAAACTTTATAATCATTAATTAACCAATTTGTGTTTAATGTTTTAACAACACTTGAAAGACTTTCCTTTTAAGTCTAGTTTAAATAAAGCATTTATCAACCAAAACACAGCAGGCCCACCATAAACATCAAACTACATCAGGCCTTCTTTGCTGAAGTGTCCATATAGCGTTTGATTCTGCATTCAACAAACATACCTGATATTCATGGCTGCCACATATAATCAAAATATATTTTATTTGACTATATTGTGTAAAATGTTTTTGAAATTAGGATGAAATACTACTTTTTGTATGTATCGGAACTCTTCCGTTTCTCTGTTCCATGCGCTCTACATCAGACGTACGTCACGTGACGTCAACAATAATCACGTGAACTGATCAGACATGCGCAGTTATTCGTTAACCTTTCTCAAATTTACTTCAGCATATTTAAGACTGCTGATCTCTTGCTGAATTTTCACAATTATTAATATAAAACATGTTCTGATCTAAATTCATCTGTCTGTCACGTCTGCACTTTAATTAATCAATAAATGACGACAAAAGCTTATTTGACCTTATATTAAGTGATGTTATGTTAATATAGCTACTTTAACTTTCAAAATTTGCTTTTACCTTAAAATGTACCAATAACCACCATAATAATAGAGGTGGCACAAGAGAAGCCTTTTCATAAAACATGATTAGTAGCGTACGGTGTAGGGTCAAACACAAAGACAAAATACCAGGGCTAAATAATGCAATAAACATGAACTAAATTACATAAAATGTCACACAAAATACACTATTATTTGTAGCAACATTACTGACAACAAAAATTAGTATTATTTATAAAAAATGTAATCATGTGATCTGATGTGTAATGAATTCTGGAATGTTCTTTTTACTGTTTTGCCTAAACAGCCTAAATTATCAGATAACCTTATTCATATTTTTTATTTGTCCAAACCATACATTTTTACAGTATTTTACAGTAAAATTACATATAATATGATGTTGAAAAAACATTTGCAGTCATATACAGTAAGGTAACTTAGTACCTTTAACCAGTTGACATGTTTTAACTGTTTTGACATATTCAGTATACAAAATATTGTGCTACAGTAGTTTCACTGAAAAATACTTACGTTTGATATATAATAATAATAATAATAGGGATGTCCAGATCCGATCACGCGATCGGAAATCGGGCCCGATCACGTGGTTTCAGACTCGATCGGAATCGGACGTTACCTCCCGATCAGGACTCGGATATATATGTATTGGGGTGCAACGGTTCTCTGTAAAAAATCGAACCGTACGGTTCTCCACTTACGGTTCGGTACGCACTTGCACCGTGGTCCATCTCGAATGAGGACGCATCTATTGGTTAATATGGTTTGTTTAAAATAGCAACGTGGGAAACAGACAGACAGAGTTCAGATAATGTATGTTCCAGTCGATGGATGCGCAAAACGTTACAACAACAATAATCAGAAAGCGTGGACAAAACAGTTACTCTTTGTAAACTGTTAACTGCGAGTGCCGTCTGCTCTAATGTCCAGTCATGTACGCCGTCATCGCCGTTGATAGCGCGAGCGCAGGTGAGACCTGAACAGCACACGCTGCTATCTGTGTTTAAACTAACCCATGTAAGCCTTGCTGATTTAAACCTTCAAGAACAAGACGCGAAAGAGAGCTCGCGCGCTGTGAGAAGATTTGTGTGCGCTCATCCGAAGCGCGCACACGCTTATTTCAGTCAGCGCGCAAATACTGAGTTCTCTTTCAAGTCTTGCGCTTCAGCGGACAAATTCATACAAAAATTATGTCAACATGCCCGTCTTAGCGAGTATCCTAGCAAACATAGTCGGTTATGTCTTAAGTGAACGTATATTAGTCGAGAAAGAAAGGCACATGTGTAACAGTATATGTAGGCCTACTGGATCGTGCATGTCTTATAGGGAAAAAAACTATTCCTGCTGCCTGTTTTTAATGTTAAATCAAACAACAAATAACAAAGAAATCACTCACTGCTCTTGACTGAATAGTTTTTGTAACTTCAATAATGATTAATCTTTATTTATTTTATACAGTAAAGATAATATGCAGTGATATTTTATATTTGATTAGTTTATCCATTTTCTGTACGTGAAAACGATTGTTAGATACCTGAAAAACCTGAAAAGCACTGTTCCTGGATCATGGATCTGTTTTTTCGCTCTTCTTTATTCTTTTTTATGTATTATAGCAGTATCGGATCGGGACTCGGTATCGGTAGATACTCAAAATCAAATGACTCAGACTCGGACTCGAGGGCAAAAAAACGTGATCGGGACATCCCTAATAATAATAATAATAATAATAATAATAATAATAATAATAGATGATCTTTTCAAATTAGTAAATGTGCTCAGACTTACATGAATATGAGAATGAAGCTTCTTTCTTAAACTTCTCTTGGAAAACATTGTGTTCCGGATCCTGATCCTCAAGTGAATCATTTCTCTGAATGACGTCTGATATATTCCTGCTGTCATCGAGTCTTAATACTCCGTCACATCTTGACTTTAGTTTACTGTCACTGCAAGAGCAGGACAAGAACGCAGAATTTCAAATAACCCTCATTCTGACCTACAGAGAAAAAAGAAAGAGAAAGAATGACAAACAACAGGAAAATACAGTCTGGCTTTTAAAAATGGTTTTCAAAAATTAATTAACAAATGAATCTTCTACAACAAGAAATTACCTGTTTTTTGTTGTTGTTTATTTGTTTGTTTTTTCTTTTTCTTTTCATATCCGAGCTCAGGTCTGCCTCATAGTTCCTCTCTCTTGTTTTCGTTCTGACAGAATGTGCTGTGCTGTGAAGAGATTCAAGGGTGATTCCCTGATGGGAGGAGAAACTTCTAGTTTCTCTAGTCAGAATAGTTTTTCTAGCCAGACTAGATGAGCAGGTGAGTGGGCAAGTGCAGAGTGTTTTGTGGTTTTGTTTAAACTGCATCCTCATTCTGACAGAGACACTAAAAGAGAGAGAAAGCAAACACAGCCTTGTCATGAATTTGCCTTTAAACTTTGTTTATAAACATACAGTATCAGAATGTAGGTCTGGTTGTGTGCTGCTTGTTTTAATTCAGTTTACCTTTTTGAATTCATTGGCACACATGCATTTGTTTTGCTTTATTATTTTGCATTATTTTAATGTTAATAGATTCAAGATTCAAGTGGCTTTATTGGCATGGTAAAAAGGTTTTACAGATAAAATAATAACAATGAGACAGAAAAGGCAAAAATGTGCACAGTGATTTGTTTTGTTATTTAAATATTATTCATTGTTGATGTTTCCTCTTATGGCTGCCAGGTTTACGTTTCTCTTCTTTTTGATGTATTTTCTATATTGTATGTATTAGCATTTTGTATTGTTTGAATTATAGAATATTGTTTTGTATGTTTTTTTTTATTATTATTATTATTATATGGACAAAATTATTTCGATGTCTGTTTTTTCAGTGTGCCGTTTCTGAAATACATCGGTTTGATTCATTTGGTTTGATTTTTCATCGAGATAAGCACAGGTTTGACCAGATGTCATTCACTAGTAAGGAGTGGTGCTTGATGTGGAAACTCAAACTTAACATTCACTTCACATGAGCAGACGCAACACACATCTATGTAATATGTTTTCTCTGCTGCCCTCAAGAGGCTGCAATTGTTATTTTTTTCCCCATATAAACCCAATGGATACCTCAGATACTATTCAAAATAACTTTTTTTTAACTGTAGGACTATCTACATCAGGGGTCATCAACTATATTTGTCCAAGGGCCAGAATTTTTCACTGCAGACTCTGTAAGGGCCAGATACTCGTAATATAAAATAAAATTCGAATTGTATCCTAATACTGTATGTTATTATTTGATATACTAATTCTAATTCCAAATTTATGTTATTTTTTACATATTACCTGTACTGCAGCAAGCCACCAGGGGGCGATAGCGATATTTTAGGCTTCATATTTGTGAGGCTTTCAAGCTGTCCATCACTGTCACGCAATTGTGCGCAAATCCCAGGCAAGGAAAATTTTGACATTTGTGAAAAAATGAGCACGTGAAACAATAAAAGATGTTCAATGAGAGAACGCGTTTATCGTCATTCTTGACTGAAGGCAGGCTATGGCACAAGCTACTTTTCAGAAGGCTTTTTGTTTCGTTAGATTAAAAATAAAAAACGGTTCTCATTCCCCCTTGAATAAGGCCGGCGACACACTGGCTGCGTGAGCGACTCAGCTGCGTGGCGTGTCCGTTTTTATTTCGGCTCCCATATTTAACAGGTTGGAGTTTGCACACTGAGACACGCGTCTCAGGCGCGCTCGAGCCATGCAGAAAACGCGTGCATGCTAGAAATAGAACCGACGCGTGTTCCAGCAACGGGAGTGTTCTCTGGCTAGAGCGCAGAACAGCGGAGTTTGTGCATGTCTGAGCTTGTGTTTTGTTGCTTTGACATTGTGGAAAATAGAATAATAGACAAAATGTATTAGCATTTTTACCCGTTATTATCAATCTAAATTAATCTCGTTTTAATTTAACTTAATTTCGTTTTTCTTTGTTTAAATTTCTGTGTCAATTTGTTAGTCAGAAAATTATTAGACTACCTTAAAAGTATTGCTTAATTTAACAGACCTGTGTGTGTGCGTTTTATATCACTAGTGCAGTGTCCGTTCTCGGAGCATAAGCCCTGCCCGCGTGAGGTGCGCCGCTTCCCGCTCGCGCTGCTCTAACTGTAGTTTACTAAAAGTTTATTAATTCTGAATGTGTCGCGTCTCGCGTGTCCATCTATATTGCACCAAATGCGACACTGCACTCCCCTGTGAAGTCGATTGGATGAACGGTTCTCGAAATAATAAAAATGCAAACGGATATACAGACACAGATTCCTGCCTTTATTAGAGAGAAAAATATGTTCAGCCCCTCTCTCCGAAGCTTCGAATAGTCGATGTTCATCAAAAAATGGTATTCGGACCAGCCCTAAACTTTTTCCTCTTACAAGGCTATTCCTGAATTCAGTATTATTCTGGGGGCCGGATGGAAATCTCTGGCGGGCCGGATTTGGCCCGCGGGCCGCCAGTTGACGTTGCATGATCTACATGAACAGGGATGGATATGATGATGAGATTTTTATCCAAATGCACACCAGTTAAATCTCATATTTCCACAGAGATGCTACAACAATTTTTCCATCTGCCACCATCAGAAATGTCATTACTCTTGATCCTTCTCTGACCCTGGATTTTTACATTAGTAAACTTTCCAAAGTTGCATTCACAGTATAGTCCAACTTTTTAGTCCAACTTTCAGCCCAAAAGATGCTGAATTACCAGTGCATGCTTTTATTACATTGAGCCTCGACTACTGTGATGCTCTTTTTTGCTGGATTACAGTACACTCTATTTCTCACTTACAGTACATTCAAAATTCTGCTGCAAGAATATTAACCCATATTAAACTATCTGCTCATATCACCCCTGTCTTTTTTAACCTCCACTAGGTCATCTTACATTATTTACTAAATTCTTCTGCTTACCTTTAAATCACTCGATGGCCTTGCTCCTTGCTATCTCTCTGATTTACTTTCTTCTTACATTCCTTCTTGATCACTTTGATCTTCAGGGTGTGCCCTTCTTACTGTACCTATATTTCGTCTATCTTCAATGAACAGCTGGTCGTTTTCTGTCATGACTCATAAGCTATGGGACTCACTACGACTGGCACTATAAGGACAATAACCTCACTCTGAATTCAAATCACAACTTAAAACCTACTTGTTTACCCAATACTAGTCATAATAAGTTTCCTTTCCATACACTTTCCAAATCCTGTACTCCCAGTTGTAATGCTTCCTCAGAATATTTTTGTTACATGTATCTGTCTTGCGTGTTTGTTGTTTATTCTATCCATTTTATATTTTGTTTACTCTATACCACGCTATGTGTCTCTGCTTTTGTACTTAATTGTATGATGATATGCAACTGCAATCATGTCTATTCGGACGGGATTAGTTTTACAAAGTAATTTTACTTCAGGACGTCTGTAATATTAATTGGCCAATTCTCACGGGACAAGACATCTCAGTAAAACTAGCAGAAGTAGGAGGGGTAACGCGATTTACGCACCACTTTCACCTCCCTGTCGTCATGTGGGTATAAATTCCTTCCTGAAACAATGTGCGCAAACACATATAATCTAAATATATAAACTATATATCACAGTTAGGTCTGGTCAAAAGATTTATTAATTAAATTCTGATTGGATTATGATGGAAGGCACTTTGCTAAAGATCAAATTTGTTTTGTGCCTCTGACAATTGCTACGATCATCTTTTTGCTCTGAATGGTATGGAAAATACTTGAGGTTTGCCACAGACTTGTCCCACCACCTACAGCACAAATGATTGTTTCTTCAGGTGAAATTACCTGTTTTTTGTTGTTGTTTATTGGTTTGTTTTTATTTTTATATCTGTGCTCAATCCAGAAAGGTCTGCCTCACAGGTCCTCTCCCTTGTTTTCGTTCTGACAGAATGTACTGTGAAGAGATTCAAAGGTGATATTCCCTGACGGTCTGATCAGGGTCTGAAACTTCAAGTTTCTCTAGTCAGACTAGATGAGCAGGTGAGTGGGCAAGTGCAGAGTGTTTTGTGGTTTTGTTTAAACTGCATCCTCATTCTGACAGAAACTAAAAGAGAGAGAAAGCAAACACAGCCTTGTCATGAATATGCCTTTTTTTTCTTTTTTTAAGCAAAAAGACAGTTGCTAAAGAAGAAAAAAGCAGTGACAGTTATATACATATACAAATACAGAAGAAGACAGGAAGAGAGAGACAAAGAGTAGGCTATAGATATATGGTTGTAGTAGTTTCAGCAGGTACAGGTACAAAGATCAGTTAAGTCAATTTCATGAATTGTATTAGTAATTACTGTTTAGCTTTCCTTGTTGTAGGGATTAAGAAAGAGGGGAAAAAAACTGGAAGTGGCTGCGCTCAGTGATAAATAGATATCAATACAATGTAATGCAACAACAACAATAATAATAATAATAAATAATAATAACAATAATAATAGTAGTTGCAGTAGCTGTCTGTGCTGGATTGGAAGTAATGGCAGTAGCATTGGTAGTGATGATAATAATAATAATAATGACAATAATATTAATGATAATAATAATAATAATTGGACTAGTCAGTGAAATGATTACAGACAAATCCATATCCCGCTAGGTTCAGAAGCCACTCCATTCCTGGTGGCAAGCACAATCGATAGACCCGTCCATACAACCATCAAACCCGCCTCTGATTCGCCTTATCTCTCCTTCACACCCCCGGACATACCAGACTCTCGTGCCAGTGTCAGGCACCTCCAGACAAGGCTCACCTTGTCTGGGTGTGACCCAACAACTGACTATTCTTATGTGAATTCCTGGTGTTCAATTTATCAGTTGAGTCATTTTAAATTATATTCTTTGGGTATAACTGCGGTGTGCCCTAGCCAGCGTTTAACCCAACAGAGATGTTTGACCCAGAACACCGGCAGAGGTGGCGAAAGGAGGAGGCAGGCAATGCAAAAAACAAAAATTAAAACAAAACAAAAAAAGAAACAAAACAAACCATAATCGACAATGCCTGTGTCAAACGGATGTGCCAGTCAGACCCACCGACAGAAACAGAGTGGCCGCCAAACTCAGATAAAACTCAGATTTTACAGATAAAATAATAACAATGAGACATAAAAGGCAAAAATGTGCACAGTGATTTGTTTTGTTATTTAAATATTATTCATTGTTGATGTTTCCTCTTCTCATGGCTGCCAGGTTTGCGTTTCTCTTCTTTTTGATGTATTTTCTATATTGTATGTATTAGCATTTTGTATTGTTTGTATTATTGAATATTGTTTTGTATGTTTTTTTTATTATTATATGGACAAAATGATTTCGATGTCTGTTTTGTCAGTGTGCCGTTTCTGAAATAAATCAGTTTGATTCATTTGGTTTGATTTTTCATCGTGATAAGCACAGGTTTGACCAGATATCATTCACTAGTAAGGAGTGGTGCTTGATGTGGAAATTCGAACTTAACATTCACTTCACGTGAGCAGACGCAACACACATCTATGTAATATGTTTTCTCTGCTGCCCTCAAGAGGCTGCAATTGTTATTTTTACCCCCATATAAACCCAATGGATACCTCAGATACTATTCAAAATTACTTTTTTTTAACTGTAGGACTATCTACAAGAACAGGGTTGGATATGATGATGAGATTTTTATCCAAATGCACACCAATTAAATTCTTATATTACCACAAATGTGCTATTTGTTTGTTTGTTTGTTTATTTATTTATTTATTTATTTTAGTTGACCAAAAATTATGTAAGTGTTGTCACTGGCAAACAGACAAAGAAGATCAAAGGTAATTCCAACACAGTGAACTAATGATGCACAGCTGTGAGTGAGTTAGTGTCCATAGTGCCTGATGAGTGGCAGGAACTTGGAACAAAGGTACAAATGTGACGAATGAAAACCAAAATAAACAGAACATGGCATGAAGGTAACTAAAGTTCCCAGCTTTAACCTACAACAATTTTTCCATCTGCCACCATCAGAAATTTCTTGAAACTCTTGATCCTCCTCTTTAACCTTGGATTTTTACATTAGTAAACTTTCCAAAGTTTCATTCATAGTATAGTCCAACTTTGTTCTTATGTCAGCCCAAAAGATGCTGAATTACCAGTGCACGCTTTTATTACATTGAGCCTCGACTACTGTAATGCTCTTTTTTGCTGGATTACAGCACACTCTATTTCTCACTTACAGTACATTCAAAATTCTGCTGCAAGAACATTAACCCATATTAAACTATCTGCTCATATCACCCCTGTCTTATTTGCAACATCCTGTGTCATCTCACATTACCTTTAAATCACTTGATGGCCTTGCTCCTTGCTATCTCTCTGATTTACTTTCTTCTTACATTCCTTCTTGATCACTTCGTTCTGCTTTTGTACTTAATTGTATCATGATATGTAACTGCAATCATGTCTGTTTCGGGACTGGGCAAATGTCTACTGTCCACTTAATTGATTATGTGAAATGACTGTCTGTAACTATGCGAAATGGCTGTCTTATGATAATGCTTTTGTAAAGCGTCCTTGAGCTTGAGAAAGGTGCTATATAAATTAAACATTATCAACATCTACTGCCATAGGCCTACAAAAATAGAGACATAGCCTGTGCAGTTGTCACAGTAGCAGAGTCTGTTACAGGGTGTCCTGTTGTACTGCTTAGGCAGCAGCTCCACCTTGTGGGGAATTTGGGTATTGTTCACATGTAACAGGGAGTCAGCAGTGTTGTTCTACTGTTGTGCATGTCAGTTCTGAAACAGAACAATACACGGATCTTAATACACAGTTTGTGTAGCGTCCTTATTCACCAACATACAACATGGTGTCAGATAGGCTAGGACCCAAAAGTGAGCTTATGTAGCCAGTCGCTGACGCGACGCGTTTGGTTTATTTACTAGAAAGTTAAGTTATATTTACGTTCATTCGCGGCAAACCAGCTAACATTGCGAATGGAAGATGGCATCGTCCATTCCACCACCTGAGCCGATGAAGATGTCCGGTGACTTGAGCAGCAATTGGGCAAGTTTTCGAGCAGAGTTTGATGATTACTTGCTGGCGACCGGACTATGTAAAGAAAGATGCGGACGTGCAAGCGGCAACACTAAGATGGCTAATGGGCAGTGAGTGCCGACACATATACAAGCACAACCTGGGTCTCACACAAGACCAGCAGAAAGATGAAAAAGCCATACTGGACGCACTTGAAGCCTACTTCACACCCACAAAAAATGTCATCTTCGAGAGGTACGTTTTTGGAAATCTTAGACAAGAGGAGAGTGAGACTATTGATGCGTTTGTTACGAGACTGAGAGAAAAAGCGGCAACATGTGAATTATGGGATCCTAAGAGACCAGCTCATAAGAGACAGGCTTGTTCTTGGAATAACTGATGAGAGCGCGAGACGCCGTCTGCTCAGAGAAAAAGACCTCACATTGGCAATGGCGGTTGATATTTGCCGCGCTGCAGAGATTATGGACAATAAGTTGAAAACTATGGCGCTGGACCACTCTAGGCCTGGGGAAAGCCTTAATGTGGCAGAGGGACAGCGACGGCGGCCTACCAGCAGGCCATTTGAGCCATTCGCCAAACCTGCACAGAGCATGAGAGGAACAGGCGAGTGCAGGTACTGTGGCACTCAACACAGACGTGGGCGGGACCAGTGCCCCGCATTTGGGAAAGCATGCCGCTCGTGCGGCACCCCCAATCACTTTTCTAAAGTATGCATGAAAAGAGGCCAGAACACACGCCAGTTGCACATGATGGACGCCCCCTCTGAAGAGGACCAAGATGATGATGATGGTGGCAATCTGGGCCAGATATACACAGCAATGAGTATAGGAGCAGTGAACACACAGGGGAAGAAATGGTTTGTCAACCTCCCACTGCAGAACGGGCCCCAGAGATGCCAGCTCGACTCCGGAGCAACCTGCAACGTGATGAGCATTAAGGATAAAATGAGACTATGACCTAGGATGCCTCTTCAGCCTAGTCTCACCAGACTAAAACTTTACAACAGTGCCTGGATGAACTCAATGGGCCTGTTCAGCACTCAGTGCGTCATTAGAGGCAGGAGACACAAACTTGACTTTGAAATTGTGAAATCCAGCCAGAGGCCACTACTTTCAGGTTCCACATGCGAGGATCTCGGTCTGATTCGTTTCACTATTCCTGAGGAGCTGAATAGTGTAGAGCACAGCAAGTTGAGCATGCTGACTAAAGAGAGCTTAATCAGCATGTACCATGATGTCTTCAACTGCCTCATTGACTCTCTACCTGGCGACCTACACTTTGAGCTGGACAGCACTGTGGCCCCTGTGCAGTGCGCTCCCAGAAACGTACCAGTGACCCTCAAGGCAGCCGTTAAAGCGCAGTTGGATCAGTATGAAAGGGATGGACACTTAGTCACAGTCACACAACCCACTGACTGGATAAGTAACCTGGTCATAGTAAAGAAGCCAAAGAAACTTAGGCTCTGTATTGACCCCAGACCCCTGAACCGTGCTCTCAAGCGGTCCCATTACCTTATGCCCACCTTAGATGATGTGCTGTACAAACTGCCAAAAGCACATATCTTCACGCTGGTGGACGCACGGGATGCATTTCTACAGTGCCGCCTGGATGAGGAGAGCAGCCTGATGACTACATTTTGGACGCCGTGGGGCAGAAAACGTTGGTTGAAACTCCCTTTCGGCGTGTCGGTAGCACCAGAGCTATAACAGAGGAAGCAGTACGAGCTTCTGGTGGGCCTGAAAGGAATTGAGCCTATAGCTGACGACATCCTAATAGTGGGCTGTGGCGACACTGAGGAGGAAGCCATCCGAGACCATGACGTCAACCTCACCGCACTGATGGACAGATGCAGGAAAGTGAAATTGAGGCTAAGTCTGAAGAAGCTGCAATTTCGAGTTAAGGAAGTCCGCTTTCACGGCCATGTCCTCTCGGCCAAGGGCCTCAAAGCTGACCCTGACAAGGTCAGAGCAGTTCTAGACATGCCCAACCCCACAGACACTAAAGGTGTGCAGCATTTTGTGGGGTTTGTGAACTACCTATCCAAGTTCCAAGTAAGGATGTACAGTGGCACTGGCTGCCAAAGCACGACACAGCCATGAAGGAGATCAAGGCACTGATCACAGCGGTACCTGTTTTGAGGTACTATGACATTAACAAGCCGGTCACCATACAGAGCGACTCCAGCCAGACAGGCCTGGGCTGCTGCTTGCTTCAGAAAGGACAGCCAGTTGCATTCGCATCCCGTGCATTGTCACAAACAGAGCAAAATTATGCACAAATAGAGAAAGAGTGCCTGAGCATTGTGTTTGCCTGCCAGCGATTCCACTACTACCTGTATGGGAGGGGTGATGTTACAGCAGAGACAGATCACCGCCCGTTAGTGTCCATCTTCAGTAAGCCTCTCCTCAGTGCACCAAAGCGCCTCCAAAGCATGCTCCTTACGCTCCAGAACTACTGCTTCAATGTGGTGTACAAGCCAGGCCCAGAAATGTATATCAGTGACACGCTCAGCAGAGCTGCTACACCACCACAGAGCACAGACACACAGTACAGGCGGGAAATGGTCTGCAGCCTGCAGCAGGAACAGTATGACACCAAAGCGATCTGAACGTCACCAGCCAACGTCTTTCACAAATCCGACAACACACAGAGAAGGATGAGTGCCTTCAGATGCTCAAGACTGTCGTGCTTGAAGGATGGCCAGACTGCAGAGAGGAGACGCCTATAGTAATTAGAGGGTACTGGGCCATCAGAGATGAAATTAGTGTGCAAGACAGCGTACTCTTCAGAAGCCAGCGTGTTATCATTCCTAAAACGTTGCGACCGGAAATGCTGAGACGGATTCACTACAGCCACGTAGGGGGAGAAGCTTGCTACAGGCAAGCCCATGACACCCTATTCTGGCCCAACATGCAGGGGGAAATCAAAGACTTTGTGCATCAATGCTCTGTGTGCAATGAGTACGCATATGAACAACAAAAGGAGACCATGATGTCACACCCACTACCCACACGTCCCTGGCAGATAGTGAGCATGGACTTGTTCAACCATGGTGGAAAGGATTTCCTGCTAGTGGTGGACCACTACTCTGACTTCTGGGAGGTCGATCTGCTTCCTGACCTCTCAGCTGAAACTACGGTCCTGAGGTGCAAGGCTCAGTTTGCACGCCATGGCATACCAGACCGGGTAATTTCTGACTGCGGATGTCAGTTTGCATGTGGAGCTTTCAGGGCATTTGCGAAAGAGTGGTGCTTTGAGCATGTTACCTCATCACCAAGACACCCAAAAGCCAATGGCAAAGCAGAGTCGGCAGTGAAGATTGTAAAAAACCTGTGCAAAAGAGCCACATTTGCTGGCGAGGACCCATGGAAAGCTATTCTCCATTGGAGAAACACGCCCACGGAAGGACTGCACTGCAGTCCTGCACAGCGGCTGATGTCACGGAGACTGAGAACGCACCTCCCTGTGGCGGACCAGCTTCTGATGCCCCGGGTCATCACTGAGATACCGGAAAAACTGTGTGTGAAGCGGCAGATTGCGAAACTGAACTATGACAGATCAGCCAAAGATTTACCTGAGCTGAATATTGGCCAGCCCATCAGGATGAAACCACTCCCTGGGGACAGGACGGGCCGGTGGAGAAAAGGGGTGTGCTTGCAGCAGGCGGGCCCCAGGTCCTATGTTGTTAATGTGGAAGGGACAACATACCGTCGCAACAGGGTCGATCTTAGACCAGCGGAGAAAGTCCCATCTCTGTCATCAGGGCATCTAGAACGTTCCCTGGAGTATCCCGGGAACACACATGCAACAGAAGGGGGCTCTGCGAGCGAGGACAGCAGTGGAGAGACAGGCACCAGTCATGGGGAGGCACCCCATTCATCACAAACCATTTGCACACCACACCGAGAGGAGCAGGGCCAGACATACTCCCGGAGTGGCAGGCTAATTAAGCCTCGGGATAGATTGAACCTTTAAGTGGGGCAAACTAAACAAATGAAGTGAACACTTGAAAACAAGAACGCTGTTAGCAGCTCTGTTAGGTAAATTGGGTTTTTTTCCGGTTCATTGTAATAGCCTGTTATCAAGTCGGGGTGTTCGCTGCAGAGTTAACAGGTACGGTTTAATTAAGTTCAGGTTTGTTGACAATGCCTTTTATAGTTTGGATATCTTACTACAGGAAGGGAGATGTTACAGGGTGTCCTGTTGTACTGCTTAGGCAGCAGCTCCACCTTGTGGAGAATTTGGGTATCGTTCACATGTAACAGGGAGTCAGCAGTGTTGTTCTACTGTTGTGCATGTCAGTTCTGAAACAGAACAATACACTGATCTTAATACACAGTTTGTGTAGCGTCCTTATTCACCAACATACAACAGAGTCCCAGTGATTACCATCAGAGGGAACTTCACCCCAGACTGCTGTCACTCCATCAAGGACTACATTACCCATAATCCTTGCCCAGACTCATCAGCACTGTTTTCAGTTGTCTCATTAGCCTGTTTAGCTCACCCTATATAAGCCTAGTTTTCTCAGTCATTCTCTATGAGAAAAATACAGACCTACTAAAAATAAAAATAAAAATACTACCTATTAAATATACAAAGGCAAAACAGAAGCTAAGCGGTGTGGTATGTGGCTTTTAATATACATAGTCCATTAGGGAGGGGATCACAAATGGAAGGGTAATTGAAGATCTGATAGAGGAATGAGATTTGGTTTGTATGAATGACGGAAGAAGCACAAAATTTAACTTAAAGGGTTAGTTCACCCAAAAATGAAAATTATGTCATTAATGACTCACCCTCATGTCATTCCAAACCCGTAAGACCTCCGTTCATCTTGGGAACACAGTTTAAGATATTTTAGATTTAGTCTGAGAGCTTTCTGTCCCTCCAATTAAAATGTATGTACGGTAGACTGTCCATGTCCAGAAAGGTAATAAAAACATCATCAAAGTAGTCCATGTGACATCAGTGGGTTAGTTAGAAGTTTTTGAAGCATCGAAAATACATTCTGTTCCAAAAATAACAAAAACTACGACTTTATTCAGCATTGTCTTCTCTTCCGGCTTTCAATCCACAGTGACGCTGCTTCTTCTTCTTCTACGGTGGTTGGCATCCAGCTTATTGGTGCATTACCGCCCCCTTCTGCTCCGGACAGTGACGCTGATGACGTGTTATTTAGTGCGCCCTAGCTTTGTTTACAGTCTGAGGGAGACGCACGCTGTATTCAAGCTATTCTACATTGTTTGTATCTTGGTATTGCTATATTTTTTTTAAATGGTGCGTAGGTGTGCATGTCACGGATGTCCTAATCGCGTCACTGTCCAGAGCAGAAGGGGGCGGTAATGCACCAATAAGCTGGATCCCAACCGTCGTAGAAGAAGAAGAAGAAGCAGCGTCACTGTGGATTGAAAGCGGATATACACAGACCCGGAAGAGAAGACAATGCTGAATAAAGTCGTAGTTTTTGTTATTTTTGGACCAAAATGTATTTTCGATGCTTCAAAAAACTAACCCACTGATGTCACATGGACTACTTTGATGATGTTTTTATTACCTTTCTGGACATGGACAGTATACCGTACATGCATTTTCAATGGAGGGACAGAAAGCTCTCGGACTAAATCTAAAATATCTTAAACTGTGTTCCGAAGATGAACGGAGGTATTACGGGTTTGGAACGACATGAGGGTGAGTCATTAATGACATAATTTTCATTTTTGGGTGAACTAACCCTTTAACTATGGGTGGTGAGTCAGTATTATCTAACCCTAGTGTCTAGCTCCTTAGCTGGTATATGTACAAGGGCAAAACAGAAGCAAAGTGGTGTGGTATGCAGATTTCAATGTGTATAGTCCATTATGGGGGGGATCACTCACAGATTTAAATGGAAGGGTAATTGAAGATGTGATAGAGGAAATAGATTTGGTTTGTATGAATGACGGAGGAAGCATCCCTAAACCTACCCTTAGTGATTTATAGTGCATACACACTTTATGAGCACATGTGTTCCCTGGGATCGAACCAACGATCACATGATCACATCATTGCATATTGTTATTGCAATGCTCTACCAATTGAGCTACGCGAAACCCGGAACATGACGCAGATAAAAGGGAACAATGCATTAAAATTAAAGTGTCCTGTTGTCGAAAGGGGCGCAATTTTAGCAAACACTCCTATGGGTCGTATTTCATGAATTAAAATGAAAGTGTCCCGTTATCAATAGGGGCGCCACTCTAGTAAACACTCCTATGGGTCATATTTCAGGGAAGTGACAAATGACCTACAGTATATGGTCGTATTGGTTGGAGAACATGTTGCTCCTTGCCTCCTTTGCCAGATATAACATGACACTAATCTATGACTGTTGTAATAATTTTGTTAAACAGATGAAAAAAATGACATTTTGAAAATATCAGCAGTTATCAGCAGTTGTTATTTTCTTGTTCATTAGGTTATGTTTGTGAGTTTCACCTCACCTCTTGCAGTTGCAAAATGGTGGCTCTACTGTGTGACAGAGTAAACCATGCTTACCCACCAAACCTTCGTCACTTAGCAGAAACTATTAACTCTTTTCTTGTTTCACAGTGTTTCTAGACACAGCAACCCAGTCTCATGAGGATTCGTAATAATTTGTACGAGATCATACAAATTCAAACCTAAACCTGACCATGGTTGTAATATGGAAAAACTGTATAACTATAGAATATTTAGGAAAATCTTAGTCATACTTTATAATATCACACAATTTTAGCATCTTGTACAAATTATTGCGTTGGATATATGTGACAAATAGGTTTGCTGATGTTACTGCAATTATCTGGAAATTTACTGTCATGTTTAACTTGGTTAGTAAAGTAATGGTGGTGGTGGGGCGTTAAGTGTTGAAAAAAAGTATTTACAATGTGGTCAGAGCAAACTTGACTTCCTCTTCTGTCTGGTTCAGAGCTGCAGTAGACTTCATCATAAATGTGTGGAAGGAACCAGGTTTCATTAGATTCAATGATTTTATTCATCCAGGAACATGAAGATCATTCAGCTTCAGCTCTGTGAGTTTATAACATATGAATATGTTTGTGTATATTTATGTTAAAGGTTCACAATAGTTTTAAGCATCTAATTAAAACATTTTAAATTAATTTGTGATACATGTTTATTTATTTTTATCTTATAGATGTATTAATCTGTTGTCGAGCTGCAGCAGCAAATCAACTAACTGATTTGGGATCAAATGTGACCATAAACTGTGATCTTGATGATAATGAGATTTATTGGATTTTACTGAAAACACCAGATCCTCCAACAGTGATTCTACGATCAACCTCAGTTCCAACAGCACCTTTTTACTCAAACAAAACATTCAGAAACAAATATTCACTGCAATTTAAACATCTGGTTATAAATAATGTCACGGCTGATGAATTAGGAGTTTATTACTGTATGAACACACGCACACCTCTAAAACTCAGCAACAGCACCAGACTGTACATCGCCGGTGAGTTCATTTGCTAATCCATATTGATGATAAATATTTTCTCTTATTTATTTATACATTTGTAATTCACTACAGTTTTTGGAGCACCTATAAAAACATTACTAAAGCACTCAATTGTAGCTCCACAAAAGTTGAATATGTTATAGATATTTACCTCGGTTCTACAAAATTGCAGTCATTGTGCTCCAGACTATTAGCAGTTGTCACTATAACAGATTATGAACACTTTCTTTTCAGAACCAATTCAATTAACTGAGTCAACTGAGTGTCACAATCATACAGTGGTGGAGTGTATTGATCAGAATCAGACACAATGGCAGATTATCATCACAATATCTGGTCTGATGAACGGGCTTCTGGTCATCGTGGTTATCGTTGGTGAGTTATCAATATGCTGTTCTCCATAGGCAGCTGAAGTTAAATAGTGCAAGTTCTTTATTTAGGCTTTTAACTTATTTTTGGCATTTATATACATTGAATCTGAATTCACTGTTTTACCATTTTTAGGACTAGTAAAGGATTTTGTTGGAAACAGAAGGTCCACAGAACACTCACAACATCTCAACACTGATCTACAGCAGTCACACGTTATAGAAGAGCATCAGGACCAGTTTCAGGTATGAATTTATTAATGAAGCTCTTGATAATATTGTAAGATTCTTGCTTATCTTTCATTTGTTTGATAAAATAATAACTTTGATCCATGTTGATACGGTTTATATTGTTTTCTTCACTGCTCTTTCAGTATGCTGAGGTGGATTTTTCCAAGCTACGTAGAAACTTTCTGTTCAGCCAAGTCACCTATGCTGTACTAAAGCCGGTAAAATCATGAACTTATGCGTATGATGGGCTACTTATTTTGATCACTGTTTCTTGAATTTCTAACCACAAACTGTTTGGCAGCTCTCAGCAAAGCATGCTGGGGATCCGCTGAAAAGTTTAAAAAAAAAAACTAAAACAATCAGTTAAAATGGACTAAACAATGTGATTTGATTTATCACTGCATCAGTTATTTTGTACAAAAAAGCAAACGGCATCAGTTAACTGACCAAAGGTTTAACTTCTAGGGAGTTTAAACAGCTGGTGGGATTATTGAAAAAAAAAATGTGCTGACAAATGTATATTTTCTGTGTAGAAAAACATTGTCCTTATATTTTAAACATACTCTATTATTTTAAACTGATACTAAAAAAAAACAACAAAAAAAAAACAATATGAATATCGTGTTTTCACACTTGGTCCTTTTCAGGGGTCTGAACATGGTTCATGTGATTTTTGGCCCATATGTGAACACTCCAAACGATCTTAGACCCTTTAAAAATGAACCAAACGAGACCTTCTCCGGAGGTGAAAAAAAAATTGATTATTCCATTCACGAATTCCAGTGTTGTTTGGCCATCAGATGCCTCCATACAAATCGGCTGTTCATCATGGCTGCTTCTTTTCTCAGATCTCTACAATTTGTTCACAATACACTTGTTTACTGTAATTTCAACTGCTTCCAAACTGTGTAGGAGAGATGCGGCTGCGCGCCTTGCCAGTTTTAACATTTTTTGATATACGGTTTTACAAGTGCACACACTTTTGGTGCATGTGTAAAAAAAAAAAAAAAAAAGCCGTCACAGCACATGTACTACACTAAAGAACTTATATTGACTAAACTGAATTATTTGTAGTGTCTTATTGTGTTTAAAGTGCCAAAACACACAAGGTACAGATAAACAGTTGGTTTGGTATAAAGTGAATGTAATCATCTGGAAGAAATCATGTATGTTCAGTATATTCATTATTGGATCCATGCATTACTGTACTTCTTAAAGTGACAGCAGCTTAAAATAAGAATCAGTAGAATCAATATACATTTATACAGTGAAGAATATGCTTCTTTTTTTTTTTTTTTCATTTGATTATTCCATTCCATTTCTTTTTTTCTTTTTTTAAACAATTTTATTTATCAAATTATCACCCGTTTAAACAACAATTACAATTTTCCATTATTTCCATTTCTTACTTGAATGCTGTTTTTAGGTATACCTACTGTACCTGGAAAATTTAAAGCAATTTCATTTGCATCTTTCTTTTATTATATTTGTCCTATTTTTTTTTTTTTAGTTTTTTCTATGTGGATGTTGGCATTGTCTTCTGCAATAAAACATTATTCAAAGAAAACATTTTAAAATAAATGTTATTTACAAAAGGTATGTGTGATAATGTGCAAGAATATGGATGTACTGTAGTATTGAAGAAAAAAAGTATATTTTGTGCAAAAAATAAACAACCTAGAGATAAGCTCATTCAACAGCATTTGTAGCAATGTCATTTTACAAAAGAATAATAATTAATAATAATAATTCTTTAAAAACAAATATCTTGGTTAGTGAGGTACATACAATGTAAGTGAATGGGATTAAATTTTGAAGGCTATAGGGTCAGCCATCAAACACTGAACTGGACTAGATCCAAAAAGCAACAGTATGAACACAAACAGGTCTGAGACCACATTCCTACTTTAGTGGACCAAAAAAATGATCTGAGTCCTCTATCAGGGACAGTGTGAACGTAAAGAGAACTGGGTCCTTTTTCACTTTGTTCACCTCCTAGTCCACTTAAAGGATTCTGAGTTTGGTTCTTTTAAGAAGGACTCAAGTGTGAAAACACCCTAAGACTGTATTTAAAACATTCCTTTATAATATATATATATAAAGGAATATATATATACACTGTGTTCCAAATTATTATGCAATTGACATATCAGTAAGATTTCAGTACAATAAACATTCAGATTTTAGTTTTTCTAAGAAAATGTTTGTTTGTTTATTTATCCGTGTCTTTTTAGATAACTGTATCAATCTCAGACAAAATAATTTGCCAGATCTATGGAAACCCTACTTAGAGGTTGTTCCACATTATTAAGCAAGTCACAATTCTCATGCAATATGGGGAGGAAGAAAGATCTTTCTGAAGATGAAAAGCATGAAATGGTGCAATGTTGTGCAAAAGGCATGAAAACAACTAATATTGTGTGAAACTGAATGGAGATTATCAAATTATCATAAGATTTGTGAGTGATTTAGAGCACAGCAGAACTCGGTCGGATAAAGGCTTATTAATGAAAGTTCCTATCAAAAAAATTATTGTATTAAAAGGGCAGCTATAAAAAAAGCCAGTGTTGAGCAGCAAACAGGTATTTGAAGCTGCTGGTGTCTCTGGAGTCTCAAGAAGCTCTCCATGCAGGCTGGCAGTTGTGCGTAAAGATGCATTTCAGCCACTCCAAACCAAACCTCACAAAGAGAAACATTTACAGTGATTTTAGAAATACATTTTCAAACAGTTTTATTGCTGTGGTGTTTTTTTGCAGCATGGGATAGTGCATAGTGCATTGTACAATAGTGCATTGTACTATGCACTATCCTCCTTTTTATACCATAGCTGAAAATGGCCAGTTTTGAACTCCACATATCTTGCAAAAGTCATTTTAATACCCTCCATCTCACTTCCCAGTATTCCAGCCCAAATCATCACCCACAGCTCCTTGCTGACGTCACAGTCTTGTTGGAACGTGGTGGCCATTCACCAACCATCCAGAAATCCATCCATTTAGACCATGCATTGTAGTACAGCATTAGTCAGTGAATTAATCTATTCAAAAATGAGTCTTCATGTATTTCTACACCCACTGTAAATGTTTCTCTTGTGAGGTTTGGTTTGAAGTGGCTAAAATGCATCTTAACACACAACTGCCAGCCTGCATGGAGAGCTTCTTGAGACTCCAGAGACACCAGCAGCTTCAAATACCTGTTTGCTGCTCAACACTGGCTTTTTTATAGCTGCCCTTTTAATACAATACATTTTTTTGACAGGAACTTTCATGAATAAGCCTTTATCTAAATCACTCACAAATCTTATGATAATTTGATAATCTCCATTCAGTTTCACACAATATTAGTTGTTTTCATGCCGTTTGCACAACATTGCACCATTTCATGCTTTTCGTCTTCAGAAAGATCTTTCTTCCTCCCCATATTGCATGAGAACTGTGACTTGCTTAATAATGTGGAACAACCTCTAAGTAGGGTTTCCATAGACCTGGCAAATTATTTTGTCTGAGATTGATACCAGTTATCTAAAAAGACATGGATAAATAAACAAACAAACATTTTCTTAGAAAAACTAAAATCTGAATGTTTATTGTACAGAAATCTTACTGATATGTCACTTGCATAATAATTTGGAACGCAGTGTATATATATATATATATATATATATATATATATATATATATATATATTAGGGCTGTCAAAATAACGTGTTAATTTCGATTAAAGGTGCCATCGAACGTTTTTTTACAAGATGTAATATAAGTCTAAGATGTCCCCTGAATGTGTCTGTGAAGTTTCAGCTCAAATACCCCATAGATTTTTTTTTATTAATTTTTTTAACTGCCTATTTTGGGGCATCATTAAATATGAGCCGATTTATGCTCTGCGGCCCTTAAATCGTGCTCTCCGCCCACGGAGCTCGCGCTTGCCTTACAGTGCATAAACAAAGTTTACACAGCTAATATAACCCTCAAATGGATCTTTACAAAGTGTTGTCATGCATGCGGCATGCATGCGTCAGATTATGTGAGTATTGTATACTGTTATATTGTTTACATTTGATTCTGAATGAATTTGAGGCTGTGCTCTGTGGCTAATGGCTAATGCTAACTGTTGGAGAGATTTATAAGGAATGAAGTTGTGTTTATGAATTATACAGACTGCCAGTGTTTAAAAATGAAAATAGCGACGGCTCTTGTCTCTGTGAATACAGTATGAAACGATGGTAACTTTAACCACATTTAACAGTACATTAGCAACATGCTAATGAAACATTTAGAAAGACAGTTTACAAATATTACTAAAAATATCATGATATCATGGATAATGTCAGTTATTATTGCTCCATCTGCCATTTATCGCTATTGTCCTTGCTTGCTTACCTAATCTGATGATTCTGCTGTGCACATCCAGACGTTCATGGCTGCCCTTGTCTAATGCCTTTCATAATGTTGGGATCATGGGCTGGCATATGCAAATATTGGGGGCGTACACCCCGACTGTTACGTAACAGTCTGTGTTATGTTGAGATTCGCCTGTTCTTCGGAGGTCTTTTAAACAAATGAGATTTATATAAGAAGGAGGAAACAATGGTGTTTGAGACTCACTGTATGTCATTTCCATGTACTGAACTCTTGTTATTCAACTATGCCAAGACAAATTCAATTTTTCATTCGAGGGCACCTTTAATTAATCTGAGAAAAAATAACGTGTTAAAAAAAAATAACGCAGATTAATCCATTCCGTAATGACCTTTGAACCTGGAGCCGTTCTAGCCAGAGCCATATAGAGCCATCTCTCTATGGCTCTGGTTCTAGCCACCATTCGACTGTATGAAGGAGGGAGACGACTGCTGAGCTGACGGACAGAACGAGCAGAGCTCCTCCCTTGTGCGCGCGAGCTCTCTTTGTCATCAAAGTAAGCGTCGTCTTCGCACTCTCTCTACCTCACACATAATAATCTAAATCAACTGACACAATGCTAAAAGTTCCTAAGACCGAATCCATGTTTCACGAAGCGCATTCGGAGAATGTTTTCCTGAATAACCGCTGGGTGTGAATAGTGCTCAAAAGAACGCCACCTCATCTTCTCTGACAGGCGCCCTGCACGTGCAGCTGACATAAACCACACTTTTAGTAAACAAAAAGAAAATCCTATCCAGTGGTGAAGTGTTTTCTGTGTTGACAAATCTTTTGCGATGTCCTAATCGCGATTCGCACGCAACGCGTCAACGTCCGCTAATGTCCAATTCGTGACCTAATGACTAATTTGAACAGATTCATTTTAATGAATCATGACAACAACTGATCTGTCCACACGGTCTATAATGAATAATTTACTCGAACAACTCTCAAATGAGAACATAAGTGTGCTTACCCCATTTAGCAAGAGTGGTTAGTAAAATTAGCCTTAATAATCCACAATATTTTCAGGTTATTTAAATGACAATGTGTAGTAAATTAGGCCTACCTATAAAATCATTAAATTAGTTTAGACTGGAGTGAGGTGAAACCGGGAACAAAGCAAGTTGTTGTTAGCTAGGTGCATTCAATTGTATATGGTAGAAAATTATATTATTAGTTAATATAACTTCTAAATGCTACTTTTTAATACTTTTCAGGTTTAGCAAAAAAGCATCTTCTCTTACAAAGCTATAAAATCACTTTTTTTTTTTTTTGCAAAGAGGGCAAGAAAGAATTACAGTGAGAGTGACGGGTACTTCATTGTCAGTATCGGGCTCGCAGATCACGTGGGTAGGGCACTTTTTACTGTTTGTGTGGATGACCATGTCTGTCACTACCGAATACGAATTGAAATATTTAATACTTTCTCAGCAAAAATTATGTATGCGATTAATTTAGATTAATTAATCACAGAGTATGTAATTAATTCGATTAAAAATTTTAATCGATTGACAATATATATATATTCTTGTTGTGTCAGAGGCAACCACACCCTCTGCACCAGACCTCTACACTCTACCCACTCGTTCCCAATCACCAGAGACACTTACCTTTGCAGAATAATAAATAAACTAAAAACAAAGAAAAGAAAAAGAGCAAAGCAAAGAGCAAAGTACAAAGTTATTCTGAAATGGCTTGGCATGAGTTACACCTCAAATTAGTATCACTTATATTTATTGATGTCATATTTATATATATTTTGTATAAGTATATATGCAGACAATGCAACTTGTCAATTTGTTTTCATCTGAATTCAACTGAAGTGCTAAACCAAAAATATGTTCCATTGTGGCAATATGTGGCAACCAATGTGGACAGGGTCTCTCACCTTTATCTAGAGTGGAGGTTAAACCTTGCAGTGTTTTTCCAATACCATTATACATTAATGTATCTCTGTTCTCACAGTTGTCTAAACCTCAAATGGAAACATCACCATTATAGTATGAATGACTTATTTGTTTACTAGATCTACACAGTGAACTTGTCAAGAGTGCTAATGCATGTAAAAACACCTTCACACTTGATACTGACATTTATATTGCTATGAACATCCAACAGTTAATAGACTGCATCTGTGAAAGCAGCTTCACATTGATCTAGGGTCATTCTCAGAGGCTTTAACCGATGAAAAAAAAAAAGTTGTACTAGGAGTGCAAAAACTAGGCCTCATGGGAAACCGCAAAGAAATACAAGAATAATGCACACTAGATTATGAATATGAAATCTAGTGCTGTAAACACAAACAAGCAGTGTGATGCAGTGAAACGTCCCAGTGCTGTTGGACTAATGCTGCCTTCACATGCTATCGGAATTGTTGTAAATACGAGTTTCCTAAAAATTGGACATGAATGCCCTCTCAAGTTATATTTACCACTTGGAAGCTCGGGGGTAATTATGATACCCAAGTTTCCAAGTTGGGTGTGCCATAAACATGGCAGAGGGGAGATCGATTGCTGCTGTGACTGCTATTCTTTATTAGTTTTTTCCACAACAGCTACATCACCTTATCATTAAAGCAGTGCATATTTACATATATGAATAATCATTTGAAGCATACTGTATGTTTTATACACAGTGAAAATAGTATTTGACCGAAATACCAGAATTGCCAGCAAGCTATCTAGATAGCACAATGAATGTTTATGATTGTCAATGAATGGGACGTTAATATCATTTTGGCTTTAATAAGATTTTTCCAATAAATATGCAAGAATAAACCCTGGTGTCCTGCATGATTCCTGTTCTTTCCTACAACAAAAAGCACTTGAACGTGACAATCATGACTCATAATCATGACTTCAGAAGGGAGAGGTAGGAAATTTCCAATTGCATGTGAAGGCAGCATAAATCTTGGAACACAGCTGGAATCTGATCTGAGAATCTGAATAGCTGTATAACATATTTATTATGTAGGCCTATTAGTAGGCCTAAGTACTAATATTTTCTTTAATTTAGCACATTTAAATTTCTGGCAGCCTACATTTTAATCGATAATTTTAATCATTTTAATGGATCATCAAAAAATTCAGCCACAGAATAATCCTTTTAGTTGTTTTCTGTTCCTGTTGTTAAATACCTACACCTGATTTTTATTTATTGTAGTGTTTGTATTAGCAGTGTTGTGATATACCAGTATAAATTAGTATTTAAAATGAACAGTATACATATGATAATATGATGCATAAATAATCAAGCACCAATATCTGGTTTATATTCCAATGTACATTAGGTGTAAGTATTGCACTTTAACGCTGGTTGCCACCTGTTAAAAAACACAAGACAGCGCAGCAGCTATTGCCGCATAAAAGCATGTTGTCGGATATGACAAGACACTCTATTCCCACTCCAAGAATTAGCTCACCAGTGTGGAAGTTTTCTGGATTCCGCGAAAAATAATCAGCTTAGTTTGCAGGACTTGCCGATCAACAGTGAGTGCAAATGGGAGCAAAACCACCGACCTCTAGTCTCTTCTACCTCCACCTCTGTTATCTTGCAGATTTGCCCACTATACAGAGAGTAAGTTGCCATTATTTTGCTAATCCTGAAACGGTAAATGTTACATTAACCTGTTACCTGCTGATGTCGAAAAGTGTGCTCATTTAGATAAAAACTTATGAATTATTGTATGTTTACTTAAAATACAGCTCTCTAAAGATATTTTTTTCTATTTTTACCCAAAATAGGGTGATGTGAGCCTTATGGAATGCTAAACTCTCTCACTTAATTTTTGTTTAATTCATACTCGACACTGGAGGGCACCCTTGTGCAGAAAATCCACAAGTGAGACAAAGTAATAAATGAGTAATAAAACTTATGACATTCCATGAAATCCCTAATATTAAGCAAAGACATCCAACTATCACTGTAGCTGAATAAAATGCAGACAGAGACATTTTGACCGAATAAACATGAAGAGAATTCACACCATTGCGACAGTATATGGTTTATCTGTGTTCTTCATGCCATCTTGAGTATTTTCATAAGGATAACTACAGTGGCCGAGAGAGCTCAACGCGCTGTAACTGAAGAAAACACATGCAAAGAGAAAAAACACCAGCAAATAAAGAAAACATCTTCATCAGTTTTACAACACGTGCTGCAAAAGTTCACAACTCAAGCAAATACAGAAACGCCTGCAAAGGTTCACAACTCAAGCATATACAGTAACGCCTGCAAAGGTTCACAACTCAAGCAAATACAGAAACGCGCTGCAAAGGTCCACAATGCAAGCAAATACAGAAACGCCTGCAAAGGTTCACAACACAAGCAAATACAGAAACGCCTGCAAAGGTTCACAACTCAAGCAAATACAGAAACGCGCTGCAAAGGTTCACAATGCAAGCAAATACAGAAACGCCTGCAAAGGTTCACAACACAAGCAAATACAGTAACGCCTGCAAAGGTTCACAACTCAAGCAAATACAGAAACGCGCTGCAAAGGTTCACAACACAAGCAAATACAGAAACGCCTGCAAAGGTTCACAACTCAAGCAAATACAGAAACGCCTGCAACGGTTCACAACTCAAGCAAATACAGAAATGCGCTGCAAATAGGCCTACTCACAACACAAGCAACCAATAGAAACAAAGAAAATAATGACAAATGTATTAAAGATACAGCTCTTGAAAGCTTTTAAGTAAACAATGTATGCACACTTGGGGCTAATTCAACTTCTTTTCAAAGTTTGGAATAAACATTCCCTTAAAGAAAACATTTCAACATTTTAGAAAACATAAAAAAAATAAATCTCTATAACACAATCACATAACAAATTTCACCCAATTCAAATGAACATTTCTCTATTTCTTTAAAAGAAAAACAATTTTCAAATCTCACAGCTTTCTGTATTTCAGTTAATTCAGTTAAATCCAACGCAGTCCAGTTGTAGAACACTTCAAATGTGTAACAAGTGTTTCAGTTCAATCTCTCCCGTTTATTCAAATTTCCATTCTGCTTTTACTTAATCCGCAGGTTTATGAATAAACAAGGAAACATCTTACTCGTGTCGAATCATTGTCGTCCGATGGCAGTGTAAAATGATGTCTTCCGAAAAGGTGGTTTACCCGGTAAACAATGCTGTTGATCGATGGCGCAGCACACTCACGATCTCAGGGCAGCCTCCCTTTTCGTGGCGAACTCCGAATCCCCGGGAAAGTGACGAAACACTTAAGTCATACAAGATGACTCGTGTGCACAGAAAGATGCATGCCAGTATCAAGTTCTTTTTCACGTTTGCACAAACAATACCAAAGAATTATGCCAAAATGTCAGTTTTGTTGATTATCCTCATTAGTTAAATGACCTTAAAGAGATGTGAGAAAATGAGATGCGTGTCTGATCCGTGTCATAATTGGCAGCAGCAGAGCTTAAAGTCACAGCAGCCTGATAAACCAGTTGCTGTAATGTCTGTTATTAATGTTAATCAAAGAACAAAGGTAACAGAGAAAATAAGGATTATTCTATATTTAATTTATAATTTATGCAGTAAAGACTGTAAAGTGTTTGATTACTTTAATCAATTTCTGTATATTTCCTACCTTTTAGACACAGGTAAATTTGACATTTATTATAATGGCCTGGTTTCACAGACGGGGCTTAGCCTAAACCAGGATTAGGCCTTAGTTCAATTAGGATATTTAAAGGGTTAGTTCACCCAAAAATTCTGTCATTTATTACTCACCCTCATGCCGTTCCACACCCGTGAGACCTTCGTTCATCTTCGGAACACAAATTAACATATTTTAGTTGAAATCCGATGGCTCAGTGAGGCCTTCATAGGGAGAAATGACATTTCCTCTCTCAAGATCCATAAAGGTATTAAAAACATATTTAAATCAGTTCATGTGAGTACAGTGGTTCAATATTAATATTATAAAGCTACGAGAATATTTTTGGTGCGCCAAAAAAAAAACAAAATAACAACTTATTTAGTGATGGCCGATTTCAAAACACTGCTTCAGGAAGCATCGAACAAGTCAAAGAAGTTCATGTCAAACCGCCAACGGCTGAAATCACATGACTTTGGCGCTCCGAACAGCAGATCCGACACACTGATTCATTTGTGCTCCGATGCTTCCTGAAGCAGTGTTTTGAAATCGGCCATCACTAAATAAGTCGTTATTTTTGTTTTTATGGCACACAAAAAATATTCTTGTCGCTTTATAATATTAATATTGAACCACTGTACTCACATGAACTGATTTAAATGTTTTTAGTACCTTTATGGATCTTGAGAGAGGAAATTTCATTGCTCCCTATGGAGGTCTCACTGAGCCATTGGATTTCAACTAAAATATCTTAATTTGTGTTCCGAAGATGAACAAAGGTCTTACGAATGTGGAACAGCATGAGGGTGAGTAATAAATGACAGAATTTTCATTTTTGGGTGAACTGACCCTTTAAGTAGATTTTATAAACGTACACTAGAAAATAACATCACTGGTGTGCATCTTGAGACAAAACAATGGCACTGACATATTTTAAGACATGTCAGTACAAGTTGCTTTTAGTTATTCTTTTTTTTTTTTTATATTCTGTAAGTTGTTTCTACATTAATATGGAGAACAACTGTGAAATTATTACAATATAAAAATATTAAAAACTTCAATGTTTCTATTGATGATTAAGTACAGAAAAATGTGTGTTTAATTATTTTTTGTTAACCAGTTAACAGCACTAATAAAAACACATTTATTAAGATGTATAATCAAAAGAAAACTGATGACTGAACCAATCAAATCTTTTCAAATGTGAGAAACTGATCTAAAGCTGTACAATCATTCTTCAACCTAGACTTATTTCCTCTATGCAGTTACCCAGCAAACATCTCTTTCTGACTGGAAACACCACAGAGCTGTAAATGACACCTTAACCACATAGAGAACGAGCTGAACTAACACTCACAGCATTTTGATTTATTTGTTGATTTGTTTTTTTATTATTGTATTATATGAACATTGTAGATATTAATATAAAACTAGGCAAACCACTTCTAGAAGTAAAAGAACAACTAAGCTGCTCTTTTTGAATACACAGATCATGTGGCTTCTGTTAAAGGTGCCCTAGATTCAAAAATTGAATTTACCTTGGCATAGTTAAATAACAAGAGTTCAGTACATGGAAAAGACATACAGTGAGTCTCAAACCCCATTGTTTCCTCCTTCTTATATAAATCTTATATAAAAAGAACAGGCGAATCTCAACATAACACCGACTGTCACGTAACAGTCGGGGTGTACGCCCCAATATTTGCATAATGCCAGCCCATGTTCCCAACATTATGAAAGGGATTACACAAGGGCAGCCAGTTAACGTCTGGAGCTGCACACAGCCGAATCATCAGACTAGGTAAGCAAGAACAACAGCGAAAAATGGCAGATGGAGCAATAATAACTGACATAATCCATGATAGCATGATATTTTTACTGATATTTGTAAATTGTCTTTCTAAATGTTTCGTTAGTATGTTGCTAATATACTGTTAAATGAGGTTAAAGTTACCATCGTTTCTTACTGTATTCACGGAGACAAGAGCCGTCGCTATTTTTCATTTTTTAAACACTTGCAGTCTGTATAATGTATAAACACAACTTCATTCTTTATAAATCTCTCCAACAGTGTAGCATTAGCCGTTAGCCACGGAGCATAGCCTCAAATTCACTCAGAATAAAACTTTAACATCCAAATAAATACTTTACTCACATAATTCGAAGCATGCATACAGCATGCATGACGAACATCTTGTAAAGATCCATTTGAGGGTTATATTAGCTGTGTGAACTGTGTAAATGCGCTGTAATATAGTCGACAGCTCATGTGGAAGGGAGCATGCGATTTAAGGGGGCGGCGCCGAGTGTAAATCAGTGCATTGTTAATGATGCCCCAAAATAGGCAGTTAAAAAAATTACACCTTAAACAAGTTCACCTTAGTTCACCTTTGTTCATCTTCGGAACACAAATTAAGATATTTTTGATAAAATCCGATGGCTCAGTAAGGCCTCTATTGCCAGCAAGATAATTAACACTTTCAATGCCCAGAAAGCTACTAAAGGCATATTTAAAACAGTTCATTTGATTACAGTGGTTCAACCTTAATGTTATGAAGCAACGAGAATACATTTTGTGCACCAAAAAAACAAAATAACGACTTTATTCAACAATATATAGTGATGGCCGATTTTAAAACACTGCTTCATGAAGCTTCGAAGCTTTACAAATCTTTTGTTTCGAATCAGTGGTTCGGAGCGTGTATTAAACTGCCAAATTCATGCCCCCCAGTGGTGAAATTTCGAAACACTTATGACGTAACAAAGCCTCGTTTACTGAAATTGTGACTTTCACGCTCCAAACCACTCCGGATTTTATCAAAAATATCTTAATTTGTGTTCTGAAGATGAACGGAGGTCTTACTGGTGTGGAACGACATGAGGGTGAGTAATTAATGAGGGAATCACTTTCATCACACGGCGGATGACTGACTCTCCTTTGCTGGCGACTCACTTTCCATATGTAACCGAGATGTTCCCTTTCTGTCTGTCACTCTCGACGTCACGTCGGAGAAGACAGACGAATTGGGAATCCCTACCAAAGCATCATTGATGCTGCCCCTTCCAGTGCCCAGCATAAGCCTCCTGATCCCTCCGTGCCTTTGGGAGATGGGACAGGGCTTACACAGAGAAGGCAATCACTGCCACTCAGTGAACTTTGACAACACTAAGAAAGCATAGGAAAAGGCTTTCTCATAGGAAAAGGTGTCAAAGACCATAGGAAAAAGGATGCTGCAGAGGCCACATCCTCCTTTGGAGGTTCTAACATGTGGCTTTCACCCAGATTGGGAGGAGGCTACATGTGGCAGAGAAGACAGAGCGGACTCTGCCAAGGGAAAGACACGGGCTTCCGATTAGGAGCTATACCATGTACAAATACACATATGGGATCCTCTCAGGGTCACTACATATGGGCACCCAGCCTAACACCGGCTTTTAAGAATACATTGAGTGTTGGATGCTCCGCCACATCAGGCTGCTGAGGGTAATGGAGGAACTTACAGGGTTTGCCCTCTGGAGCAAAATAAGCACACATTAAGGTGCAGCAAGCTGACACTAGGCCAGGACCTCTCAGTGCCTCTACCTGTTTGAGGTGAGAAGGCAGGAGGATACCAGCTCAACATGAAGGCTATATAATCTAGCAAACGTGTTTGGTCCCAAGAGGGTATGAAGGAGGCTGAGGAGGATTTGAAGTAGCCCAATTCCGCAGGAAACAGCGGACTTGACAACACTGGTTCAGGAGGCAGGACTCAGATCTATTAACCTCTTGTAAGAGATTTTTAGTCTAAATGGGATGTTTCCTGGTTTAATAAAATAATACATAAAACCTCAAGACACAATCGAACAACAGTGGTTATATATAAATATATTTTATATAATTATTGTATAACGAATGTAGCGGTTCGTACAGTTATTAATTAATTTATGGATGAAATATGAATATAATAATTCATAAGGTTATGAATAAATTATGATTCATATATCAACCCAACGGGGAATTAAACATATATTGTGAATCAATTACAACAAATTATAATCAATTACATATATGATTAGTTCTGGTTTAATAATTATCAAGAGAAACTGTTCGTTTGTCCAGCAAACTAAGTCCCTCACAGAATATTATAAACAGAGTTATTTTCTGGCCATGAAAATAACTAAAGCATAAAGCGATCGAAAAACGTTAAAGTGACTTGGTCTTCAGTTGAAAGAACAACAGAACAATCGAGCATGAATTATGTGTTTAATATATGCAGCTACGGCCACCGAGATTATACGTCTAAAATATATACAGAAGTATACACATATATATACACAAGAGTGAGAATGAAGAAAAGACATGGAAAGAAAGATGATCAAAGAATGGCAAATTACACAGTCAAACCTTTTCGCGAGAGCCAGCACAGAAATCAGTTTAAACACATTTCAGGTAAATTATAATACTTGCTTATTGGTTCAAGTCCGTGTGTAGCAGTTTCAATGCGCCTGGCTGGGTTGGTCCTTTCAGAGAGGGTTTCTCCGGCGGGGTTTTCAAAAGAGGTTTAAGCTTAAGTAACTTAGCCGAAGAGAGAGAGAGTCTAAAGAAGTTGTCCTCCCGAGCTGCTCGCGTGGTTGGGAAGCGCGGTCACCTGAGGCGTCCGTGCACGAGGTGCTCGTGAGTCAGTCGGGAGACAAAGGAGAAGAAGAGAGGGCGCGAAGAGAAAAACAAGAGAGTGAGCGAAGGTGTGTGTCATTGTCTTTATGGAAACCCAAGCTAACACACCTCCTGAATTGTAGCAGCCAATAGAGGCGCAGCACTATTTGGCGGGCAAAGTTGCTTTGTTTGGTCTCCTAGCTGAATTTGCATACTTAATGGCTATCAGATCGGATTTCGAGATGGGGTGTGTTCTTCACAGGATCATTAAACACATAGAAAAATGCATTTGTCCGTTTTGTGACATGTCTCAATGAATAGCTCAAGTCCGGAGCTTTGAAACGAGATCAAACTCGATAGGTCAGAAAGGCATAGAAACCAAGTTATGGTTTACAGACAAAATTATATCGTTAAAATGCACACTAGCACAAATACACTCATTTAAACACTAGGAAACATGCATAGGCTCTAAAATATATCATATATATATTCCAGCATAGTGGTAGTTCACATATACAGTTAAAAATGTATGATTGTGTGTTTCTGTACGTGCCTGTGTGTGTGCTTTTGTGTGTTCCTGCGTGTGTGGGGTGTTGGAATGTGGATCTGGTCAGTCTCTCTGGGGGGGTGCTCCTTTTGAAGTCACCAAAGAGAGGAAGTTGGACTTTACTGTTTACCATCGCAGGTCCACAAAAGTGTCAAGTGGGCTCATCTTATGGCAGACTATTCGGAGCCGAGATGGTTTTACAACCCAGTCCAGCATGCTAAAAGCGTTCTGAACATTCCCAAGTTTATTGATTATCCTGATACGTGTGCATATGCTACAGACCCCCCTTCGGCCAACGAAGTCCCCGTGCGGACTTCGTTGGACGGTAACCAAGTTCGACGGCACATGGATCCGGATGGTCACGCAGCAGGTGGTTCCTACTGGTCCTTGAGGGAGGGCCGATAAGCACTTGTTCATGGACTCTTGCATCCCTTTGATCCCTTGGGATAGGATGAAGGCCAGGCCCAGGGCGAGTGTGTACTTGATTACCATGGAGAAGCGACGGACTGTGTTGACAGCAGTCCAAGCTTGGGCTTTAGGTGAGCTGGGCAGGACAGGCAGTCGTGAGAGTGCTTGGAGGGCTGCATCAATAGGAGTACTGTCACTTAGCTGGGACCCCCCTTTGTCAATCCTCAGTTCCATTCCTGGATCTAAGGTGTGATGGTGATCCCTGGAGGAAGCTGGGATTTCCAGTTCTGACTGGTCCTCTTTGCTTGAGAGACAGTGCACTGCCAGATGGCTGCGATGAAGGATGGGACTCAGGGGTACCTGGATCCTCTTACTTGGAATGGGCAGGCCGACACGAGTGGCGGTGTTGTGCTGATTGTAGATTAGGATGGCAGCATGAGTGGGGGTGTGGACGAGCAGTCGATCACCCACAATCTCGGCTTGTGCTCTGCTGACTGGGGTGCGAGGCTTGGCCTCGGCAGGGCAGCGTGTGTTGCTGGTCATAAGCTGCAACCGGCCCATTCCTTCAGTGTGGTTTCTGAGGAAGAGCTGGTTTGGGCAGAAGTACAGCAAGTCTTTGGTGAAACCACACCTGCGAAAGTGGGGAGCCAGGACACAGCCGTGGGTTGCTGTTGTGGTGGGCTACCACATCTGAGGTGTATTTCTTGGCATGGGTGTTATGTTGCCACCACCTGATATTGACCTTGTCTTTGGGTCTGGAGAGGTTATCTCGTTCACCGCTGGGTAGATTGAGAAGGACAGCCAACTCATTCTGCTCAGGGTCGACGTGCAGTAGGATGGCAGCACCCAGGGAGTCAGTGAGGTGGGCTGGAACAGTCTTGGTGGGTCTGCCAGTAGCAAAGTCCAGCACACTTTGTGTAGGATACTGAGGGATCCTATTCATAGCCACTCTGTCCATAGAGAAGCTAACTTCTCGCAGCAGGTCTGTCATCAGAGCTATGACCAGCTGCTTTTGGGCAAAGTCATTTGGGAAGGCTGTAAACAGTTGCTTCATTGAGTTCGCCGTTTGGATCAGCAGGAAGCTGTGATTACAGAGAACCATCACAATACCTTTCCGGGATTTGCAGGTGATTTGCAGGGTTTGGCTCTGTGTTGCGAGTGGTTCTCTCAGCTGTAGGCGGAGCTTGTTGCGATGCTGATGAGTGGGGTAGGCTGGGATGAGACCCGAGCCTCCTGGTTGGTACAGGTGCAACGGCAGTGGCACCTGCCGTGCCATCAGTAGTTCCGTGGGGAACACCTGAGTTGACTCCTGTATGGTGTCTGTGATGGCCATGAGCATCAGATGAGGTTTTACAGTCCAGTCTTTCTGGTCGACTGACCGTGGAAACGTGACTCCTCTGCGTTTTGCAGTGGAGCTCTGTGATTTGGGTTTACAGTTTGGACTTGACAGCAAACCTGACATTCTCTGACATACTCTGCCACATCTTTCTGCATGCTGGGCCAGTACGCCACTTGTTCCAAAGTCTCATAAATAGTTCTGGTGCCATGGTGTTTGGCGCATGGTGTGTCGTGGGTGTATATCCGTTCACCCCCCTTTTGGCCCTGTGGCAGTACAAGCTTTGGCGCTGTGAGGGCATCAGGGACATATTTTAGAAAGTTCACTCCCACACGCAGCATGTGGTTGGTCTCATGTAGTTGTTTGTGGCCAGGGGCCGTCGTGGGACCAGATGCCGTGAACGGGAGGTTGGAGGGGTATGAGTGGTGGTGCAAAGCATTTCGCATGGAAGTGTTGGCAAGTTTGGTTGTCAGTGGCAGTGGCAGTAAGGCGGGAAATGTTGCGGGAACAGTCCGCTGGCTGCGGGTAGTTGTTGCCACACTAAGGGTGGGTGACTGGGGTGGGTGTGACCATAGTTTGTTATGCAGGGTGCCAGTCTTGGCAAGGGCATTAGTTTGGTCGTTCACGCCTTTGTCACGCCCTGGTTGCTTTAAGCATCTTTTCACCTTTTCCCCGTAAGCGATCGTGTCGTGTGCTTGGGTGAGGTGATCACGTGTCTGGAACAGGTGTTGATGTTCCACCTGCTTGTTGCATTCAGTCTTGACACCAGTTTGTTTCCAGCCCAGAAGATGGCATGTGAAACGAGATCTAGCATAGTGTGAGTCTGTGCACATGAGATCTCTGATGTTATGGACAGAGGAGACTTGAAGGGTTATGAGGGTAGCTGCTGCTTCACCATACTGACATGACTGGGGACCCCACCTGCTGTTCTGTGGTTGGCAGGGTTGGTTTCTTAACCATCGTACCCCTGCATTTGCCTGTGGGATGCCCTTATGGGTGTAGAAACGTCCATTGACGTAGGCCGTGGGCATTCCTTGGCACGCATTCTCTTTGAGGTATCTGTGACAGGCTGGTCGCTGTTGTTGGGGTACCATTATCTCCAGTGTCAATGCTGGTGTGCTGTTATAGCCGTTTTGGCAGGCAGCTGAATCTCTGCTCTGTGCAGACTTGTGCTTTCTGGCACGTTGTGGCAGTGGCACTTGCTGGTTCAGCTTCCTGAAGTCGCTGGTGGGTCGCCACTTGTTGTCTGGCTTGACAGTGGACCAGGTAGGGACTGAATAGGTGCTGTTGCATGGGCAGATAACACCTTTTCCTTCTGTTGAATGAACAAACTCCTGCACTGGGTCATGTGGGGCGATGTGACCTTCGTACTGCCTGATGAAGGTGGGAGGAGCATTTGGGTGTGCTGCACTATGCACTGTGTGAAGTTTAGTGAGACCACAGCATAAAAGGTCTTTGTCAAATGTCACTTTGAATTTGTGCAAGACGTTTCTGAGTCTTTGACAGTCTGCTTCATTCTTTAGGGCACTTGCATCTTTCTGGATCTGTTGGCCTTTAGGCTCAAACCTTGGGAATGGCTCCTCTGTTGTGGTGTTAGCTGTCAGATTGGCTATCAGAGGTGCAGCGCTTTCCTGAGTTTCCCAGGCAGGCTGTTTAGAGACTGTGGGTACTGCAAGGTGTTTGTCCTCCATCAGCTCCGTTCTGTGCACCTGTTCTGTGGGTACCAGTTTGATGGAAGTGATGGAGATGCTCTTGAAGGATGCTGTGAAACTTGTGTGTCTTAAGCTTCCTTCTGGGACCATGGCAGCTGGTATTAAGTTAATGACTGTTAACCTGAGTTTAAAGTCATAGAGGCCGTGGTCCACTATCCAGTCTAGATGGTAGGCTTTGGGAATGCCTGCTGTCTGTGACCATGCATTCGTTGAGCCAACTGTGAACTACGTAGGGTGACACTTCAGTTAGCAGTGTGGCTTTTAGAGTGAGTCCAAGTTCCACGCCTTCAGGTGAAAGTGTGAAGGAGCCCAGCATGTGGCTTAGGGTTTGACCACATTGCCTGTTGAGCCAAACAGCACCCCCTTTGGTGTAAAGTGGTACTACAGTTTCCTGTGTGTGGAGCCAAACAGCACCCCCTTTGGTGTAAGGTGGTACTACAATTTCCTGTATGTTGATCCAAATAGCACCCCCTTTGGTGTAAGGTGGTACTACAGGTTCCTGTATGTTGATCAGGATGCAGACCTGTTGGGTGGTCTGGCCTGACAGGAAGTTGGCAGTGTTGACAGGAACAACAGGAAGCTGTACAGTCATTGGGGCCCACAACAACTCATTTGCATTGTCCGTATGAGCATTAGAGTGCATCAGGAGGTCTGGACGGACCAGGAAGTGATGGGTTAAATGCCGGTTGTTCCATTTGAAGTTCACAACACAGGTGGCCTTGACGGTCATCGTGGTTGACAGACGAAAGTCCAATGGGAAGCGTGTTTGCATGTTGACAGATGGGAGGTCCGGTGTCCCTTCACTGAGAGCACTTAACAGCGTGTGGCTGAAGGCTGAGTTGTCTGCCCACAGTGTGAGAATAATGTCTGTTGTAGTTACATCATTCAGCTGTGAGTCTGTCGTGACCTTGGAGCAGAGGGGGTTACAGTCTATGGTGAGTTGAAGTACACTGGGTAGCGAACTTGAACCGTGCTCTGAGACGGGGTTCCCGCGGTTAGCTGGGAGATTTCCCGCGACCTCTGTGACCTGACCGTCTGGCTCAGGTGGTCTGGGTGACTGGGAAGGCAGAAGTTCACACACTTGAGCCCAGATTTTCAGCGGTCTGGCGTTCAATAAGGGCTCAAAACAGTCTAGCGGGTCTTTGTGGGTGAAACAGAGAAACGTGTCCATTTGCGCTACGCACACAGGAGGTACCGGGCTCACTCGACCAATGGTGTGGTGCGTGGGAGCTGTGTGTTCAAGATGGACCTCATTTGGACTGTGCGACTGCACATTCAGCTCACATCTTTGTGACTTGAGAGTCTGATTTTGGCTTTCAGCTTCATTTCTCAGTCTTTCAACAAGGTAAGGACAGGTTTCTGGGCAGTGATCAGAGACTGTGTAACTGGTTTGATTTTCTACAGTCTTTTCAGGAGCAGTGTTCTGCTTGGAGTGAGCTTCATCGACCAAGTTTTGCAGCTGCTGAGTAGACATACTGCATGAGCAGGCCAAGGCTGCCAGATGATCACTCACCGCAGGGTGCAGTTCTGGGAGAAACAGAGTTTTGAAGATGAAATCTTCCTCCATTGCTGGCTGACCACGTGCTCTGGAAGTAGGCCGTTTGCAGTCGGCTGTAGCAAGTGTATGGTTTTTTCAGTCTGCCCCGTTTTAGGTCCATGGCAGCAGGGAGCCCTTGATCTGATGCAGGGTCAGAAAGCTTTTGGATCAGAGCCTGTTGCAGGTGCTGGCAGTTGGATGTGACAGCTGCTGGCAAAGTTTCCTGGCCGTTGGACGTTTTGGGCAGTGGACTTTTAACCCCATTTGGAATTAGGGCTTCTTGACTGGTTAGGGGAAACTCTGTGATGTGTGTTTCCCCTCCCATGCCACTTTTCAGTACTCTGTAACCAGTGTCAAGTTCATTCACATAGTCTCTTTGTTGTTTCGGAGCCATAGCTCCTTTCTGGGCCTGTTTGAGATGATTTTCACAGGTCAGGGCTTTAGTGTGTCTGTCTTTCAGCTTAGTCTCTGCTTTGGCTAGGGGAGCTTTGCTGTGTTGGAGTTTTCAGTCAGTTCTCTACGCTCCACCTCCAGGTGGAGTTCTGCAAGGGCTTTTTGAAGTCTTTGCAGCTCCTCCTGTAGCTCGGGTTTGGATTCATCCGCTGTCCAACGCTGGTCCTGGGTCTCGACGAGTCGCTGATCGTGGTGACGATGAATCTGGGCCTGATTCCGCCGGGCATCCTCCGCCTGGAGCTTGAGGTTGTGGGCGATGGCTCGGATGACTTTCGCCCATTCTTTGTAGCTCGGCGTCGGATCGTGGGCCATCAGTCGTTTCAGGTTGTCGTCCAGCTGCTCGTTGCTTGGGTGCTGGGGATCTACAGCGGCGTTGGGCAGGAACGTGCTGGTCAGGGAGCCCAACCAGGTCTTGAGTCGGTCCCCGTGGGTGCTGGGGCTGGCTGCTCTGAACACGTTAGCTTGCTGTTGGCGAGAGAAAGACAGCACAAACAGAACCAATGCAAGCACGCGCAGAACTAACGACTTATAATAATGCATGATTATATAATTCTTTGGTTTGGTTCCAGTTAACTGGTGCAGACAGTTAGTGGAATGTAGGCTAGACACTTAATTGTCAATAGCCAAAAGGACCACGGGTCAATTTGTGTGGGTGAGTGCCGGATTTAAACAAAGAATTTGACAGGCGGTAGACCTAAGAGTCCTTTGATGACTCTCGCTGCTTGGTCGTCTATCTATTACTCAGTTTTCCGTGATGGCTCTCACAGGCTCTGCTTTTACATGAACTGAAAGAAACAAACACAGTATAGAAGCAAAACAGAACAGGGTGGATGCAATTAAATGAGAAATAGAGCAGTAGACAAATAGAAAGGAATAAAAATAGAATAGCAATAAACTAAAACAGAAGGGCTAGAGGGGAGAAGTGAAACTTAAATTTCCTATTCCAGCTGGGTTTATGACAGTGTCAGGCGAGTGCACTGTTGTGTCATAAAACCTAGAGGGATGGTATGGCTCAAGAGTATAAGGGTTGGCCCGCACCTGAATAATCAAAGAATATGTAATATTCTGTGGCTTTCAATTAGGTGAAGTGACTGTATGTCACTAATTTAGGCCTGGGTGAATTGTGGGTGCTCAGACAAGAACTCAATGGCAGGCAACCTTTCCTCGACGTTCAAACACTCCACTGCGGTGTCCGTGGTCACCTGTCCCCTTTGTAACACGGTGCAACCTCTCAAACAGGGAACATCGGCACAATTGCGCACTTCGGTAAGGTATTTGCGCCAACGGCCCGAGTGACCAGTCAAAATTGAGTTTTCCCTGAACTCAGAGTCTGTCCCCTTTACGGGCAGTTACTCCAAACGGGCGGTTCTGTCGTGCAGAAGCCTGAGCAGGGAAATTAAACAAAATTGCCGTTTGTTGTCACCCCGGGTCTCGTTGCCTCCCTGTACCTGATACACAACTCGCCGATGTCCTTGCGTGTTGCCCGTGATACGAGGTCAGAATGTCCCGATTCACACACGGTTAGTGTAAGACACGCTAGGCTAGGCAGTTCCACTCACTGGAACTCACTGGAGCAACCGTCAGCTCACCACCAGGCGGCAAAGGGCCTTATCTGCAAATACACAAGTGGTCACACAAACACAGCTTAATTGTAAATTTAAATCTCAGTTTAACTCTTGTTTAAACCAAATTTAAATAATTAAGTGTGTATGACAAAAGAAAATGAGCCTACAATGACAGTCAGAATGAACTAGTTAAACTAGAACTGAAATGAGCAGAGGGGGTAAAACAAAAACAAAATAGTTCAGATGCACTTGATTCAAATTTGCATTAAACGAGTGCGCCGAATAGCAGAATGGGAAAAGAGAAAGCAACGAGGATAATTCAGATGCATTTGATTCAAATTTGAATGAAATCTTTTTCAGTCAAATTTAAATGAGTGCATAGAATAACAGAACGGGAAAAAGAAAGGAGAAAGCCTTCCCTATTTGTAAGTTTCCTTGAAGAGAATTGCTTCTTTTATGAGCAAAATGCCAACTGATTGACACTACTTAATTTTAAAATTCAATTAAATGTTATTTAATTAAATTTAAAATAAGTGTATGAAATAAGGGAGGCTTGGGTGTGCGTGAATGTTATTACTTAGGCAATAACAAACAGGACACAGGGCTAAGAGTGAATAAAATAAAACATTAAGTAATAAAAGGGAATGAATTTCCAAAGTAAAAATAAAGAAATAACTTGAGAGGAAGAGAGAGAACAGACAAAAAGGGAATAGATGAAATAAAATAAAGTAGAATAAAATAAACTAGAATAAAATAAGAGTAGATCGGTGAACACAGGGAAAGAATCAAGGAAAAGAGAATTGACTTATCTGGCAGTGTCCACCAGGGGGCGCACTCTCAGAAAGTGAATTCCCTTGTTGGAAGGGAAACTTAATTTAAATTAAAAATTTAAACGTGTTTAAATTAAATTTAAATCAGTAAACCACATTCCAACAATGATTGGAAAGCATAACCACCAAAAGCAAATTACTTTTACAACTCCCCGCAGTATAGAGAAGCAAAGATAACTTGGAGATAATTTCAGTTCAAAGTATGGAGCGGCTTTAACTCAGAACGTCCACGCGGTGGCGTCACTGAGTCCACACAACCAATAAGTAGGGAGGGGTGGCACACCTGAGCAGACTGCCCTCTGGCGTCTGGTCAGAGTTACTGCATCCCCTTTCTTTAATTCGTGATATAAAAACCAACGCGCTTGTGGGGGTTCTGGCCCTTACGCTGTTTTAACTGCACGATCACGATTACAACTAATAGAAATATGCCAATACTGGACACTAAACATGCACGTTCCTTACTCACGGGTACACAACTCTGGGAATCAGTCCCTTTGGTGCAACTTTAATGCACGCGAATATGTAACTTTTGCGGGATTCCTTCGCCGCTGTTACAAATCAACATTGGATCAGGATGCTGATATAGCTCCAAACTCTCACACATCAATCGTTAAAGCAGATGAACTGCTCTCCGATTAGATTTGTAAGGGGGATCACGTGGTTTGGTTAGCTAGGCCGAACGACGTAACCCAGGAGCGCCAACTATTGTGAATTATTTGGACGACACAATTAATTCAGATTTAATAGTGGCAGATAATAATAAGGCCTTTTTAGAGATAGGTGGGAGAAACTCGTCCCACAAATCTTTCAAAGCGCTGAATACGACTCAATTCGTTTATTCAAGCGGAAATTAATATTCAAAACTGTAACTTACTGCAAAGATTGTCGTCCTTCACAGATACGAGCTTGAAATATCAATAGACTGCAGTGTATTTCACGGTCAACCAAGGCTAGGCCTGCAGTGTTTTTAGACACAAACAGCAGCTTGTTAACGGTGCGTAGTGAGGACCCGTGCGTCGTCTCACTGAAATAAAGCGCGCATGCACATTACATCATACAAAACTATTCTACATTGCTCTTTTACCGAAAACCAAGTTTAAAACGTTGCCCGCATTCTCCACCAAATAATATATGTAACGAATGTAGCGGTTCGTACAGTTATTAATTAATTTATGGATGAAATATGAATATAATAATTCATAAGGTTATGAATAAATTATGATTCATATATCAACCCAACGGGGAATTAAACATATATTGTGAATCAATTACAACGAATTATAATCAATTACATATATGATTAGTTCTGGTTTAATAATTATCTAGAGAAACTGTTCGTTTGTCCAGCAAACTAAGTCCCTCACAGAATATTATAAACAGAGTTATTTTCTGGCCATGAAAATAACTAAAGCATAAAGCGATCGAAAAACGTTAAAGTGACTTGGTCTTCAGTTGAAAGAACAACAGAACAATCGAGCATGAATTATGTGTTTAATATATGCAGCTACGGCTACCGAGATTATACGTCTAAAATATATACAGAAGTATACACATATATATACACAAGAGTGAGAATGAAGAAAAGACATGGAAAGAAAGATGATCAAAGAATGGCAAATTACACAGTCAAACCTTTTCGCGAGAGCCAGCACAGAAATCAGTTTAAACACATTTCAGGTAAATTATAATACTTGCTTATTGGTTCAAGTCCGTGTGTAGCAGTTTCAATGCGCCTGGCTGGGTTGGTCCTTTCAGAGAGGGTTTCTCCGGCGGGGTTTTCAAAAGAGGTTTAAGCTTAAGTAACTTAGCCGAAGAGAGAGAGAGTCTAAAGAAGTGGTCCTCCCGAGCTGCGCGCGTGGTTGGGAAGCGCGGTCACCTGAGGCGTCCGTGCACGAGGTGCTCGTGAGTCAGTCGGGAGACAAAGGAGAAGAAGAGAGGGCGCGAAGAGAAAAACAAGAGAGTGAGCGAAGGTGTGTGTCATTGTCTTTATGGAAACCCAAGCTAACACACCTCCTGAATTGTAGCAGCCAATAGAGGCGCAGCACTATTTGGCGGGCAAAGTTGCTTTGTTTGGTCTCCTAGCTGAATTTGCATACTTAATGGCTATCAGATCGGATTTCGAGATGGGGTGTGTTCTTCACAGGATCATTAAACACATAGAAAAATGCATTTGTCCGTTTTGTGACATGTCTCAATGAATGGCTCAAGTCCGGAGCTTTGAAACGAGATCAAACTCGATAGGTCAGAAAGGCATAGAAACTAAGTTATGGTTTACAGACAAAATTATATTGTTAAAATGCACACTAGCACAAATACACTCATTTAAACACTAGGAAACATGCATAGGCTCTAAAATATATCATATATATATTCCAGCATAGTGGTAGTTCACATATACAGTTAAAAATGTATGATTGTGTGTTTCTGTACGTGCCTGTGTGTGTGCTTTTGTGTGTTCCTGTGTGTGTGGGGTGTTGGAATGTGGATCTGGTCAGTCTCTGGGGGGGGTGCTCCTTTTGAAGTCACCAAAGAGAGGAAGTTGGACTTTACTGTTTACCATCGCAGGTCCACAAAAGTGTCAAGTGGGCTCATCTTATGGCAGACTATTCGGAGCCGAGATGGTTTTACAACCCAGTCCAGCATGCTAAAAGCGTTCTGAACATTCCCAAGTTTATTGATTATCCTGATACGTGTGCATATGCTACAATTGCTAGGAATAAATCAGTGTCACTGGATATGGTAGGGACATGTCCCTAGCGTCCCTAATAAATTCTACGCCCCAGATATGCAGTTTAATTTAATAACAGAAAAAAATAACAGAAAAATAAATCCAACAGAAAAAAACAGTGAACAGAAAGAATACATCGAAACATACAGCCATGTAGGACAAGACACTCAAAAGGTGATGATACACATGGCAACTTTTTGAGCAATGTTGCCGAGCAATGTTGCTTGGGCACTTTCCCATTGAGAATGAGCAACAAATTTCTATCTGGATACTTTAGATAGGTAGTGGGCAATTTTCTGAGATCCTCCAATCAGAATGCTAGCAGCTGATCATGTGAACGGCTTGGAGATTTCAGAAAAAAATGTAAACGAGATGGTGGCCTCTCAGCGGCAGTGGAGCGAAGAAAAGGAGCGTGGACTTATATCTTTTTATGCTGGTAAGTTGTCATGTGTCAACCCAAAACAGGGAATTTACCTCATTTAATGCTTAAAATACCAACAAGTATCCAATTGAATATACATAGGCTGTAATTTGTCTATCGAACGCATTCTGTTTAACATAGGCATAGGCCGTAGAGAGTATGGCACATGAAAGTAGCTTTTTACGTAATCAAACCGGGTTCGAATCCGCCTTTTGCCAAACTCGCTCTTCTCCTTTTTCTTGTCACAAATCAGATTAGAAAGGCATTTATATTTAATAAAAATTAAGAAAATATTTGAAAAGTTGAAATAAAGTGCCTCACAAGTGTTTATTAATAAAATATTTATTGGGTTGGCAATAGATTTACTCCTCTCTGATTGGTTGCTGCCAACTCTTCGTTGCCCTAATTAGTTGCCCTGTGTTTCATCAGGTTGCCCGTTGACGGCAACATTTCCCAGCAACATTGCTCAAACATTGCTGGGTAAACCCAGCCTGATCTGCCAGCGATTTGATTTCACCCGGCAACTCAGTCTGGAAACCCGTACATTCATTTCTGCTGCATCTGTTACACTTTTGCGGGAACCAATCACAGACTAGCTTATCCACCTTGCTCGCTATTGGCGGGTACAGAGCTCTTTCTATGGCTCTGGGCGGGTATAACACGATGACGTCTCTCGCATGACAGTCAATCCAATTCCTTTTAACCTCTCAACGATGCTAAATAACTTCTTTAGTTTAGCAAACAAATCGCTTGACTGGGTGTAAATACCACTCACTTTCAAGTTTTTTTTTTGCACAACCTGCAAAAATCGCTCGATGCCATTGCTGCTTCTGCAAACCGATGATCAATGCTGCAAACCAATACAAACTAAACCTGTCTGGAGTTTTCACATCGCTCTGCAAAAGTACATCACCTAGATTGTTGATCTGATTGGTTGAAGGACTATCCAATTGCGTGACTAATGCTCGTTGATCACACCTCTTGTGCAGTAGGAAATACATAGCAAACTCCCCAGACCAATGTTCAATTTTAAATTGAGCTTGGTCTGGTGATAGCCAGACAAACCCCGCGTATCATCACCTAAAGAATTGCACAACATGATCAGAAGGCACGAGAACTCATGCCCAGATGCTGCTATTGTTATCTTAGAAGACTTTAACCATGGTGATCTCTGGAAAAGCATCCCTAAATTCCACCACTTTGTTAACTTCCCCACCTGGGAAAACAGCACTTTAGACAAATGCTATAGCAACATTAGAAA